>NC_037332.1:6363636-6666666 GCF_002263795.3 Bos taurus
AGAATTCCTTAGAGGAAATGGAGCAGCTCTCATAGTCAACAAAAGAGTCTAAAATGCAGTACTTGGGTGCAATCTCAAAAATAACAGAAATATCTCAGTTCATTTCCAAGGCAAACCATTCAATATCACAGTAAACCAAGTGATATGCCCCAACCAATGATGCAAACAAGGCTAAGGTTGACTGGTTCTGTGAACAACTACAAGACCTTCTAGAACTAACACCCCCAAAATATGTCATTTTCATCATAGGGGACTGGAATGCAAAAGTAGGAAGTCAAGAGATACCTGTAGTGACAGGCAAGTTTGGCCCTGGACTGCAAAATGAAGCAGGGCAAAGGCTAAGAGAGTTTTGTCAAGAGAACACGCTGATCATAGCAAACACCCTTTTCCCATAACTCAGGAGATGGCTCTACACATGGACATCACCAGAAGATCAATACTGAAATTAGACTGATTATGTTCTTTGAGCCAAAGATGGAGAAGCTCTATAGAGTCAGCAAAAACAAGACCTGGAGCCAATTGTGGCTCAGATCATGAACTCCTTATTGTAAAATTCAGACTTAAATAGAAGAAAGTAGGGAAAACCACTACTTCCTACTTTTGCATTCCAGTCCCCTATGATGACCTAAATCACACCTGCTATGATTCATGGGGTCACAAAAAGTCAGACATGACTGAGCAACTGAACTGAACTGATGATTATACAGTGGAGGTGGCAAATAGATTCAAGGGATTAAGACTGGTAGACACAGTGACTGAAGAATTATGGACAGAGATTCATAACATTGTACAGGAAGCAGAGACCAAAACCATCCTGAAAGAAAAGGAATGCAAGAAGGCCAAGTGATTGTCTGAGAAGACTTTACAAATAGCTGAGAAAAAAGAGAAGAAAAAGGCAAGGGAGAGAAGGATAGATAATACCCAGCCAAATACAGAATTCCAGAGTATAGCAAGGAGAGATAAGAATGCCTTCGTAAATGAACAATACAAAGAAATAGAGGAAAACAATAGAATGAGAAAGACTAGAGATCTCTTCAAGAAAATTAGAGATACCAAGGGAACATTTCATGCAAAGATGGGCTCAATAAAGGACAGAAATGGTATGGACCTAACAGAAGCGGAAGATATTAAGAAGTGGTAAGAATGCACAGAAGAACTGCACAAGAAAGGCCTTAAAGACCTGGATAACCACAGTGGTGTGGTCATTCACCTAGAGCTGGACATCCTGGAGTGTAAAGTCAAATGGGCCTTAGGAATCATTACTATGAACAAAGCTAGGGCAGGTGAGGGAATTGTAGCAGAATTATTTAAAGTCCTAAAAGATGATGCTGTTCAAGTGTTGCCCTCCATATGTCAGCAAATTTGGAAAACTCAACAGTGGCCACAGGACTGGAAAAGGCCAGTTTTCATTCCAATCCCAAAGAAAGGCAATGCCAAAGAATGTTCAAACTACCATATAATTGTGCTCATTTCACATTCAAGCAAAGTTATGCTCAAAATCCTTCATGCTAGGCTTCAGCAGTATGTGAACTGAGAACTTCCAGATGTACAAGATGGGTTTTGAAGAGGCAGAGGAACCAGAAATCAAATTGCTAACATTTTTTGGATCATGAAGAAAACAAGGCAGTTTCAGAAAAACATCTACTTCTTTTTCATTGACTACACTAAAGTCTTTGAGTGTGTGGATCATAACAAACTGTGGAAAATTCTTAAGGAGATGGGAGTACCAGACTACTTTATCTGTCTCCTGAGAAACCTGTATGCAGATCAAGAACCAACATTTAGAACCAGACATGGAACAACAGATTGGTTCCAAATTGGGAAAGTAGTATGTCAAGGCTGTATATTGTCACCCTGCTTATTTAACTTATATGTAGAGTACATCATGTGAAATGCTGGGCTGGATGAATCACAAGCTGGAATCAAGATTGCCCAAAAAATATCAACAGCTTCAGATATGCAGATGGTATCACTCTAATGGCAGAAAGTGAAAAGGAACTAAAGAGCCTCTTAATGAAGGTGAAAGACAAGAGTGAAAAAATTGGCTTAAAACTCAACATTCAGAAAATGAAGATCATGGCATCCAGTCACATCACCTCATGGCAAATGGGCAGGGAAAATGTGGAAAGAGTAACAGACTTTATTTTCTTGGGCTCCAAAATCACTGCAGATGGTGACTGCGGCCATGAAATTAAAAGATGCTTGCTCCTTGGAAGAAAAGCTATGACAAACCCAGATAGCATATTAAAAAGCAGAGACATTACTTTGCTGACAGAGGTGCATATAGTCAAAGTTATGGTTTTCCCAGTAGTCATATACGGATGTGAGAGTTGGACCATAAAGAAGGCTGAGGACTGAAGAATTGATGCTTTCAAATTGTGGTGTTGGAGAAGACTCTTGAGAGTCCCTTGGACTGCAAGGAGATCCAGCCAGTCCATCCTAAAGGTGATCAGTCCTGGGTGTTCTTGGAAGGACTGATGCTGAAGCTGAAGCTCCAGTACTTTGGTCACTTAATGTGAAGATCCTGCTTGTTGGAAAAGCCCCTGATGCTGGGAAATATTGAAGAAGGGGAAGGAGACAGCAGAGGATGAGATGGTTGGATAGCATCACCAGCCCAATGGAGATGAATTTGAGCAAATTTGGGGAGATAGCGGAGAAAAGAGGAGCCTAGAAGGCTGTAGTACACAAGGTCACAAAAAGTTGGACACAACTTAGCAACTGAACAACAACAACAGCAAAAATTATGAAGGGGGAATACTGTGTGTGTTTGGAGTTAAATAGATCTGGATTTAAATTCATATTCTAATTTAAGTGAATCATCCCATGGAGATGGTGTTGATGTTATCATACGAATTTATTTTGAGGATTAATTAAAATAAGAGTGCTTAGTATATAGTAGTTTCTCAATAAATATTAGTGGGTAAATCTGCTGCCCTCATGTATTATTTCATAGATGGGAAATGGGATCAGTAACATAAGGCCTGGCAAAATGGAGCAGATGACTAATTTGACATTATGATGGCGTGTAGTCTCTGAAGGAAAGTTTTGCTTTGCAAATGAGTAGTCAAGACTTAGGAGCTGGTTTGGTTCCTGAAGTCTGCAATCTGACAGTAGCAGACTAGGTGCTGCAAGAAGACCCAGGCCCCCAAGCACAGGTCTGCACAGGCTGTGCACAGCCCAACTCGGGGGGTGCCGTTCCCACAGCCAGTGATGTGAACGATACTTCTGGAAGCTGTCCAGTGAAACAGTCCTGGGCAACTTGGATTTGCTTGAATTAATTTTCATGATATCCTCCATAACAATTCAGTGAGATAGATTTAGGGTATGCCTTAAATTACTCAAACTCTGCTTAATTATATTTGCTTATTTTAGAAATATAAAACATGATGGTAACAGAGAATCAATCATAAATGTTATTTAATTAAATTTAATTATTTTTCAAATGTAGAGCAGGCTGTCAAGTTAATACAAACTCATTGATCAAGTGGAAGAGAGAATTAGAGCATTTTTGTTCTTGATAATTCTTATTTGATAGTCTTTGAAAACAAGACATAGAATGGCAGATTTGCATCAGTCTGGTTCTACAAATGAAAGGTATTTTTCTCCTCTTGTTTGTTTTTTCTAACTTACTCCCCAGTTGAGGCTCCCCTATAACATAGACATGATTTCCCAGACCTGCTTAGACAAACACCATAAGCGAATATGTTTCAGATTTACAGATATTAGTAAACTGAAATATCATGGAAAAAGTGAGAGAGTCAGTTCCTAGGCAGGTTGATAAGAAGTCTGGGGGTCCTCAAGGAGAGAGGGGTCTGGAATTCTCAAGGAGGAGGAGAGGACAAACTTTTTTTTTCCTCTGCATTCCTTAGTCTTAGTCACATAAAACTTTTTTATTTTTGTCTTTAGGCCTCTAACTGATGGTTACACAACAAGCAACTCAGTTTAAACTCTGTACTAAGGATTATATAACAACAATGTATCCTGCTTGAAGACAGTTTCTCCTTCCTGAAGACCTTCTGGCTAATCCCGTTATCTTAAAAATGTAAATTATGGGAGTTGGTCTAGTAAGGTCTTTACAACCTCCAGACATTCTTTTGATTCATTGTAATAACTAATTAAAAAGTATATAACTCCATTGCTAATACTAGTGAGGGGGCACTCTTTCTGCCCCCTTCTGATGTCTATGTCAGAAGCTTTCTCTATGTCTTTTATACTTTAATAAACTCTGGCCCCAGATTGAATTCTCCTTCGGAGGCCAAGAATCCTGGCGTCTTTCATGGTTTAGCAGCAACCTTTCATCTTGGAGGCTCAGCCGGGATTCTTCAGGAGAAGATAAGGATGCTCGGAGCTCTAGTTCTTTGTTCCCCTCAGTTCAGTTCACTCACTCAGTCGTGTCCAACTCTTTGCGACCCCATGAATCGCAGCACGCCAGGCCTCCCTGTCCATCACCAACTCCCGGAGTTCACTCAGACTCATGTCCATCGAGTCAGTGACGCCATCCAGCCATCTCATCCTCTGTCGTCCCCTTCTCCTCCTGCCCCCAATCCCTCCCAGCATCATAGTCTTTTCCAATGAGTCAACTCTTCGCATGAGGTGGCCAAAGTACTGGAGTTTCAGCTTTAGCATCATTCCTTCCAAAGAAATCCCAGGGCTGATCTCCTTTAGAATGGACTGGTTGGATCACCTTGCAGTCCAAGGGACTCTCAAGAGTCTTCTCCAACACCACAGTTGGAAAAGCATCAATTCTTTGGTGCCCAGCTCTCTTCACAGTCCAACTCTCACATCCATACATGACCACAGGAAAAACCATTGACTAGACGGACTTTTGTTGGCAAAGTAATGCCTCTGCTTTTTAATATGCTATCTAGGTTGATCATAACTGTCCTTCCAAGGAGTAAGCGTCTTTTAATTTCATGGACACATTTTCTGCTGTATTTTACTAACTCTACGGTGTGCTTCTGTGAATGAATGACACGCCCTGTGCTAAGCAATTGAGGAGCCCTGCTCTGCGGTTCCGTGGTGATGTCATACGGCTTACGGCAGAAACCTGTTGGGGTTTGTACTGGCCTGCCAATGCCAAGAGGCACCCAATGTCTCCTTCGGGGACCAAACAGAAATGGGCAAAGCGTGAGGCCCAAACTCTCCTTTCTCAGTCAAACTTTCTGGTCTCTTTGACCATTTCATAACTTCTTGGGAATTAGAACTACTAACCTGTCGAATCATAGACTTTCAAGGGACTTGTGACCTATGTTGTTACTATGTACTGTTACTTAGGTCCCAAACTTGGATTGGTAGTCAGGTAGCCTAGCCTCGCTAGGAGTCGAAGGTTCATAAGCTAGATGGAGCTCTAGCTCCAAGAGCATCTCTGAGGTTAAAGGTTGGTGCTAAGTCGCTTCAGTCGTGTCCGCCTCTGCACGACCCCATAGACGGCAGCCCACCAGGCTCCCCCGTCCCTGGGATTCTCCAGGCAAGAACACGGGAGTGGGTTGCCATTGCTTTCTCCAATGCATGAAAGTGAAAAGTGAAAGTGAAGTCGCTCAGTCGTGTCCGACTCTTAGCGACCCCATGGACTGCAGCCCACCAGGCTCCTCCATCCATGGGATTTTCCAGGCAAGAGTACTGGAGTGGGGTGCCAGAGGTTGAAGGTTACTCAGATTGGAAGTACAATGAGTTTCTTCCTTTGGTGATGCTAGTTCTTAGTGGACCAGAGGAAACTTTCCAGTGGCTTTTGTCCCAACTCCGTAGATACTCTTTCTGTGGAATCTGTGGGAATGAAATGGAAGGACTGGCCCTAATAACTCAAGGACAAAAATAACTTTTTCCTCACTGGCCAGCCCTTCACCATCTCTTTTGCTGTTGCTTATACTGGTGTGTTGACGCTTGGAAGGAACATCTCGGTTTTATGTTTGTACCAGTCTTACTGTGGTCAGGAATATACTCAGGGTCCTGCACAGGCACTCAGGTGATGAATGTTTCCCCTAGTGATCTTAGCTTGGGAGGCATTCCAGAAGGGTTACTCTGACTGCACCCTGGGTGGCATCAGAGGCAAGCAAGGTTTTAATGGAGAGGAACTGGACATCAGTCTGGGATGCCATCACGTCTGCCCCTGGTGCATCCCACCCCATCTCGGTAGTAGAACCAGGAGGGATGAGTACAGTGCCTGCGTCAGTGAGGGACAGACTAAGTCGGACCAGGGAAGGAAAGCTTCAGTGTCAAGTCTGTCTACACCTCCATCTAGAGCAGGGAGGGACGCCTCCGGCAGAAAGATGGTGCTGGTCACTTTTTTTCTCTTACAGATGGGAGCTAACAATTCCAGCCTCACTCCTTCGAACTGTATCCTGAAAAACTGGGATAGATTTGATCCCCAGAGCTTAAAGAAGACATGCCTGATCTTCCTATGTGATACCGCATGGCCATGGTATCCATTGGAGGATGGCGAACAGTGGCTGGTTGCAGGGTCTCTTAATTATAATACTGTTTTACAATTAGACCAGTTCTGTAGAAAATAAGGGAAATGGGTAGAAGCAGCATATATATTGCCCCTTTTCTCTCTGCAAGATATGCCAGACTTATGCCCTAAAAAGGGTACAGATTTGGGTGTGAAATCTTCAGCTCTCCCCGTCCTAGTTTGCCCCTGTACCAGGGGCTCCAAACTGAGCAAACTGGAAGTCAGAGAACCCCCCACAAGAAGGGTTGCCTTGGTGTCAGTGAAAATGCAAACTGAGATTCAAACAGCACAAGTAGAGGTCCAAACAACCCCATCTCAGTACGACCTCGGACTACTCTGGTTTCAATAGAAACTCAGACCATTGAAATAAGAGAAGCTCAGACAGCAAAAACTAAGGGTGAAATATAGGATGAGATGGAGGACAGGAAACAGAGAGATAAAGAAAAGCAGGTTTCTCCAATCTATCCCTGGAATCATATGTGCAGAACAGCCAGAGAGGCTGAGAGCCGCACAAGCTGTTGCCTCTTCATGAAGCACCCACCAGGAGAAATAATCAGTCTATGAGAGTTAATAAGCCCTTTTCTTATCACGAAATACAAAGAATCAAGGAGGATCTGGGAGACTATTTAGAGGATCCAGAAAAATATATTAGAGCTTTTAAAGGTGTTACTCTGCTTTATGACCTTACTTGGAAGGATGTGATGTATATCTTGGGACAAACGCTGACTCCTGACTTAAAAACTCGAGTTTTGGGGAAAGCTGTTGCTTACGGAGATGAATGGCTTGGTAATGAATCAGTAGGGAACAGAGAGGATGAGATAGCTGCCCTCCCCAATGGGAATCAGGCGGTCCCAACTATTGAACCAGACTGGGACTAGAACACAGCTAAAGGAAGATGGGATCAGAGTCATTTTGTCAGATGTATTCTGAAGGACTCAGGCGAGCAGGTGCTAAGACTTTAAACTATGCCAAATTGGCGAACATAGAACAGGAGAAGGAAGCTCCTGGTAAATTCCTAGATAGACTGAGAGAAGCCCTTCACAGATTGGCTGAGATTGATCCCAAAAGTGAAGAGGGAAGAGTCATCTTAAAAGATAGATTTCTCACTCAGCTCCAGATATCCACTGTAAGCTATTAAAACAGGCATATGGACCAAATCAGTCTTTAGATAATCTGTTACAACTGGCTCAGACAGTCTATTATGGTAGGGAATATGAGGGAAAGAAAGAAAGGCAGAAAAAGACAAAGGAACAGGCAGAAGCCCTCGCAATGGCTATGAGAACTTCTTAAACAGCCTGAGAAAAATGCCCAGAGGGACCTGGGTGAAAAGGGATGGGCTTGCTATTACTGTGGAAAGGAGGGGCACCTCAAGTGGGATTGCCCTCAGGCATCTAAGCCGCCCCCGGCTCCATGTCCGGTCTGAATGGAGGAGAGACTGGACCCAGAGGCATAGGTTTCGGGGGTCAGACTCTCAAGACAACCAGGACTGAAGGTGCCTGAGGGTCCCCACACAAGCTCCCATCCTAATTACACCTGAGGAACCCCGGGTATTAATAACTGGGGGGGGGGGGCAATCCATCCCCCTTCTGATGTCTATGTCAGAAGCTTTCTCTATCTCTTTTATACTTTAATACAACTTTATTACACAAAAGCTCTGAGCGATTAGGCCTCATCTCTGGCCCCGGATTGAGTTCTCCTCTGGAGGCCAAGAATCCCAGCGTCTTGTGTGGTTTAGCAGCAACCTTTCCAAAGGCAGCCTGTTATTTGAAATGATAAGTTCTCAGCAGAGTAACTGGTATGGACTTACATAGTTACTGTCCCTGCCACCATGTGGTTATGAATGTTTTACAAATTTTTTATTTAATCCAAAGAAAACAAATTACGACAGTTCCCTCCTGCATAGTCAATTAGAGGAGCAGATGTAACTGCTCAGAGGCAAGATCTTTAGGGAGCCATTGCCTCTGTTACCAAAATGAAAACGGGACTGGGTTCTTGGGGCTTCCTACTTAAGTCCTCTAATTACATTTACCAAAGAAAAAAAATTTTTTTAATATGCTGCTTTATTGGCAAAGGTTTAGAAGAAACTATCTAACAGTCTATTAAAGATGAAGGCAAAATGATTAGATGTCATTTAATATGATTCTTTTACTTCTTTCGCTGTCAGGGTTTGTTTGTTTTCTTTCTTGGCATGGGGGATGGGTTCCTATTTTAATTTTCTCAGTCTAAAAAAAATGAACATGCTGCTACTAAAGCCGGCTTTGCTATTTGTCCCAGCCTTCAGTGTTTTTACAACCCCCGGGTATCTGACTCTGTCTTACAGATTCAATTTAACCAGAGAAGAAATAACTTGAAGATGGCCTTGTTAATCTCTTATGTTATCAAATTAATAAAAGGTCTCATCCATGTGTGCAGCCCCTCTATTGTACACATTTTTATTAGGAACGAAAATTTCTTTTCTCTAGCTTGGATTTGCTTGTGTTCTGGCCTTAACCAAGAGTTTTCTAAATAGGAACTTCATGCGCATGAAATTAATGACAGATCTGATTAAGGTGATTTGCATAAATTAGACATTTTTATTAATTTTTGAGGGCTTATCTCTACAAAAGAGGACCTATAAATTTGGATGCTAATTAATCCAGGATTACCTTTGTTAATGAACATAAGCACATATTAAGCTTTCTAATGAAGCAGAGGGTGCACACTTCTGGGTGAACACACTATACTATAGGTGCTGACAGAAATAAAAATTGTGATAGTTCACAACAGAAGATGGCTCATTTATATTAAGAATATTTTTGTCAGGCTAATTTTTTTTTTGATCAATTAAAGCAAAAGAACAGGTGACATCTTTCCTTTGAAGAAAGAGAGATTTGAAAGGAAAAGAATGTCTCCTGTTGCTGAAATAAAAGTAATATGAATAGCTCATCCCAAGGAGAAACCACTCTGCATTTTTAATTGGCTCCTGATTACAGTGGTCTTGCTCTTCAATTGGCCTTAATTTAGATTTATTTTCCTCTGTATTTCTTCAGCCCCTGTAATGGGTTCTTATTATATTTGGTTGTCTGCATTTTTTTTAAGATTTGTTTTTCATTGGAGACTATTTTTAAATGTTTTTATTGAATTGCTTACAATATTGCTTCTGTTTTATGTTTTTTTTTTTTTCTTTTTTGCTACCTGGCATATAGCTCCCTGACCAGAGACTGAACCCTCACCCTTTGCGTTGGAAGACAAAGTCTTAACTATTGGACCATCAGGGATTTTCTTGTCTGTATTTTTGTGTATTGATACGTTTCCCTTTTAAACACTTTTTATTTTATTTTGGAGCATAGTTGATTAACCGTGCTGTGTTAGTTTCAGGTGTACAGGAAAGTGATTCCTCCACATGTTATATATCCACACGTGTCTATTCTTTTTCAAATTCTTCCCCATTTAGGTTATTAGGGAAGATTGAGCAGCACTCCCTGCACTATACTGTAAGTCCTTCTTGGTTATCTGTTTTAAATATAGCGGTGTGTACATGTCAATCCCAAACTCTCATTCTATCCCTCCCTGCCCCACCCTAGCTCTCTGCAAATTATTGATGCTAAAGACAGATGTGGAAAACTTGAAGCAGGTCAAAACAAAGTCATTCAAGAAAATTACAAGGTCTAAAAAGAGAGTGCATGGCCAGCCTGAATAGGATTCTGAAGAAAGTAAAATTTTTCTCGGGATTCAATCTTCTCTCTCTGTAGGACTTTTCTTTTTCTTCTTTTGCTTTTCCCACATGCCCATGTTTCATCTTCTATTTTTCTTTTACATTCTTCCTAAGGCATCTCCTGTTTATCCTCCCTCAATTCTCAGGGTGGGCCTGCTCTAACTAGGAATGCCCTATGCTCTGAACAATCCCCCATCTCTTTCCCTCCATCACACCTACTTGTTCTGTGGTCCAGGGTTAGCTCAGGACCAGACTCTGTTGATGCGAAGAACAGAGTCAGAGGAAATATTGGCTAGAATGAAATTGAGAGAGTTTCTTTCCTTAAAGCAGAAGCATGTTGCTTTAGTCTCATGTTCAAGTTCTGCCTATAACCCTTTCCAGATATTGAGTGGAGTCATTTCAATTTCCATGACCTCAGTTTCTGTCTCCATAAAATGGGGCTAACTGAGAAATTCGAAGAAGACGATGTAAGAGCAAATATTTGAGGGTGTACTACATCTGTCAGTATATGAGTGTGCTATATAAGTTAATGCAGCATCTCATGGACCACAGTGCACGTTACTATGCTAGTTAATAGATGGGGAAGAAGACACGTAGAGATGTTGATTAATATAAGCCATCATCTCTCGTGTCTGGAATATAGCAATGGATTGACTGACCTCCCTTTCTTTCCCCCTTCTTTCTGCTCAGTCTATTCTAGAACACCACAGGCAAAGTGATCCTGTTAAAACTTGATTTAGATCTGGTCCTTCCTCTGCTCAGAATCTTCTGGTGGCTTCCCATCTTACCGAGAGCAAAAGCCCAAATCCAGCCTGTATGTGAGGTCCTGGTGACTGGCTTGCCTCTCTTTACCTTGCTTATTCCCATCAGTTACAGTGCTTCCTTGCACCCTCTCATCCTCCCACCTTAGGAGCCATCCTGCTGGCTCCTTCCTCTGCCTGAACATTTCTCTGCCAATTATCACCATGGGCCCCTTCACATTCTTTTCTCAAAAACCACCTTCTCCTCATTCTGCTTATCTAAAATGACAGGTTTGTACCCTCAAGACTTTTTATCTCCCTTCTCTGCTTATACTTTCCCATTTAGCACCTATCATAGTCTAAAATTCTTGTGGTTACTTATTTGTTCATTCTCTCTCCCCCCGCATTAGCTCATGAGTTCCCTGAGATAAGGAGGGACTTCTGCTATGTTTGTTGCTTTATCTTTAGCTGGCAAATTATGGCTCAATAAATATTGGCTGAATGAATGTACTAACTTTCACCCCTGTGTCATACAACCAGTAAGAGATAAGACTTGATCTCAGGCTGATTTCAAAGCCTTAACCATGAAACTTTATTGCTTTTCAAACTGTAAAATACTAAGTAAATGATAATTCTCATGGGTCACTTAGGAGATAATGGTGGAGTATGGGAAGAACTCATGTTCCACTTGCCTAAGCTGAGAGTCTGGGTGGATTTGATTGCCTGAATAAATAGCTCAGTGGTAAAGAATCTGCCTGCCCATGTAGGAGCTATAGTAGATGCAGGTTTCGATCCTTGGGTCAGGAAGCTCCCCTGGAGGAGGAAATGGCAGCACACTCCAGAATTCTTGCCCGGAGAATCCCACGGACAGAGGAGCCTGGTGAGCTACAGTCCATAGAGGTGCAAAAAAGTCAGACAGAACTGAGTGAGTGAGTATGCATGCTATTACCAAAGCACTGGTTGGGAGTGTAGGGCTCACAAAAGGGTAGGCTGAGGTTCCCTCCAACCACTGTTTTTCTTTCATATCTCTCCTGTCCAGTCACATATGGAGTGGCTTAGGTAAAGTCTAGTCTGGGAGAAGACCAGACTTTGAGTCATAGTTGCTATGACAAGATCAGGGCAGTTATAGCTGCCACTCCCTGCTGTGCGTGTTTCTAATCCATTGTTCTTTCTCTCCCTTCCCTGCCTTTTACTTTCCCTTTCATCCAGTTTTCCCAGTTCTACAACTATTCCATAACCTGAGGATGGCACTCCTGGTTTTTGCCTTGCTGTGTTGGTAGCATCCAAATGAGGAGACTGTTGATCCAGTCTGGACCAGATCAAGCCTCCCTAAATACTTCCCAGCTCTGAAATTATGTATCTGAAATCTAAAGTACTTGTACATTAATAAAATGCTGTGTTCACACTATGTCCCAAACTCAGAGACTGAAACCAAGGGAGAAAAGAAAATTGAAAGGCCAGGCATTGGTCTAGAGGTGGAACAGATTAAAGGTTGTATAAGGCCAGTTGTGTCTTTTTCCACCATCGGGTGGTCTGCTCCCTACTAGTCTTATTTGGAACCCAGAAGCACTCAGTCAATAGCCTGTTCTTATTCTCAGGGATTTCCTACTGCAAAATTGCTTTGGGTCTCATAGTCCACTCACAAAGCATTTTCTCTCATGCTTGAGTTATCTTATTAGGGCTCTTTTCCCAGCCTGGTACAGATGGAGCCACACACCTGACTTTAGCTGTTCACCCTCGTGGGTCTCTGCTTGCTTAGTAGACATTTTTGGTCTAGCTCTAGCTATTCAACAGTTTGTAAACCATTAACCGCAACTATATTAAAGTTCTGGAGAAGGCAATGGCACCCCACTCCAGTACTCTTGCCTGGAAAATCCCATGGATGGAGGAGCCTGGTAGGCTGCAGTCCATGGGGTTGCTAAGTTGGATACGACTGAGCGACTTCACTTTCACTTTTCACTTTCATGCATTGGAGAAGGAAATGGCAACCCACTCCAGTGTTCTTGCCTGGAGAATCCCAGGGATGGGGGAGCCTGGTGGGCTGCTGTCTATGGGGTCACACAGAGTTGGACACGACTGAAGTGACTCAGCAGCAGCAGCATATTAAAGTTCTAAGGATCAATTCCTAGGATTCCAACAAAGGGTTTCTTTATAACTGCTACAAGAATAGTCATTTTTGGAGGGAGGAGAAACTGTAGACATTTTAGGAAATCCAGATTAGAAATTTTTAGGGAAATGTTTCAGGTGTAACAGCAGGCAAAAAAATTATGGCATGTCCATATGCTTTTCTAAACCTTGAGTTCACTCAGTGTATTTTTAACATCAAGGAATAAATGATCTGATCTCATCTTTCTTAAAGAGTGGGGAGCCCCTTCTTTTGTGACCTTCTGGTTTTTTGCTTTTTTTTTTTTCCATAAAAACTCCCATTATGGCCACAGAAGACTGGTGGCTTTGACATTCCAGAAGCCTTGCTCCATATGAGAGTGGTGCGAATGGTGTGAAGTGAAGCCTTGAAGTGAAGTTCTGCTGATCTTGGTGTTGGTCCAGGATCACTCATATTGCAGACTGTTCTTCTGATATTACTTTTTTCCATTGCTTGTAGGCACCTCTGATTCCTTTCCTGACTTCTTAGAAACTAGTTTTCTTTAAGAACAGAAGAAGAATACAATGATACATTCTCACTTGCAGTTGAGTAGTGACTAGAACCAGGAAAGAGAGAGACTGTGGTGAAAGCAATAGTTAACAGTTTTAAAACTTACGACACCACAGGCACCACAGCAAAGTACTTCTGCGTTATCTTACGTTGTTATTGTTGTTCAGTCACTAAGTCGTGTCTGATTCTTTGTGACCCCCTGAACTGCAGCACACCAGGTTCCTCTGTCCTCCGTTATCTCCCTGAGTTTGCTCAAACTCATGTCCATTGAGTTGGTGATGCCATCCAAGCATCTCATCCCCTGCCGCCTCCTCCTTGCTTTGCCTTCAATCTTTCCCAGTATCAAGGTCTTTTCCAATGAGTCAGTTCTTTGCATCAGGTGGCCAAAGTGTTGGAACTTCAGCTTCAGTGTCAGTCCGTCCAAAGAATACTCAGGGTTGATTTCCTTTAGAATTGACTGGTTTGATCTTGCAGTCCAAGGGACTCTCAAGAGTCTTCTCCAACACCACAGTTCAAAAGCATCAATTCTTCAGCGATGAGCTTTCAAGATAGTCCAACTTTCACATCCGTACATGACTACTGGTAAAACCATGGCTTTGACTAGATGGACCTTTGTTGGCAAAGTAATGTCTCTGCTTTTTAATATGCTGTCTGGGTTTGTCATAGCTTTTCTTCCAAGAAGCAAGTGTCTTTTAATTTCATGGCTATAGTCACCATCCACAGTGATTTTGGAGCCCAAGTAAAGCAAATCTATCACTGCTTCCACTTTTTCCCTTTCTATTTGCCATGAACTGATGGGACCAGAGGCCATGATCTTAGTTTTTTTAATGTTGAGTTTTAAGCCAGCTTTTTCACTCTCCTCTTTCACCTTCATCAAGAGGTTCTTGAGTTCCTCTTCACTTTCTGCCATCAGCGTGGTATCATGTGCACATCTGAGGCTATTGATATTTCTCCCAGAAATCTTGATTTCAGCTTGTGTTTCATCCAGCCGGGCATTTTGCCTGATCTACATTGCATATAAGTAGAATAAGCAGGGTGATAATATACAGCCTTGACATACTCTTTTCCCAATTTGGAACCAGTCTATTGTTCGGTATAATGTTCTAACTGTTGCTTCTTGACCTGCATTCAGGTTTCTCAGGAGACAGGTAAGGTGGTCTGGTATTCCCATATCTTTAAGAATTTTCCACAGTCTGTTGTGATTCACTCGGTCAAAGGCTTTAGTGTAGTCAGTGAAGTAGAAGTAGATGTTTTTCTGGAATTCCCTTGCTTTCCCTATGATCCAGTAAATTTTGGCAATTTGATCTCTTGTTTCTCTGTCTTTTCTAAACCCAACTTGTACATCCGGAAGTTCTTGGTTCATGTAATCTAGTTTGAAGGATTTTAAGCATAATCTTACTAGCATGCAAAATGAACACAATTGTCTGGTAGTTGAACATTCTTTGGCATTGCCCTTTTTTGGGACTAGAATGAAAACTGACATTTTCCAGTCCTGTGGCCACTGCGGAGTTTTCCAAATTTGCTGACATATTGAGTGGGCTTACAGATGAGAAACTTGTCTTACAGATGAGAAAACTGAGAGCCAGAGATTTTTGTTTTGGTTTTTAAAATACAATTGATTTATAATATTTCAGGCAAAATGATTCTTTATGCATAAAAATACACACACACACACACACACACATATATACTTTTCAAATTCTTTTCCATTATAGGCTATCCCGAGATATTCAGTACAGTTCCCTATGCTATACAGTCGGTTCTTGTTGTTTATCTGTTTTATGTGTAACAGTTTTTCTGTTAATCCTCAATCTCCAATTCATTCTCCCCCTTCCCTCTTTGGTAACCAGACATTTGTTTTCTGTATCTGTGAGTCTATTTCTGCTTTATAAATAAGCTCATAGGTATCATTTTTTAGATTCCACATATAAGTGATATCACATGCTCTTTGGTTTTCTCTGTCTGACTTACTTCACTTAGTATGACAATCTCTGGGTCCATCCATGTTTCCGCAAATGAGCCAGAGATGTTAAGTACATCCTCTAAGGTCACCCAGATAGTTAGCGATGTGGCTTCCTTTCACCTAACAAAAAACCGTGTGTGTGTGTGTGTGTGTTCCCTTCCTGTATTGAGCAACAAACCTTCCGTTTGGCTTCTGGTTATCTATTATGGAATTTCAGGGAAATTCCTGTCTAAGGAATTTTTTCTCTCAGCCTTGTTTGTATCTTCCTTCTTCCTATTTTTCTCCACTCTTCCCCTTCCTCCCCTACAGGCCACAACCCCATAGTACAGTAGAAACAGAAAGGATTTTGGAAACGGGCAAACATTCAATCTCCACTATGCAACTTTTCAAAGATAAGACTTGAGGCAAAAACTTCAGTCCTGTGAGCTCTAATTCCTCATATTTAAAAAAAAAAAAAACAAAACCAAACAAGCTCTTTCATAGAGTAGTTGTAACGATTAAATATGATAATGCATGTGAAACTTGAATATTCTGGCCCTTAGTAAGTCACCTAAAGTTTCTACTTTGTGTAGTGTCCCATTTAATAGGAGATACATCCATTTCCAAAAGCCCTAAGAAATAGCACAAATCATTGTGTGTGTCTAAAAAAGAAAGGTGCAGTCTCCTTATTCAACATCTATCAAAACTTCCTAAAAATTCTCTTCTCCCCTGAGTACCAGTTCACAGTGTAGCCACCCCAATTTTGGCCAAAATTATTAGTTCTTCCTCATTTCTCTCTCTTCCTAATGTCCCAGCCCCCGTCCAGCAGGTTGACTGTTCCGTTATCTGAAGTTTGATTGAAGCATTGTCTCAAACTATTTCTAAAGCAGGTTTGCTGGGACAAATACACGCAAAAGCAAAAATCTTCCCTTTTTTCTCTTCCTCCTCATTTCCCCCCCATTCATCTCTTCCTACTCTGTTATCTCTAATAGCTTTTTTTTTTTCTTTTAGTCTTATATTTTATGATCTGTGTCTAATATTCAGATAGACTATGAGCATTGATTTAGTTAGGAATGCTTTAGGCTGCAAGAGGCAGAAAATTTGACTCTGAGTGGCTTAAAAAGAAGTTGTTTTCTTACAAACAGAATGTCAAGATAAAAGAAACCAGCTGTTGGCGTTGGTTTAGCAGCTGATCCTTTTGCAGAGCCAAAGTCTCTGCTCAGCTAAGTCTTTCATCTCATCAAGAAACTTTCCTAGAATTTGAGCAAACATTTTTGTATATGTTATTAAACTATATCAAATGGCAACACCAAGCTTCTGGAAGCCTGGGAGTTGAGAAACTTCATAGGAGAGGGGAATCCAAAGAAAGCGGGTTGGGATCAGGTCTCATGTCTGCCATGCTCCTTAAAGATAGAAAAAATCCTGTTCAATCCTTCTTTGCTTTGCCTAGTGCCACTTCTGGAACATAGAAAGTGAACGTGTCAGTCACTCAATTGTGTCCGACTCTTTGTGACCCCATGGACTGTAGCCCATCAGGCTCCTCTGTCTGTGGAATTCTCCAGGCAAAAATACTGAAGTGGGTTGCCATTCCCTTCAGGTGATTTTTCCGACCCAGGGATTGAACTTTGGTCTGTTGCATTGCAGGCAGATTCTTTACCATCTGAGCCACCTGGAAAGCCCTGGAATATAGAAAGTGCTCAATAAATATCTGTTAAGTTGATGAATTTATGAATAAATAAAAAACGAATGGATGAATGACTTTTCAGCTGCCAAAAGCATGTGAGGCTTTAGGAAGCATCCTTTAAAAAAAAAAAAACAACCTGAAGTATATTTGATTTACAATGTGTCAGTTTCTGGTATACAGAAAAATGATTCAGATTCTTTTCCATTACAGTTTATTACAAGATAGAGTATAGTTTCCTGGGCTATGTAGTAAGATCTTGTTTCTTATATATTGGTAGTTTGTATCTGCTAATCGCAAACTCCTAATTTATCCCCTCCCCCTAAAACTTTGGTAACTATGTTTATTTTTCATGTCTATGAGTCTGTTTCTTTTTTTAATAAGTTCATTTGTATCATATTTTAGATTCCACATAAAGTGATATCATTTGGTATTTGTCTTTCTCTTTGACTTCATTTAGTATGATCATTTGTAGGTCCATTTATGTTGCTGGAAATGGCTTTATTTCATTCTTTTTTATGACTGAGTAGTATTCCATTATACATATTGTATTTCCTTTATCCATTTATCATTTGATGGACATTTGGGTTGCTTTCATATCTTGGGTATTGTATATAGTGCTGCTAAGAACATTGGGAGGTGTATCTTTTTGAATTAGAGTTTTCTCTGAATATGTGCACAAGACTGGGATTGCTGAATCACATGGTAACTCTATTTTTAATTTTTTAAGGAACCTCTATGCTATCTCCCATTGTGGCTACACTAATTTACATCCCCACCAGCCATGTAGGAGGGTTTAGAGAGTACTCTTTACAAGACTGGCTGGAGTTAGACTGCAGTGTAAAAAATGTTCCATGCTGAAATCAGGAGAAAATGGTTTAAATAGTCTAGACTCTGATTTTTAGAAATTCTTCAGAAGGTTTAGAAAGTGTTGAACTAAAACAGATATTTCTCCAACAAAGATAGGTACATTCAGCATCAGCAGAAAATTACAACTCAGGGTCTATAACTATGGAGAGCCAGTTGCAAGGGAAAGAGGCCACTTACATAGAAGGGACAAGGAAGTTGGAAGGGCTATCATAAGCAAAACGTCCATGAATTCTTATTGGCTGAGTCCTTGTCGGAAGAGAAGAGGAGTCTGTCTTCTTCCCATTGGGCTCTGCTGTCTTCCTGGGGCATGAGAGCTCCCCGTTCTGGTCTCAGGATTCTATCTGATTGAACTTCCATGGACAGAGGAGCCTGGCGGGCTACAGTCCATGGGATCGCAAAGAGTTGGCCATGACTGAGCAACTAACACTCATGTCTGTTAAGTTTTTACAAAAGGCTCAAAGGGCATCCTATGAGTTTTGTTTGTTGTATGACCTTTGTATAGTTATACTGCTGCAGGATAATATATTTCTAGAAAAATTTGGAGGAATTGATGATGATCAGAACTGGATACAATTATGGCTTTCTTTTGTGTGCTTCATCTAAAGACTTATTTGTTTTTTAACCTAAAAGTTTTAAAGTCATAGAACTGATGATAGGCTGGGAGAAATTTACCGCACAGTGAAGACCCAAGTAGTAATGTCCACATGAAGTCAGTCCCATTTGGCTTTATTCAGTGATATCCTTGAATCTTAGAAAAGTCTCTTTATGCATGAGGATTGCCCTTTTTAGAAGCATACAGGCATACTTTTCATGAACTAGCCTCATTCCCAGCTCTGTTCTATGTCTTCTTTGCTTTCTCTTTGTTTCTTTTTTCTCTCACTTTGTTATATGTATCTTTAGGAGCTTTCTTACACCCATCTTGAGTAAGGCAGGATATAAACCACGAGTTAGTGACCATGGATAGTACTATTTTTTATGACCATTTCTGAAATGAAGAGCTGTAATGATTTGTATTTTTAATTAAGCCTATTCAGAACAGGAACAAAACTTAATAGAACTGACATCAAAGGGAATTCAAAGTGTTAAAGATTGCACTCAAAAATATATCTGGGCTTCTTTGAAATGTGACATATTGTGAGTTCAATGGTGGTTTGTAACATAATGCCAAGCTGTGAGTTTAGGCACCTCATATGGTGTTCATATTTATGACAGGCAAATCTGTTGTTTTCATGATTGCCAAACCACCCTCCCCCATCACTCACCCTAATGTTCCTTGGGTGATTAAAAATGTATGATTATTTCATTTGAATTTTTGCCTTCAATTATGTATATAGGAAAATAAGAATACTTTTCATAGGATTGATTGGAGTCTATGAAACAGATGTGAAATAAACCCTGCTTTTAATTACTGTTTGTTAGATAAGAAATTAATCTAGCCATGCCTTATTTTAAAAGAGTTAGTCTGGGGAGAAATTCTGTACTTAGTGTAAATTCTCAGTCCGCATTGTGAAGTGAGTAGTACTGAAAACTTAACAGGTGGCTTAGTGATCGATGCGCAAAGGAAGAGAATTATTACAACACCTTAACTGCTTGCAGATGTCCTGGATGTTGGAATACACGCTGCCTGTGTCTCTTACTACCGCCTAGGCTTTTAATTTGTAATGATTTTTTTTTTTATGCTTGACAGGACTGTCTGTAAATAAATCCAACTGACTTTTTAATTTATGACAGAGAATTTCAACTGGAGGGATGGAAATCTGTCCAAAACGGGAATTGACACAAAAAGAATAAATTGTTTTTTAATTTTTATTTAGTGGATCTAAGGGAGTAGGGTTGAAAAGTTAAGTGGAGAGGAAGTAAAATCAGAATTCTCTTTTTCATCATAGAATTGCTCTGGAAACTGCATTTAAATCTAGCTTCAATTTAAGCATCAGTCTTTGAGTATCATAATCTTGCTGTCAAATGAGATTTACCAGTGTCATTTTTCAAAGGACGCTTGTAAAGCTTTATTTCAGAGTAGTTGGTGAAGCTGTTGGGACTTCTCTTCTTTACTCTGTTGACTCTAGCCCCATAGTGTTAGCAATTGTATGACAGTACAAAATACTCTGCCCCACATCACAGAGGAATATGAATTCTATAAACCATTAAAATACTGACAAAAACCCCTAATGGAGTAATAACTCTAGGTAATCACCTTCAATGGTTAACACCACAGAGGGGCAATAGAAAATTATGTGACTCCTATTGGGAGTTTATAATATCACCCATGATGTATTTTTTGGTCAAAAAATCAGTTTCATTAGATCAAGCTTTAGGTCTAACTAACAGTTTATAGTGAATAAAGGGGATAAAGAGATGTATAAAAAGACACCACAGGAATTTATTCACCAAAATCCAGAATGTGAAAAAATCTATGAGACAATCTTATTTCTCTGACAAACAAATTGCCAAGAAAAAAAAAGAGAAGGAAGCTACAGATGAAAAGAGACTTACTGTGAATATCATACAAAAACATTATGAACCTCCTTGTTTGGAATCTGGTTTGAAAACACCAACTGTGTTTTTTTTAAATGGATATAATTGAAGAACTCTGAATGCTGACTGATTATTTAATAACATTAAAGAAATATCAGTGATTTTAACATGCATTAAGATTGAATGCTATAAGTCCTTACCTTTTAATGTATAGTGGTAGCGGTCGTTTAGTTGCTAAGTTATGTCTGACTCTTACGACTCCATGGACTGTAGCCCACCAGGCTCCTCTGTCCATAGGATTTCCCAGGCAAAAGTACTGGAGTGAGTTGCCATTCCTTTCTCCAAGGGATCTTCCCGACCCAAGGATTGAACCCAAGTCTCCTGCTTTACAAGTGGATTCTTGATCAACTGAGCCACTAGGGAAGACTTTAATGTCTAGAATTTGCTTCAACATAATTTGGGCAGGGGGAGACAGGTGGTTTAAATGAAAGAAGACTGGCCGTGAGCTGATAATTAGTGCAACTTAGTGATGCACTCGGTACGGGGGATTCGTGGTATTCTTCTTCTGCATTTGTGTTGGAATTTTCCATAACCAAAAGGAAACAACCTAAAGTTAAAAGTCCCTGCAGCACACACACACACACAAATACACACACCTTGCAAGATCTCAGATTCTATTCTGACAATTTCAAGCCTTGACATGGAGTACTCTTTACCTCAAAGCCTTTCTTAATGTCCTCTCCAAAGCTGACTGTATTATCTGGCCTTGGTTTGTATCCCTGTAGTCGTCTTTGCCAACTCCTCCTGTTGTTGTCATCAAGTTGTAATTGCTTAGTCACCTGGGGAGTGGAATGATCTGTACATGTTTTAGTAATTGTATTTATTTTTGACTGTGCTGAGTCTTCGTTGCTGTGTTGGCTGCTGTTTAGTTGAGGTGCACAGGTTTCTTAGGCAGGGCCTTCTCTGGGGGCAGGGCACGGACTCTAGGGCTTCGGTAGTTGCAGCACACAGGCTTGGTAGTCCTGACTCCCTGGCCCTAGAGCACAGGCTTGGTAGTTGTGGTATACAGACTTAGTTGCTCTGTGGCACGTGGGATCTTCCCAGATCAGGGGGTCGAACCCGAGTCTCCTGCATTGGCAAGGGAGCCACCAGGGCAGCCCCTGGAATAATACTTTTGAATAAGCTTTCTGTGTCCCATCTGTATTCTTACCCCTTGGCCTTTACTTTACTCAGCCAGCTTAAGTATCTTTTGTTCATGGCCTCAGGGAAGGGGTGGTAGAGGAGACACAGAGACAAAAAAGAAGTGATGGTTGACCTTTGAGTTTCAAAGCCTGGGCATCACAGAGATAGGAAGGACCCGTGGAGACATAATAGATAAAGATGCGATGAGTTCGAGAAGAACTAACTCGTAGCTAGAATTCCCTTGCTGGAATATGGGATGAGATGCAGGGAACAGAGCCTAGTGGGAGTAGAGACTGATGGGATCCAGGATGATATGCCAGGTCTGGAGGGTTCCCAGACAAGCCTGGAGTCTGTCTCCAGAGAGAGCTTGCCCACATCTGACCATCCTCTAGAGTGAGCGCTATTTGGCACCAGCACCAGGGAGCTGTGTGAGAAGGCCCAGTCTCATGCCAGTGCAGATTGTACATCACTTGCGCTATCCTCCTCTTCAGTGCTGGGTCCCCTCGTATGGGGGACAGGATGGAGATCAGTTCAGTCGCTCAGTCATGTCCGACTCTTTGCAACCCCATGGACTGCAGCACACCAGGCCTCCCTGTCCATCACCAACTCCTGGAGTTCACTCAAACTCACGTCCAGTGAGTCGGTGATGCCATCCAACCACCTCATCCTCTGTCGTCCCCTTCTCCTGACTTCATTCTTTGCCAGCATCAAGGTCTTTTCTGATGGGTCAGCTCTTATCAGGTGGCTAAAGTACTGGAGCTTCAGCTTCAGCATCAGTCCTTCCAATGGATATTCAGTACTGATCTCTTTTAGGATTGATTGGTTTGATCTCCTTGCAGTCCAAGGGACTCTCAAGAGTCTTCTCCAACACCACAGTTCAAAAGCATCAATTCTTCGGTGCTCAGCTTTCTTTATAGTCCAACCCTCACGTCCATACATGACTACTGGAAAAACCTTAGCATTGACTAGACGGACCTTTGTTGACAAAGTAATATCTCTGCTTTTTAATATGCTGCCTAGGTTGTTCATAACTTCCCTTCCAAGGAGTAAGTGTCTTTTAATTTCATGGCTGCAGTCACCATCTGCAGTGATTTTGGATGTCAAAAAAATAAAGTCAGCCTTGTTTCCACTGTTTCCCCATCTATTTGCCATGAAGTGGTGGAACTGGATGCCAAGATCTTAGTTTTCTGAGGGTTGAGCTTTAAGCCAACATTTTCATTCTTCTTTCACTTTCATCAAGAGGCTCTTTAGTTCTTCTTCACTTTCTGCCATAAGGGTGGTGTCATAACAGCTTGGTTAAAGTCCAGTCTCTCTTATTATTGACCAATCCTAGGTTGAAGATGTAGAATATGTGTTATAGAAACCCAGATGAGGGGGATGTACCTTCTCTCTTCGCTGGCAGTGCTGGAGGAAGGGCAGGCTCTTGCTCTGGGAGATGAGGGGTGTCCCGTGAGGTTATTGGAGGCTCCCACTGCTCATCTTGGTAAGCAGGTTTGCCCTCGAGAGGAAAAAGGGAGATGGTATGAGCATGCCCCGTATGTTCTTCCCAAATTTATCAGAAACAGAAATGCCTATATTTACCTTTCCTACAAAATTGGGCTGGAGAGCCAGCAGAGTTAATGTTAGTTGTGCTGCTCTTGACAGTAAAGGAAAATCAGAGATGAGGAAGAGGCTGTCCCCTCTCACAGTCAGCAATCAGCACACCACCTAGTGATTATCTGACAGAAGATAGCCATCTGCACAAAACTTTGCTCAGTACCCAATCAACTGGTCCAAGAGGGCTAACCAGCATCTCCCAAATCCCAGGACCCTTGGAAATGCTACAGTGGAGATTGTGAACATCACCACCCAAGGGGTCAGTGGTGGCTGTAGCTGGAAAGTTGAACTCTCAGTTACCCTTGAAAGTGGTAAAATTCATTTCCATCTTTGTGTGTATATGTATGTGTCTGTGTGTGTGCCTTCACCAAAAGTGTATAATATTTTTGAGGGCAAGGATTAGACTTTATTTAAAATTGTATTAGTGTCTATAATGTAAAGTAGGGACCCAATAAATATTTACTAAATTCCCTTATAGTGATATTTTATTAATGTTATTTTTACCAATTAAACAAATATCTTGGTTACTGAGAGCAAATCCACTTGTCTTCTGGATTAACCCCACGATTATGGCCCCGTGTACACTCACTTCTAGATTGCCATCTATTATTAATTTCATAAGTTAACCTTTGAAACAGTTACTGTCTTGTAGTGTTAAGGATGACTTCATTCTCTTCAGTAATTGAAATATTATTTCTAAATTTATAAATTAAATTTATAGTATTCAGTTAATGGATGCTATACATTTATCAGTACTTTTTCCCTTTCATGCCCACGATCTATGGGAATTGAATTGTGTTCTCAGCATGTTTCTAAATCAACAGTATCAGCCAATAAATCATAACTATTCATGTCACTTCTTGAATTGATAAAGAATTTTATCAAGTTAGAAAAATACTGTGCTCAACTACCTAATTTTATAGGTGATCTCTGCTTTCTAAAATTAAGTTTCCTTTTCAAGTTGTACAAAATCTCATGTATTATTTCATCTTGCAGTGACACTTATCAGTTATTGGCCACTCAGCACCAATACCTCTTCCCACTTACACGCTGATTGTATTTAGGGAAATTAATTCATTTCATCGTGTTTTGGACTGGTGCTAAATGCAGATATTTGCTATGCCATTATGGACTCTGAGGTGGTTTCTGGAGGCACCTTCTATTGAATCCTTTTTCCTTATCGTTCAGGAACTACCTAGTAGATGTAGGCCTATGATGGTATCAGAGTTTCATGCAGCTTTAAGTCTTGAGTAGAATTATACCAGGTTGGTGGAGATTGTTGGAGCTGTTATATGCCAATGATAAAATCTGGGCACAGTTGACAGCAGTTTCAACTGCAAAGACCTTCTGGAGTCACTTGGGTTTATTCACTTCAAGACTGTTTTATCATCTCTTTCTTCCAGTTTGTGGTTCCCCCATATCCTTTTAATTAATCCTTCCCTTTGTGTTTATGTTTGCCAAGATAGTTTCTGTTGCTCGCTACCATAGAAGCTTAACTAACTTAGCTTAGACGAAAGCAGGACAAAGTGGAAGGAACACTGAGTTAAGGGTCATGGGTTAAGGGTCATGAGTTAAGGGTCATGGGTTAAGGGTCATGGGTTAAGGGTCATAAGTTAAGGGACATGAGCTATAGTCTTGGCTTTGCAACTCACTTGCTTTGAGACTTAGGAGGAAAAGCCACTTACCCTCTTTAGACTTCAGTTTCCTCATCTGTGAAGATAATAGGCTAATATTGAGGTTCCGTTTTTAAAAATATAGGTTCACAAATCACATTGTTACTGGTTAGGGACCACTATCAGGAAATAACAACACAACATTCTAATTAAGTAAGAACTTTTTTTTTTGAATTTTACTTTTTTTAAAAATAGCTTTACTTTTTTAAAAATAAACTGTATTTTCTAATTACAAAAGGAAATAATTTAATACATACTTGTGGTAAGTTTAGAAGACACAGAAAACTATGAAAGTATAATGAGAAATCACCTAATGCCATAGTAAAAATGAAGCCCTCATCTCAAGTAACAAATTTTTATCAAGTGAAAAGATTTTAATTGATTTTCTCTCACTACAAAATTAGGACATTGGTATTAATATTTAACTATATTTATAGAACTTATAATGAAATACTAAATCAACAAACAATGTATAAGATAGGTTGCTAGTGGGAACCTGCTCCCTAAAATAAAAAATTTTATAGAAGTTTCACTTGATGTTGCAACATACAAGGTGCTATGAATATGTCACATACATTAATCCTTGACTGAGCATTTAGTCTGTAGCTCATCTCTTGGGTGGGGTGACCAAATATTAGAACAGATTTCTACAACAGAGAGTAAAGAGTAAAGGGGCATGTAACTGCAGGTTCTTGGAAAATATTACCTCAGTTCACTGGGGGTATTTATGACACAGCCAGCCTCAAAGATGATTGATAGTGTTGGTTTTAGGTCCAGAGAGTGGGAAATGCTGACACATTACATTAAAAATAAAATAAAGCCCATTCAGCAGATGTTGGCTGTGGGGAATGAATCCTTCTTTCAGAGGGCTTGATCCGTTGTAAATTTGAGATATGAATATACAATCTCTGGTTTGGGAGTGGTTGTCACTGAGAGCTTCCTGTTATTTCTAGGCTCCTCCTCATCTCTGGTTTCATCAGATTTGGGTTAGCACTCTCAGTGACCTGGGGATGGCACAAATACTGACTTCCAGTTACTTCAGATCGCAGATTCAGACTTTGCGGTTGTTATACTTGACCGTATAGTTCAATGCTGTAGAAACACAGCATCTAAGGACATTTGACAGTTTTCCAGACACTTCAAATGATTTCTACAATCAACTCGGATGCTATTAGATCCTTGCAAAATCTACTTCGAGGTCATAATATACAATCTGTGTGTCGCTTGCTTGACTACCGAGATCAAAGCACATCCAGTTCATTTGGCCTCATATAGATAACTTAGTCTCTTAGAACTGATGGACCACTTGGTTCAGAGTCTTTTCTGAGACATTTACTTCAACCAAGCTGATGATTTTTCACTTCTCAGATTCTTGCAATGGTTTTCCCTCTCATTCAGATGAAAACGTTGTAGAATAGCCTGTAAGACCTCCCACGATCTGGTCCTGTTTTTCCCTTTCTTCACCTCCTTCTGTCTTCCTGGGTTCACTTCATTCTAGGCACATCAGTTATCTTGTTCTTTGAACTCTTGACTGTCTCAGGGACCTTGCCCTGCCTGAGGAAAGAGGCCTCTAGCACCCTCCAAATTCTGTGAAGGAGTTCTTCTCTACTACTAGAGTCCACCACCAAGCCACACCAACAGATACTGCATCCTACTGCTATGAGAACCAGAGGGTCTGGTCTGATGGTGGGTGGTAGGCTGCATGGTTGCCGGAGCGTTGGTTACAGGATCTTTGTGCCAAAGTTGACTATTATTCATCCAGCCAGCCTCGCACCAGTTTGCTGTGCTGGAGCTGGTCCACCATGTGTACTGGTACCATCCCAATAGGGTAAAGTACAGCATTGCTGCCCACAAATGGTAGTGACTAATATTCGCTGAGCACTTACTATGTGCTAAGAACTTTGTTCACTTAATACTCATAACAGCTCTGTGAGGTGGGCACTATATTATCCACATTTTATAGGTGGTCAGGACTGAGTATTTGAAAGGGTGAACTTGTTTATACAGGTAACAAATATAGAGACTGGATTTTAACCAAGCTGATATGACACCACCCTTATGGCAGAAAGCAAAGAAGAACTAAAGAGCCTCTTGATGAAAGTGAAAGAAGAGTGAAAATGTTGGCTTAAAGCTCAACACTCAGAAAACTAAGATCTTGGCTACCTGATGCGAAGAGCTGACTCATTTGACAACACCCTGATGCTGGGAAAGATTGAGGGCAGGAGGACAAGGGGACGACAGAGGATGAGATGGCTGGATGGCATCACCGACTCAATGGACATGGGTTTGGGTGGACTCTGGGAGTTGGTGATGGACAGGGAGGCCTGGCGTGCTGCGGTTCATGGGGTCACAAGAGTCGGACATGACTGAGCTACTGAACCAAACTGAAATGAACATGATTCCAGAAGTCATTAAATTAATGGCTCCAGAATCAACTCATGATGTTGGGTTCAAGTGGGAAAGAGCTCTTTCTCCCACCGTTTTGTCACTTTAAGCCCAATGTATTCATATCATTTTCAGTTTTAAAAATAGAACGATAATTTCTTCAGTTATCACTTACTAAATTGGGATGCATATGTCAGGCTCTGGGCTAAAATCAGCATCAGAACTAACCAGGTAATGATTAGAATTGATGTCACATGTAGCAAAATGCAAAAAAGGTTGCCTGCCTGTATGATCTAAATGAAAAAAAAGATGACGATTCATTAAGAAATGATTCATGGTTAGAATAGGAACAAATGTGAAATCAGCTCCCTAGGCCCTCCCTCTTAGCAACATTCCCCCTGCTGCTGCTGCTAAGTCACTTCAGTCGTGTCCGACTCTGTGCAACCCCATAGACGGCAGCCCACCAGGCTCCCCCGTCCCTGGGATTCTCCAGGCAAGAACACGGAGTGGGTTGCCATTTCCTTCTCCAATGCATGAAAGTGAAAAGTGAAAGTGAAGTCGCTCAGTCGTGTCCGACTCTCAGCGACCCCATGGACTGCAGCCCACCAGGCTCCTCCGTCCATGGGATTTTCCAGGCAAGAGTACTGGAGTGGGGTGCCATTGCCTTCTCCGAACACTCCCCCTAGCCCCTGCCAAAGTATAGTTAAAACACCTTTTAGTTCAGTTCAGTCATTCAGTCATGTCCGACTCTTTGTGACCCCATGACCACAGCATGCCAGGCCTCCCTGTCCATCACCAACTCCTTGAGTTCACCCAAACTCATGTCCAGTGAGTCGGTGATGCCATCCAACCATCTCATCCTCTGTGGTCCCCTTCTCCTCCTGCCCTCAATCCTTCCCAGCACCAGGGTCTTTTCAAATGAGTCAGCTCTTCACCTCAGGTGGCCAAAATATGGGAGTTTCAGCTTCAGCATCAGTCCTTCCAAGAACACCCAGGACTAATCACCTTTAGGACGGACTGGCTGGATCTCCTTGCAGTCCAAGGGCCTCTCAAGAGTCTTCTCCAACACCACAGTTTAAAAGCATCAATTCTTCAGTGCTCAGCTTTCTTTATGGTCCAACTCTCACATCCATACATGACCACAGGAAAAACCATAGCCTTGACTAAATGGACCTTTGATCGCCAAGTAATAACTCTGCTTTTTAATATGCTGTCTTTCCTTCCAAGGAGTAAGCATCTTTTAATTTCAAGGCTGCAATCACCATTTGCAGTGATTTTGGAGCCCCCAAATATAAAGTCAGCCACTGTTTCCACTGTTTCCCAGTCTATTTGCCATGAAGTGATGGGACCGGATGCCATGATCTTTGTTTTCTGAATGTTGAGCTTTAAGCTACTTTTTCATTCTCCTCTTTCCCTTTCATCAAGAGGCTCTTTAGTTCTTCTTCACTTTCTGCCATAAGCGTGGTGTCATCTGCATATCTGAGGTTATTGATATTTCTCCCTGCAATCTTGATTCCAGCTTGTGCTTCGTTTCTCATGATGTACTCTGCATAGAAGTTAAATAAGCAGGGTGACAATATACAGCCTTGACGTACTCCTTTTCCTATTTGGAACCAGTCTGTTTTTCCATGTCCAGTTCTAACTGTTGCTTCCTGACCTGCATATAGGTTTCTCAAGAGGCAGGTCAGGTGGTCTGGTATTCCCATCTCTTACAGACTTTTCCACAGTTTATTGTGATCCACACAGTCAAAGGCTTTGTCATAGTCAATAAAGCAGAAATAGATGTTTTTCTGGAACTCTCTTGCTTTTTCCATGATCCAGTGGATGTTGGCAATTTGATCTCTGGTTCCTCTGCCTTTTCTAAAACCAGCTTGAACATCTGGAAGTTCGTGGTTCACGTATTGCTGAAGCCTGGCTTGGAGAATTTTGAGCATTACTTTACTAGCGTGTGAGATGAGTGCAATTGTGCAGCAGTTTGAGCATTTTTTGGCATTGCCTTTCTTTGGGATTGGAATGAAAACTGACCTTTTCCAGTCCTGTGGCCACTGCTGAGTTTTCCAAATTTGCTGGCATATTGAGTGCAGCACTTTCATAGCATCATCCTTTAGGATTTGAAATAGCTCAACTGGAATTCCATCACCTCCACTAGCTTTGTTCGTAGTGATGCTTCCTAAGGCCCACTTGACTTCACATTCCAGGATGTCTGGCTCTAGGTCAGTGATCACACCATCGTGATTATCTGGGTTGTGAAGATCTTTTTTATACAGTTCTTCTGTGTATTCTTCCCACCTCTTCTTAATATCTTCTGCTTCTGTTAGGTCCATACCTTTTCTGTCCTTTATTGAGCCCATCTTTGCATGAAATGTTCCATTAGTATCTCTAATTTTCTTGAAGAGATCTTTAGTCTTTTCCATTCTGTTGTTTTCTTCTGTTTTTTTGCATTGATTGCCTAGGAAGGCTTTCTTATCTCTCCTTGCTGTTCTTTGGAACTCTGCATTCAGATGCTTACATCTTTCCTTTTCTCCTTTTCTTTTCGCTTCCCTTCTTTTCACAGCTATTTGTAAAGCCTCTTCTGACAGCCATTTTGCCTTTTTGTATTCTTTTTCTTGAGGATGGTCTTCATCCCTGTCTCCTGTACAATGTCACGAACCTCCATCCACAGTTCATGAGGCACTCTGTCTATCAGATCTAGTCCCTTAAATCTATTTCTCACTTTAGGTCTGAGTGGTCTAGTGGTTTTCTCCACTTTCTTCAATTTAATTCTGAATTTGACAATAAGGAGTTCATGATCTGAGCCACAGTCAGCTCCTGGTCTTGTTTTTGCTAACTGATAGAGCTTCTCTATCTTTGGCTGAAAAGAATATAATCAATCTGATTTCAGTTTTGGCCGCCTGGTGATGTCCATGTGTAGAGTCTTCTCTTGTGTCATTGGAAGAGGGTGTTTGCTACAACAAGTGTGTTCTCTTGGCAAAACTCTCTCAGCCTTTGTCCTGCTTCATTCTGGACTCCAAGGCCCAATTTGCCTGTTACTCCAGGTGTTTCTTGACTTCCTACTTTTGCATTCCAGTCCCCTGTGATGAAAAGGACATCTTTTTTGGGTGTTATAGAAGGTCTGTAGTCTTCATAGAACTGTTTGAAGAAAACACCTTGACTTTTGTCATTTTGTTTGTTTTTCATTTTGGACTCCCTGGTGTGATTTCTTTTGAAGAAAGGGTTCTGGTACTCAAAAAAAAAAAAAAAAAAAAGATGAAAATCCAAAATCCAGAGAGCTATTATTAATATTCCTTCCTTTTCCCTTTGTGGGTTGGGTGTGCTGAGGGCCAGTGAAGAATAAATCAGTCTCTGGCCTCATGGGGATTCTGCCAACAGGAAAGTATGTTTTGACAAGGATGAACACAGAGGCCTGGTTCCCTCCGCCTTCTGGACAGAGGTGAACTTTCTGGCAAGGCTGCCTTTGAAATGGTTTTTTTCAGGTTCCTCTTTTAAAGTACTGGAATAAACAAAACCCTCCTTTAAATTCTTTCTATTGTCTTTCATTGTTTCTATTTTCTCTGTGGATAAAAATAAAGATGATAAACAAATCCTAGCTCTTGCTATTAGAAAGAACTAGTTTAAAAACCTCAAGTTACCTTCACATAGAGCAGTGGTGTGCTTTATTGTGGCCACATGAAATTCTGATTTGCCAAAGGGGTTGTGACTCAGTCTGAAGCTCCCTTAGGCCTTGTAGATTTCAGGTGGTACAGTGGGTGAGGAATTCTGTTGCAACAGCTGCTGTGCTTTCAAAACTGTGAGAGCAATATTTCCTTAGGATTCCCATAAGCCTTCTCTCCCATCCCCATATTAGCAGTAAAAATTATACTTAAAGAGGAAGAAATTATATGCAGATATAAAATGAAAGTGAAATGATTTTATTACCTGGCTCAGTACTTCTCCAACTGAGTGATTTATGAGTCCAGAATAAAAGGTAGTGACGCAAGTATGTGTAAATACTTATTTACATTTTTAGATAATGAGTTCAACAGGTGCCTTGTGAGCGGTGAGTAAAATGTTGACATTAGAAGAAAGAACTCTCAGCATATTTCAGAGCATAAACCACTGGGAAGAGTTTGCTCACCCTTCATTTGTTAGAGGAGTAACAGAAAAATGATTTCATAATAGTGTATTCTGTTCCCATGGTTGGATTGTCTTGCATAGGTTAGTTACTGAAATGATCTTTTTATGGTTCCAAGCTGATACCCAGTAATTATCAGGCCAACTGTTTCTTTCTTTTTTTTAAACACTATCTTTCTATTCAGTAGCCTGTTTTTCCTTCAAAGAGGTAGAAAATGAATTTCTCAGTGCCCGGATCTGTAACAACTCACAGTAAACTCTAGAAGTGTTTGCTGAATAAATAAATGAATGGAGGCATTTCACAGTACTGTGAAAATGAGCAGGTGGGAGCATTTATTTGAAGTCCATTGCTTCATTACTTTTGAAATAGAATTCTATTTTCTGAGTTTGGTGACCTTTCAAAACTCTGGATAAATACAGAAATTCTCACACTTTATTCCCACTGATTGTTAAATTTATGGAAGGAACAAGTTATTTAGACAGGAACCATAAACCTCCTGAGGTTTAAACTTAGAGATAAAACTAAAGTAGGTCAGGGCAAATGTGCAAGGTCTAACTTGCTATATAAGTTTTTACGTTTGTCCAATTTGAAGTGTGTTTATTTTTGATTTAGGTTAACCCTTGAAGGGCCCTAAGGTGCCCCCAGAGGAGGCTGAACTCTTCTCCCTACTTTCTGTAAAAACGACCACTTTGAAATAGGAGCCCAGCTGGAGAATTTATCCCTCCCTGCAGACGTCTATTTCTGGAACACAGCTCTTAAAAAGATTATGTCTCTAAGAGGGGACCAGACTGCTGATAATATTTCTGACTTCAAAATATGTCAATGATAAAAATAGGGTTCAACAGATGGAGTTGAGGTTTGTTGAGCAGTCATGCAATACTTTCATAGAGAGCGATCCATACTGCCATACCAACATGAAATATAGATTATGATATATTGACTTGACATACTGTAAACAGATAATTTATCAGAGTTAGAACATTAACCTCAGAAAGGATCTCAGAAATCTGGTTGTGCAGGAATTCTTGGAATCTATATCCCAACTTCTCCCTAAATTATTGCATGCTATAACTTTATCCCCTTATGAAATGCCATATCTAAATTTAGAACTAGCTGTAAAAGTTGAATAGTTCTTTCTTACAAGGAGTTGAAAGTCCTTTCTCTATGTTTTTCTGGATACTACTTCGCATAGACACTTTTTGTAGGAATCAAAGGGGTGGGGCTAGGACTGGAGGGTAGAATTTACAGAGAGACTGATTTTTTATTACTGTCAAGAAGAATTTTCTGCTGGTCAGAATGGTCTTGGCATGGAGTGGGCTGCTTCATGGTCACAGGGAGAACAAATTACCCATTGTGGAAAGCCTTGAGTTAGACTGTACAATCGATGGATAGGAATATTATAGAGAGATTCAAGGATCTGATAGGTGTATGGGGTAGATAATACTTAAATGTTAGTCGCTCAGTCATGTCTGACTCTTTGCAACCCCATGGACTATAGCGCACCAGGCTCCTCTGTCCATGGGATTCTCCAGGCAAGAATATTGGAGTGGGTTGCCATTCCCTTCTCCAGGGGATCTTCCTGATCCAAGGATCGAACCCAGTTCTCGTGCATGGCAAGCATATTCTTTACTGTCTGAGTCACTAGAAAAGATAATACTTAAAGGGCCCATCTAATCCCGAGATAGTATGATTCATTTTATGATACATGTCTTTAGATATCTCTTCTGGACTTCATGCAACACATATCAAATGGCCTACTTGACATCTTCACTCTGATGTCTCAAATTCAACACACCTGACGGCAAACCCTCGATTTCTTCTTTCACTCCTGCTCATCCAATGATCTTTTCTTCTTTTTCAATAATCTTTACATCAGTTGATGGCCCCTCTAGAGCGCAGTCAGTAATTCTTTGAGAACTCTTGTACAGCTTCTCATCGTACCTTGTGTTTCCTTTGCCTGGAATGTTACTCTTCATACATGGGCATGGCTCGCTTCTCTTGTTCTTGGCCTCTGCTCAATGTCACTTCTTCAGAGAGGCTCACCTTGACCGTCACCCCTGAATGTTATTTTCTATCCCCTTACCCACTCTATCTTTCCATGAGAAACTAGTATCACCACATATTTATTTACCCATTTAATGATTATTGTCTGTCTCTCCAACTAGAATTTAAGCTTCTTTAGAAAAGAGAATTTGTTATATTGACTGCTATTTTTTCAGTGCTTGAAACCATTTCTAACCTATAGTAGGTTTTCAATAATATAGGATGAATGATAATAGAGATTTAATCCAAGTGGGAAAATAAAGAGTGAAAATGTTGCATAAACCATGTATAAACAGGGCAAAGAGAGAGGAGAGGTACTTATGACTTTTTCATAGTAAAGGAAAATAAATTAAGGGCTCTCATGCCTCTTTACAAAATTATTCTCCCAAAGCAGCAGTCTTCCTATGAACTGTACATACTCTTTAGTACACATGTTCACTCTTGGCCTTTGCAAGCCTCACCAGCCTTGACTGTGCCGTTTCCATAGACAGTATGGGTCTCCAGACACACCAGATACCAGGGCTGGTAGACACTGAAGAAGAGATGTCCAGAGGGGAGGAGCAATCACTGAGTTTACCTCTCAGTCAGTCATATAAATGGAAGACAGATCTATCTTTCACATCTAGAGGGCAAATAAAGTCTTCCTATTTCTTCTCCCCTCAAGTAAGCTCTTCCTCATTTCAAATGCTGGGACTAGTCTTTCTTACATGTATGAATTATTAAATTTCAGAGTCTTTGTTTAAGCACAGCAAAACTCCTTCCTCAAACATGAATGGGATGACAGGATCACTGTAAGTTTTGTCACTAAAAGTGGTAATTTCTTCCCTATTCTTTAATAAAATAGTTTTTGTCCTGAATAATAATGACTGGTGATTTGCATGTTTTTCTAAAATTAATGACTATATTTTACATTCATTTTTCAGCTGCTTTAATAACAGAAAAATGGATAGTCTCAGAGTGAATATATTTCAAATCTTTTCTATAATACACAACAAGAGTTTTAAATGCTGGTGGGGAAAGCAACTCATTTTATTTTGTTTTTTGAAACCTGAATATATCATCTTACAGCTGTCATAAAATTAAAACGTACTGAGAACAAATTTAATGGTAATTATTTATTTTAGTTTTAAGAGGCACTCATATTTTAATGAGAAATGCCTTAGAGAAAATAAAGAAAATGTCTCTAGATTCCTCAAGGAATAAAGCTGCTTTTTTTAAAAAAAGTCACACTTAGGCTTATGCATTGAATGGAAGGAAGGATGCGATAAATCCATGGTGCCTTCTGGAATGCAGTTTAGCAACTCATAAAAATCAGACTCTGACTCAGTATTCCCATTTGTAGGCTTTTGCCCTGAGGACATATAAGAATAGAAAGATGTAGGCACGTGAATGTTTCTTATAAATCTGTTTTTAATATATAATATTTGGAAACATCCTGGACATCTATCAATAGGGGTCTGATTAAGTAAATTATTGCACATAAATGCAATACTATTCTTAAGTCATTAAACTTGATTTACTATTTATTGACATGGAGAGATGTTTGTGACATAGTGTTGAGTGAAAAAAGGTGAAAACTGCTCTAAGCATGACTCCATTAATATAAAATTATCTCCTCATTAGAAAGATATTCACTGAAATGTTATAAATGGTTATTTATAGATAGTGGGATTTTGGTGCATTTTTTTCCAGGTATTTTTTGGTTTTTAAGTTTATATTGTATGTGTGTATAATTTTAATAAAAACAAAACAAATTCACAGATGAATTTCTTATAGTAAAATTTAATTAAAATATACTACTTAGAGCTACCTAACTGGAGTCAATTTGGCATCTGTTTGTTTAATAGAAAGAAATTTAAAATAATATATAATTTATTCATGAAAATAAAAATTTAAAAAGCATTTAAAAAAATGGTCTTCCAAGGTTCCATATCTGAGGACTGTGTAGGACTGTAGTACATATCTGTTGAAGAAAATCTGCATGTAAGGGGGAAAAAATATGATCTAAACAGCATGACATGGTATGTCATTTAAACCCAATCTGGAAGAAGATATAGTCACAAAGTAATATTCCTAGAATTATAAAGATATTTTCACTTCCACTACCTTCTCATGAATATAATCTGTCATATGGATGTTTTAGAGGGGGCTCTTTCAATGCTAGCAATGAACTGGGGAGACCCTGGAAGCATATTCTGGTAGTAGAACTGAAGACAACCCCCGGCACTCAAAACCTTTCTTGTGGTGAGCAGTGCTCAGCTGAATGATAAATTTACTCCTCTGATTGCCACTGATTGCTATACATACTGCTACATACATATATGACGTGAAGTGAAGTGAAGTTGCTCAGTCGTGCCCGACTCTTTGAGACCCCATGGTTAGTAGCCTGCACCAAGCTCCTCTGTCCATGGGATTTTCAAGGCAAGAGTACTGGAGTGGGTTGCCATTTCCTTCTCCAAGGAATCTTCCCAACCCAGGGATTGAACCCAGGTCTCTCACATTGTAGACAGACGCTTTACCATTTGAGCCACCAGGGAAGTCCATTTGGAAGCTCTTAAACATATTTGGAAGCTCTTAAACTGTACAGCTTTTTTTTAAAGTTTTTTTTTCTTTTATAAGCTGTAAACTTATACAAATTTGTGAATTTATTTTTAATTGAAGGATAATTGCTTTACAGTATTGTGTTGGTTTCTACCAAACATCAACATAATAAAGTTTGTTTATTTTTAATTGAAGGATAATTGCATTACAATATCGTGTTGGTTTCTGCCATACATCAACATGCATCAGCCAAGCATATAGTTTTAAATATAAAGAAATGGACAATCATTTTATTGATTGCTTGCTATAGATAAGGATTGAAATAGTTGCCATTATACTTTTAACACAAGCTTCTAGGAACTAAGTTTGAGAAACATAAGCTGAGAAAAACTGGTAGTAAAGAACCTGCCCTACAATGCAGCAGATGCGGGCTCGACCCCTGGGTCGAGAAGATCCCCTGGAGGAGGAAATGGCAACCTACTCCAGTATTGTTGCTAGGAAAATGTCATGGACAGAGGAGCCTGGTGGACTACTGTCCATGGGGTCACAAGGAGTTGGACATGACTAAATATGCATGCAATCAACACACAATCCAACTACTATGAGGATGACCATGAAAGACATGTACATTCTACAAGGAGGATTCCATGATACATTCAGAACTATATTCTTAGAGCACTTAGAAAAAGCTGAAGCCATAAAAATCCTAGAAGAAAGAATATGCAGTAAACTCTTTGGTGATGATTTTTTCGTATCTGACAGTCAAAGCAAGAAAAGCAGGGATACACAAGCGGGGCTATATTAAACTGAAAAGCTTCTGCACAGCAAAGCAAGCTTCAAAATAAGGAAAGGCGACCTACTGAATGAAAGAAAATATTTGCAAATCATATATCTGATAAGGGGTTAATATCCAAAGAACGTATACTATTCAAAAGCAAAAACACAATCTAATTTAAAAATTTCAGAAGATCTGAACAGACATTTTTCCAAAGAAGACATACAGATGGCCAACAGGTACATGAAAAGATGCTAAATAACATTAGTTAGCAGGGAAATGCAAATCTAAACCACAATAAGATATCACCTCATATATGTTGGAATAGCTACTATCAAAAAGACAAGGAATAGTAGGTGTTAGCAAAGATGTAGAGAAAAGGGAAACTCTAGTGCACTGTTGATGAGAATGTAAATTGACAGCTATTACAGAAGACCATGTGGAGGTTCCTCAAAAAACTAAAAAAGAACCACTATGGGATTCATTAATTTTACCTCTGGTATTTGTCCCAAGAAAATGAAAACACTAACTTGGAAAGATGCCTGCATCCTCATATTCACTGGAGCATTATTTATAATAGCCAAGATATGGAAGCAACCTAAATACCCACTGATAGATGAATAGATCAAGATGTGGTATATATATGTGTGTGTGTGTGTGTGTGAGAGTATGTATACACAGTTTGTGTGTGTGCGTGTATATATATATATACACGCACACACAATGAAATATTATTCAGTCAAAAAAATGAATGAAATCTTGTCATTTGCAACAACATGGATGAAGCTTGAGGGCCTTATGCTAAGAGGAAAAATCAGACAAAAATGCCATATGAGCTTTCATATATGTGTATTCTTAAAAAAAAAAAAAAAACAAACCCAAACTCATAGACACAGAAGAGATTGGTTGTTGCCAGAGTTGGAGGATGAAAGGTGAGAGAAATACGTAAAGGAGATTTTAAAAAGATAGACGATTGTTATCAAAGCTACTTATTTACTTCACACATAGAACAAAGTATGTTTCTATATTTTTGTTGTTGTTCAATCACTAAGTTGTGTCCGACTCTTGGTGACCCCATGGACTGTAGCACGCCAAGCATCTCTGTCCTTCATCATCTCCCAGAGTTTGCTCAAACTTGTGTCCACTGAGTCGATCCAGCCATCTCTGTCATCTGCTTCTCCTCATGCCCTCAATCTTTCCCAGCATCAGGATCTTCTCCAGCGAGGCTCTTTGCATCAGGTGTCAAGTATTGGAGCTTCAGCATCAGTCCTTTCAATGATATACAGGGTTGCTTTCCTTTAGAGTTGACTGGTTTGGTCTCCTTGCAGTCCAAGGGACTCTCAAGACTCTTCTCCCCCACTACAATCCGAAAGCATCCATTCTTTGGTGTTCAGCCTTCTTTATGGTCCAACTCTCACATCCGTACATGACTACTGGAAAAACCATAGCTTTGACTATATGGAGCTTTGTCGGCAAAGTAATGTCTCTGCTTTTTAATACTCTGTCTAGGTTTGTCATAGATTTTCTTCCAAAGAGCAAGTGTCTTTTAATTTCATGGCTGTGGCCACCATCTGCAGTGATTTTGGAACCCAAGAAAATAAAATCTGTCAATTTTTCCCCATCTACTTGCCATGAAGGGATGGGACAGGATGCTGTGATTTTATTTTTTTGAATATTGAGTTTTAAGCCAGCTTCTTCACTCCCCTCTTTCACGTACATCAAGAGGCCCTTTAGTTCCTCTTCATTTTCTGCTGTTAGAGTGGTATCATCTGCATATCTGAGGTTGTTGATGTTTCTCCTGGAAAACTTGATTCTAGCTTGTGTTTCATTCAGCCTGGCATTTTTCATAATGTACTCTGCATAGAACTTAAATAAGCAAAGTGACAGTATACAGCCTTGACATCCTCCTTTCCCAGTTTGGAACCAGTCTGTTGTTCCATGTCTGGTTCTAACTGTTACTTCTTGACCTGCATACAGGCTTCTCAGGAGACAGTGAGGTGCTTTGGGATTTCCATCTTTTTAAGAATTTTCCACAGTGTGTTGTGATCCACACAGCCAAAGTCTTTAGTGTAGTCAAGGAAGCAGAAGTAGATGTTTTCCTGGAATTTCCTTGCTTTTTCTATGATCCAGCAGATGTTGGCAATTTGATCTCTAGTTTCACTACCTTTTCTAAACCCAGCTTGTATATCTGGAAGTTCTCAGTTCATGTACTGTTGAAGTCTAGTGTGAAGGATTTTGAGCATAACTTTGCTGGCATGTGGAATGGGTGCAATTGTGTGGTAGTTTGAACATTGCCTTTCTGTGGGATTAGAATGAAAACTGACCTTTTCCAATCCTGTGGCCACTGCTGAGTTTTCCAAATTTGCTGGCATATTGAGTGCAACACTTTAGTAACATCATCTTTTAGGACTGGAAATAGCTCAACTGGAATTCTACAGTTTATAGTTCATTATTTTTTCACTATTTGATTTTAAGTAGAAATCCTATAAAATATAACATTTTTGTGATTTAAAAAAATCAGCAAAACCGCTTTCACTGACTGCTTGATTGATTCATTTATTCGTGCATTTTGCAGGTGAGGCTCCAGCAAGTGCAGTGGGGCTCCAGAACCCTGGGTTGCAGCAGCACTTCCCTAGATCACAGCTGAGATGTGTTCCTCTGGCCCCAGCTGCAATAGCAGTCTTGATTTATCAACTTCCTGACTGTGGCTGAGGGCTCCTTTCCCTCTAGGTCCTTCCCACAGGGAACCATTCTTGAATGCCTAGTAGACTGGCTGTCCTCTCATTCTAATGATGGAGTAAACACCTGAATCACTGCATTAGATACCTTTCTGGATTAAGCATCTGTATCTCACTCAACCTATGTGTTTTTTTTTGGGGGGGGGTGTTTTTTGAGGGGTCATAAGGGCTTTCCGGTGACTCAGATGGTAAAGAATCTGCCTGCAGTGCAGGAGACCTGGGTTCAGTCCCTGAGTAGGGGAAATCCTCTGGAGAAAGGAATGGTAATCCACTCCAGTATTCTTGCCTAGAGAATTCCATGAACGGAGGAGCCTGGTGGGCTACAGCCCATGGGGTTGCAAAGAGCTGGACATGACTAAGCGACTGACTAGTGCAAGGCTGCTGGTAATTATGTAGGAAATGTTTTCTCTAACTGTTTCCCACATATCTTGACAGTGACATTGCCATTGTTTGCATGGGTACCCTCATATTCTTTTAGTTTTCTGTGTCCCCTCCCCAGCTTTAATATGCTTCTCCTTTCAACCTTCTCACTGCCAGTCTTCTTCAGAGGACTGTCCTCAGGCCACTGCAGCACCTTTGCCCACAGACACAGAACTGGAAGGGCCTGGGAGTTTATGATTCCCTAAGGGGATGCTCAGCTGATGGATGATCACATCCAGAGATGAGAATTCAGCCCCTAGCCGTAAGGCACAACATATCTGTGGCTGTAATTTATACTCCAGAAACATCAGGTGGACTCAGGCTGAAACTGCTTTCCTGGGAATTCTCTGAAATTAAAGTCTTCTTGATTTATTTTCCTCTTTGTTGTACTTCTCTCTCTTCCTTAACATTTTCTTCAGGGAGTACTTCCTTGCACACAAATCCTCACCTCAGGGTCTGCTTCTGGGGACTCCAACTAAGATCACAGGTCAAACATTGCTTTCCAAAGACTCTTAATGGTTTTCTAGCACTGAAGTCAACAGCATAATATCCTTATCTTCTGCATTAGACTAAAAGCTCTTTGTTCTTTGAAGGCAAGCAGGAATCATATCTTATTCAGATACCTTACCTTATTCTTTATTGAACCTGGAGATAAGGTTTATACCAAATGAGCTAAATTAGTGAATAAACGGAGGACAGAGGGTCAGTCATCTTCTTTGGGATTGCATCTAGTCATGTTAAGTGAAAATTCTGCATCTCCCAATTATAACTCCTGTGGATAAATTAGTCTGATATTCCTAGACAAAAAAATGTTTTACTTATATAAACCACTATTGAAGTCTGGATGACAATGATGCATTCTACCTTGAACTTTTTAAAAAGTTCAAAGAATCAGGTGAATAAGACAGTACCACCTCCTCACTCAATTATGACAAATTGCCTTTGCTATTTTCTATTGTGTCAGCAAGAGGACTGACTATTCTTTTTGTTGCTTTTTAGTTTAGCTCATTTGCATAGCTCTTGAAACCAGAGGACATGCGTGTTGTACAAGTCAAGCTTGTAATCAATGTGATGTGATGATATGTCATCTAATTGAGGCCTATTTAGCCTTTCTTTGCTACATAATGGAGGCATAGTAAGTAATATGGAATATTAGGTTAACTGGAGATATTTTACCGTTCAAGCTGAGCTGGAAATCAATTTCCCATTGATTTGATTTAGTTCTGTACATCAGGAAGTGGATAACTAAAGAAAGGAATTACAGTATGAATTCAATACAGTTTCTTTCCCTAGTCATTCATCCTTAGAAACCAGTAAATATTTATTCCTTAGAAACCAATAAATATTTACTTTTCGAACAATGAAGTCCTCTCATCAGATAAAGCATTTCATTTCCATAAGGAATTTTCATACCTCCAGTATGTATTTGCTGTTGAAGAAGGAACTGGTCAGAACTATGGAGTACAATCTGTCTAATGATTTTACTGTAAATGGAAATATAATTTAGATTTTCATTCTTGTTCACTTCATTTTTTCCATTCACATTTACTTTTCACAAATTGATATTGTCAAAAAAAAAATAGGATCTATGTTGAAAGAGTTCTTTTCTTTCTTCTTTAAGCTTCAGTGAATTAGCATGTTATCGTTCAGTCCAAGTCTTTGCGACTCCATGGACTGCAGCATGACAGGCTTCCCCATCCTCACCATCTCCTGGAGTTTGTTCAAACTCATGTCCAGTGAGTCTGTGATGCTGAAACTTGTCTCTATTGACTGAAAGTAGAGAGTGTTTTATTCTGTGGGAGGGTTTAAGACTCTAAGCATCTCAATACCCCTGAGAGACTGCTCTCTGGGGTTTGGAGTCCTAAACATTCCCACTGAATAAAACACTCTCTACATTCAGGTTGTGACTAATTTTTCAGTCGACATCTCCATCTGCAAGAAGGGATTTCTTGCAGATGAAGTACATCTTCTCTAAAGGTCAATCCCTGAGATTGAGTTCTGCCAAGTAACATGGAGAGGGTGACCAAATTTCTCCAAAAGACTGGGGTACACAAGACATTTTCTTTTTTCAAGTACTCTTGGACTGTATGTCCTTCTGGAGATGCCCTAGTTTTGGTAACACCATAATTACACTAATTAGATGAACTGATTTAACAAATATAAAGCACTTCGAATAGCTCCTAGTAAATACCAATTACGTTATAGGACAGTAATTCCTTGTTTGAAATGCTTGGCATCAGATGTATTTTGGAATTCAAAATTTTTTAGATTTTAAAATAGAAATAAGAGAGACACACTGTATCTTGCATGATTTCTCCAGTCCCCCAAATATGTTAGTATTTCTGTAGTGAAATACACGAATATTCATACAAAGTGTATTCATAAACAGTCTCATGTTAATTCAGGTCAGGTTGTGCCCCAGAAAAATTTTTTTTAAACTTTTGGTTTTTAGAGATTTTTTGATTTTGTGGATAAGGGATTATGAACCTATATCATCATCATTAGTTTAAAAAAGCAGACTTCATTATTTAGAGCAGTTTTAGATTCACAGAAAAATTGAAGGGAAGGTACAAAGATTTATCATATACTTTCTGTCCCCATACATGAACAGTTTCACCATTGTAAACATCCCTCATCAGATTGGAATGTTTATTATAATTAATTAGCCTGCATTGACAAGTTATTATCACCCAAAGCCCATAGTTTACTTTATGATTCATTCTTGTATATTCTATAGGTTTGGACAATTATATTCCAATCTTCCTTGACTTTCAATGGGGTTATATCCAGAAAAACCCATTGTAAGCTGGAAATATTCTAAATTAAAAATACTTTTAATACACCTACTGAACATCATGTTCTAGTCCACCTTAAACACACTCAGAACACTGACATTAGCCTACTGTTGGGCAAAGTCATATAACACCAAGCCTGTTTTACAATAAAGGGTTGAATATTTCATGTAACTGAAAGGGAGAAACTGAATGATTGTATGTGTACAGAAATGTCGTAAGTGTACCAGCTGTTCGCCTTCTCAATCATATGGCTAAATGGGAGCTGTGGTCACTGCTGCTGCCCAGCATCAGAGACAAGATCAAAATTCAAAATTTGGTACAATTTCTACTGAGTGTGTATTGCTTTACATCATCATAAAGTTGAAAAATTATTAGGTTGAACTGTGGTAAGTCAGGGATCATTTATAATCACGTGGATCCACCATCAGACAGAGTGTTTTCACTGCCCTAAAATTCTATTTGCTCCACCTCTTCATATCACCGCCTTTTCCAACTCTTGGCAACCACTGATCTTTTTACTATCTCTATCAGTTCAGTTCAGTTGCTCAGTCGTGTCTGACTCTTTGCGACCCCATGAATCGCAGCATGCCAGGCTTCCCTGTCCATCACCAACTCCCGGAGTTCACTCAGACTCACGTCCATCGAGTCAGTGATGCCATCCAGCCATCTCATCCTCTGTCGTCCCCTTCTCCTCCTGCCCACAATCCCTCCCAGCATCAGGGTCTTTTCCAATGAGTCAACTCTTTGCATGGGGTGGCCAAAGTACTGGAGTTTCAGCTTTAGCATCATTCCAAAGAAATCCCAGGGCTGATCTCCTTCAGAATGGACTGGTTGGATCTCCTCGCAGTCCAAGGGACTCTCAAGAGTCTTCTCCAACACCACAGTTCAAAAGCATCAATTCTTCAGCACTCAGCTTTCTTCACAGTCCAACTCTTACATCCATACACGGCCACTGGAAAAACTATAGCCTTGACTAGATGGACCTTTGTTGGCAAAGTAATGTCTCTGCTTTTCAATATGCTATCTAGGTTGGTCATAACTTTTCTTCCAAGGAGTAAGCGTCTTTTAATTTCATGGCTGCAGTCACCATCTGCAGTGATTTTGGAGCCCAAAAAAATAAAGTCTGACACTGTTTCCACTGTTTCCCCATCTATTTCCCATGAAGTGATGGGACCAGATGCCATGATCTTCGTTTTTTGAATGTTGAGTTTTAAGCCAACTTTTTCACTCTCCTCTTTCACTTTCATCAAGAGGCTTTTTAGTTCCTCTTCACTTTCTGCCATAAGGGTGGTGTCATCTGCATATCTGAGGTGATTGATATTTCTCCTGGCAATCTTGATTCCAGCTTGTGTTTCTTCCAGTCCAGTGTTTTTCATGATGTACTCTGCATATAAGTTAAATAAGCAGGGTGACAATATACAGCCTTGATGTACTCCTTTTCCTATTTGGAACCAGTCTGTTTTTCCATGTCCTGTTCTAACTGTTGCTTCCTGACCTGCATATAGGTTTCTTAAGAGGCAGGTCAGGTGGTCTGGCATTCCCATGTCTTTCAGAATTTTCCACAGTTATTGTGATCCACACAGTCAAAGGCTTTGGCATAGTCATTAAAGCAGAAATAGATGTTTTTCTGGAACTCTCTTGCTTTTTCTTTTGCCTTTTCAGAATGTCATATATTTGGAATCATACAACATGTAGCTTTTCAGATTGGTTTCTTTCACTTAGTAGTATGTATTTAAGTTTCCTCTGTGTCCTTTAACGGCTTGACAGCCCATTTACTTTAGAGCTGAATAACATTCTGCTGTTATGATGTGCCACAGTTTGTTTACTCATTCATCTACTGAAGGAAATCTTTGTTGTTTCTAAATTTTGGCAATTACAAATAAAACTGCTTTAAACATCCATGTGCAGGTTTTTGTATGAACATAAGTTTGCAGCTCCTTTGGGTAACTATCAAGGAGCATGACTGCTGGATCATGTGGTATCTTTGTGACCCCATGGACTATAGCCCACCAGGCTCCTCCGTCCATGGGATTCTCCAGGCAAGAATACTGGAGTGGGTTGCCATTTCCTTCTCCAGGGGGTCTTCCTGACCCAGGGATTGAACCCAGGTCTCCCTCATTGCAGGCAGACGCTTTAACCTCTGAGCCACCAGGGAAGCCTTAAGAGTATATTTAAGGTTGTAAAAAAACTGCCAAACTGCCTTCCAAAGAAACTACACCATTTTACCTTTTCATTAGCAATAAATGAGAGTTCTTACTGTGCCACACCCTCACGAGTATTTGATGTCTCCATTTTCATTAAGTTCAAAACATTGGATTGGCAAGTTTCATTTGGGATTTTCCTGAAGGAACCTTTTGGCCAACCCAATATTTTAAAATTTCCCTTGAGACTTCTTTGCCCTATATGTTATTTAGAAGTGTATTGTTTGATTTCCAAGTATTTGGGGATTTTCCAACTATCTTTTTGTTAGTGATTTTTAGTTTAATTCCATTGTGGACTGAGAGTATCATCAACTTATATATATTCATATAATTTTTATTATAAATCATATAATTTTTATTATTTTAAATTTGTTCAGGTGTGTTTAATGGCACAGAATGTGGTTTATCTTGGTGAGTGTTCTACATGTGAATGTGTCAAGAATGTGTATTCCACTGTTGTTTGGATGAAGTCATCTGTAGATGTCTGTTCTATCCACTTGATTAATGTTTTTGCATTCGACTATGTCCTTACTTACCTTCTGCCTACTAGATCTGTCTGTGATAATGGGGTATTGAAGTCCCCAGCAATTGTAGCAGGGTTCCAGGAGGTAAAACCCAGATAAGTGTAGGAGCCTCCTGGGGACTAGGTCCCCGCAAAGTTTATTTCTCTCAGGTAAAAACCACACTGAACCTTTAGCAACTCATCAATAGTACTTCACACTTCCCTGCCCCAGCACAGGGATTGAGGATGAGTGTGAGCAAACCAAAGCTGAAGCATTTCATTACACGAAGGAGTGTTTTTTTAACGGGCTTTCCAGGTGACACTAGTAGTAAAGAACCCGCCTGCCAATGCAGGAGACATGAGAGGTATGGGGTTCAACCCCTGGGTTGGGGAGATCCCCTGGAGGAGGCCATAGCAACCCACTCCAGTGTTCTTGTGTAGAGAATCCCATGGACAGAGAAGCCTGGCCGGCCACAGTCCATAGGGTTGCAAAAAGTCATACATGACTGAAGCGATTTAGCACACACGCACAAGGAGTTTTTTCTCAGGATGATTTCATCTTCAAGTGATGGTAAACTGTTATTAAAGCTGGCTAAAATATTAGTAAATGTATTATATAATGAGAAGTCCAGGTGCAGAGTAGGCTCCAGGTGCATTATCAGTGCATTTTGGCTCTTCCTCTCCATCTCTGTAACCTCTGGGCTCTGCCTGATTTTCTTAGCTTAAACTTCAGAATTTCACGGCTTGGCAATATCTAGAAGAATGGGAAACTTCTCATCCAGTTCTGTTTTTTAAGGAGTAGATAAACCTTTACCAGAGATCCTCCCTGCCATTCCCCAGTGCAAATATTTACTCACCTCTCATTGGCTAGTGGAGAAGGCAATGGCACCCCACTCCAGTACTCTTGCCTGGAAAATCCCACGGACGGAGGAGCCTGGTGGGCTGCAGCCGATGGGGTCACGAAGAGTCGGACATGACTGAGTGACTTCACTTTCACTTTTCACTTTCATGCATTGGAGAAGGAAATGGCAACCCACTCCAGTGTTCTTGCCTGGAGAATCCCAGGGACGGGGCAGCCTGGTGGGCTGCCGTCTATGGGGTCTCACAGAGTTGGACACGACTGAAGCGACTTAGCAGCAGCAGCAGCAGCAGCAAGTGATAAATGGAATAGCTTGTGTATTTTGATGTTTTCAAGCTCTTCCAAAAATTCTACAACATACTAGCATAAGGGTCAAACTTTGAGGGGCATTAGTTACTTTTGAACATTTATCCATAAATCTTAATATAAACAATGTTCTGAAATAACATTGAGCTGGCTGTTTTTCCAACTTTATAAATATCAAATAGTCTCCTCAGTCAGAAACACAAGGGTAGAATTAACGCAAGAGCAGCAGCTTCCAGTAAAATCACCTGGATCACAGCTATAAAATTTTTTTTAAAAAAGATGAGATATAAACTAAAAATCTTGAGTTAATCACAAAGTATTAAATATGCTTTGACTTAGAGGTGCTGCCTGGCCAGAGTTTAGTTAGGTTAAGTTTGTGTGAGGGCATGCTCAGTTGTGTTCGATGGTTAAGCTTAAGCAGGAAATGCTTACACATAATACACTGGGTACTTAGAATATTTCAGGCATTGTTCTAAGAATTTTCTGTGTAGTAATTTAAGCCTTAAAAGAACCCTATGAAGTAGGTGCTTTAATCCCCATTTTATTGATAGAAGAACTGAGTGAGATACAGCAAGATTTAGTAAAGGGTCACAGGACTGATAATGGATGGGCCAAGATTTGAACCCAGGCAGTTTGACAGAAGTGGTCACGTCCTCAAATGCTGTATACTTCACCCTGGGTGTGTTGGGATAGCTGTGGGAGAGAACAGTCCCTGCTACACTGGAACCTTCAGTGACGCAGCTGATGCAAGACTGCTTGGAGTTTGAGGATGAGAACATGGAGCCAGGCCCCTGCCACTTTAGTAGCCAGGCGACTGTGAGCAGGCTACTTCTGTCTATGCTTCTGAGCTGTAGAACTGGGCTAAAAATTGTATCTAGCTACAATCCAAATTTAGCATGCATAAGATCCCTAGAAGGTTGTGATGCGGTAAAACTGGCACAGGTCCCAGGATCTGTATTTTAAATAAGCACTTCTAGTACTTCTGATACAATGCAATTTGCTTTGGGAAATACTGACCTCTGTCTCATAGAAGAGGGGAGAAGATGAACCCGTGAAACTCTGGACACAGGCCTGGCACATGACTGGTGGGCAGAAAGGGCAGGTTTTATCAGTTCCCTGTTGCAGAGATGGACCTGGGTCAGGACAGTGAGAGGAGCCTCAGATCTCAGATGCTATTGCAGATGCAGGGATACAGCCTGTTGGGTCATGACGATGAAGACAAAGGTGATGATGATGACCAATATTCTGGTACCCTGAGTTTTGGAATAGGTATCATGAGGAGTACTTCCCCTGATTGCTGAGTGGTAAAGAATCCACCTACCAGTGCAGGACAGTGGGTTTGATACCTGGGTGGGGAAGATCCCATGGAGAAGGAAATGGCAGTCTACTCCAGTACTCTTGCCTGGGAAATCCTGTGGACAGAGGGGCCGGGTGGGCTAGAGTCCGTGGGGTTGCAAAGAGTTGGACATGACTTAGTGACTGAACACACACGCATATAAGCATCATGAGGAGGAGAAGAATGAGAAAGTTACCAATTCCTCTTATTTTCATCCCCAAATCTTAAAAGGAGTTAATTAAGTTTGCCTTTGGGTTTAACAAAAGAGATCTACTCTATTTTAAATGTTCCTTTGCTCATTCTCTCTTCTAATTTCCTTATGTTCTTGCACGTTACCAGCTTCGTTTACCAGCAACACTCTACAATTTAACGTGAAAAACAGAATGCAAATGTCAAGATGAGGTAATGTTTAGTTTGAATATGTTTCAGCGAATTGTCATTAGTCAGCAGGTTAACCAATATGCATACCACTTAGTAAATTCTTTCTTGTTTTGATAGAGTGAAGTAGTAAAGAAACCTAGAGCTCTTATCATAATTAAAACAAAGGAAGGAAATCCAGGAGGATGAATAAGTCTCAGAAAGAGTACTGAAGATGTTGTTCAGTCATTAAGTTGTGTCCGACTCTTTGCGGCCCCATGGACTGCAACACGCCAGGCTTCCTTGTCCTTCATTATCTCCCAAAGTTTGCTCGAACTTATGTCCACTGAGTCAGTGATGTCATCCAACCATCTCATCCTGTTGTCCCCTTCTCCTCATGCTCTCAGTCTTTCCCAGCATCAGGGTCTTTTCCAGTCAGTCAGCTCTTTGCATCAGGTGGCCAAAGTATTGGAGCTTCAGCATCTGTCCTTCCAATAACTATTCAGTGTGGATTTCCTTTAGGATTGCCTGGTTTGACCTCCTTGCAGTCCAAGGGACTCTCAAGAGTCTTCTCCATCACCACAGTTCAAAAAGATGAGAATGGCATACTATTAATTACTAAAACCAGTATCTAGGTCTAGTTGACTGTGTTTTTCCCATTGGGACAATGCCCTTTGGAGCCCATAGAAGGGTAATTTTTCACACAGCTGCAAACACAGCCAACTCTTTTGCATAATTTATAAATTTATAAATTTGTCTGAAACTCAACTTTTTTTCAGAGGATATTCTAACAGAGGCAGCATTATGTTAATACTGTGGTGTAATATCAGGGCCACAGAATGTAGCTGAAAACTAGATCTACCACCTACTTATCGTAAATAAATGTGAGTGTATTCTAAGAGTAACATAATAAACTTTCACTAATATATCTTAAAGGCGAACATTTATAAAATTTCTTTCATTTCTTTCATGTACGTTAAAAATGACAGGGCACAAACATACATTGGAAGTCCTCAGGGACTGGTATTTTTGTACTTTTGCAGCATGATAAGAGTCAATGGAGAAGGAAATGGCAACCCACTCCAGGTTTTTGCCTGGAGAATCCCAGGGACGGGGGAGCCTGGTGGGCTGCTGTCTATGGGGTCACACAGAGTCGGACACGACTGAAGCGACTTAGCAGCAGCAAGAATCAATTTACCATTTTATCTTTAGTTTTTCCCCTATTTAGATTTATGTTTAGGTCTCCTTCTATTTAGAAGAGAAAAAATAAAACATGGTTTAAAAGCATTCTGACATCTTAGTGATAAAAATACACTATTAAGATTCTTACATTTGGCCAATTTGCTTTAAAGTCATTGGATTAAACACATGCAATCTACTGCTACTGCTAAGTCACTTCAGTCGTGTCCGACTCTGTGCGACCCCATAGACGGCAGCCCACCAGGCTCCGCCGTCTCTGGGATTCTCCAGGCAAGAACACTGGAGTGGGTTGCCATTTCCTTCTCCAATGCATGAAAGTGAAAAGTGAAGTCGCTCAGTCATGTCTGACTCTTAGCGACCCCATGGACTGCAGCCTACCAGGCTCCTCCATCCATGGGATTTTCCAGGCAAGAGTACTGGAGTGGGGCATGCAATCTAAATGTCAGCTATAAACCTTCCAACCCCAATACCCAAGTAAAACTGGTTTAAACCCCAATACTAAATATCACAGTTTGTGCAAGGATAAAACCCAGCCCAGTTCCCATGAATTCCACATGGCCTTTTGTTCCCAATTTGACCTTGGGTCTCCTCCTTTCCTGTGTATTTTATGTGTTATGCACCTTTTTGATCCAAGAGAGAAATTTAAACCTTTGCTAGTTTACACAAAATTTCATTTACAAAATATTAATCAAGGGAATAGGTTTTATTATGATAATACAATACTGCAAGCAACTTTGAACAATAGGTACTTGTAATTCTTAAATGGTCCTCTGTCCACTCAAGTTCCATGAGGTTTAATGACCTTAGTCTCTACTTAGTCTCAGCCATACTGCATCTTGTCAGCTGAGTCATCTGTTCTCTAGAGCAGGGAGCAAATTCTCCTTATCTCACCCAAAAGGGTTGCGTGCATGTGTGCTAAGTTACTTCAGTCATGTCTGACTCTTTGTGACCCTATGGACTGTTACCCACCAGGTTCCTCTGTCCATGGGATTTTCCAGACAAGAATACCGGAGAGGGTTACCATGCTCTTCTCCAGGGGTTCTTCCTGACCCAGGTATTGAACACACATCTCTTATGTCTTCTTCATTGCAAGGGTAATAGAAGGATTGAGTCTTTATTAATTGACAGGAATATATTTATCTGTAAGAAAAGAAATAAAACTACAGTGATATAAACAAATAAAGGTTTACTGTTCTGATAAAACAAAGTTTACTACAGAGGGAAGTGGTCTGGGGCTAATATAATTTACTCAATGACTGCATAAGTGTCCCAGGCTCTGCCAGTCTTTCTGTTCCACTCTTATGAGACATTATCATTTGTTCTCACATGTACAGCCTCCTGGTTACAAAATGCCTACTGCATTTTTAAGTATCAGGTTATTTTCTAAGTGATTTTAAGGCTCAAAATCAGAAAACTGTTAACTATAGTATTCACTATATATGTTTAACTACTGGGAACTATGCTGCTGCTGCTGCTGCTGCTGCTGCTGCTGTTTAACAGCTAAGTCATATCCAACTCTGCAACTCCATAGAGTAGCTCACCAGGCTCCTCTGTCCATGGACTTTCCTAGGAAGAATACTGGAGTGGGTTGCCATTTCCTTCTCCAGGGAATCTTCCCGACCCAGGGATTGAACCTGCATCTCCTGCATTGGCAGGTGGATTCTTTGCCACTGAGCCACCTGGGAAGACCATAGATTTTTAATATATAATTGCCTAAGCACATGCTAGTTGATGTTCTGATACAGAGATAAATTAATAAAAATTGTTAAAATTATAATAAGGGCTGCTACATCTTAAATGTCTCTATGTCATTTACTTGATAGACATTTTACATGCATCAGTTCAGTTTAGTCGCTCAGTTGTGTCCGACTCTTTGTGACCCCATGAATTGCAGCACGCCAGGCCTCTCTGTCCATCACCAACTTCCGGAGTTCACTCAGACTCACGTTCATCGAGTCAGTGATGCCATCCAGCCATCTCATCCTCTGTCGTCCCCTTCTCCTCTTGCCCCCAATCCCTCCCAGCATCAGGGTCTTTTCCAATGAGTCAGCTCGTTGCATGAGGTGGCCAAAGTATTGGAGTTTCAGCTTCAACATCAGTCCTTCCAATGAACACCCAGGACTGATCTCCTTTAGAATGGACTGGTTGGATCTCCTTGCAGTCCAAGGGACTCTCAAGAGTCTTCTCCAACACCACACTTCAAAAGCATCAATTCTTTGGCACTCAGCTTTCTTCACAGTCCAACTCTCACATCCATACATGACCACTGGAACAACCATAGCCTTGACTAGACGGACCTTGTTGGCAAGGTAATATCTCTGCTTTTTAATAATGCTATCTGGGTTGGTCATAACTTTCCTTCCAAGAAGTAAGCGTCTTTTAATTTCATGGCTGCAGTCACCATCTGTAGTGATTTTGGAGCCTCAAAAAATAAAGTCTGACACTGTTTCCCCATCTATTTGCCATGAAGGGATGGGACCAGATGCCACGATCTTCGTTTTCTGAATGTTGAGCTTTAAGCCAACTTTTTCACTCTCCTCTTTCACTTTCATCAAGAGGCTTTTGAGTTCCTCTTCCCTTTCTGCCATAAGGGTGGTGTCATCTGCATATATGAGATTATTGATATTTCTCCTGGCAATCTTGATTCCAGCTTGTGCTTCATTCAGCCTAGCGTTCCTCATGATTTACATGCATAATTTTATTTAATTCTCATGATTGATTATTTTACAGAAAAAAAGACTGAGGCTTGTACTTCCAGGGCCATGGGGCCTGCCTTCTTTTACCCACCAAACTCCAAAGGCACCCAAGGCTCTGGATTTATGTTATATTTTATCTACACTTTATCTCACAGAACCTCCATTTCTTCCATTTGGAGAACTTGAAAAGGTAAAGCTGCATTTTCTAGACTCTCTAGCTGCTAGGGTTCTGAAGGTGAATTTGATTCTGCTAATTCATGTTCCAAGAGAGATCTGAAAGAAACCCTCTTCCTGTGGTTCTTGGCCATTCCTGGTGGCATGTAAGTTTTTGAAAGTGTGAACCTTTCTCATAGCAGCATACCTGAGTCCATTCTCCAGCTTTCTGGTTGTTTAGGGGCAGATGTAACTTTAGTGAACATTATCCCTGTTTGTGAGGATGGTGTCCTACTGCAGATGTGGGCCCCTGTGACCACTCACATTCTGTGACTCTGCCCACTTCTCGCCATAGATGACAAGAGACCAGTGCGTATGCTTAGTCAGGCCTATCGATCTTTCTCTCCTGTGATTTAGAATTAGCACACAGATTCTAGTTCTATGGACCTCAAATTTCAGGTGCATAAGGATCATGAAGAGCTCGTGAGAAAGGAAGAGTCCAGTGCTCCACTTATGGTGGGTCCCAGAAACGTTCATATTCAGCATGCACCTTCATGAGATTCTGATGTAGATCACACTTCGAAACTTGGCTCTAGCTGGTTGCTGGCCACACAGAGCTAGACTGTAGCAACTATTGTCTGCAGGGAAAAGTGTGTCTGTTACTCTAGATGAGTTGGCATGAGGGAGAAGAAGAGACAGGAAGCAGAGGAAGGAAGAGAAAGGATGGGGAGGCAGAGAGGAAAAGAAGAGAGAAGATGCTTTGGTTCCTGATAATCCCAGTTCTAAGACCCTTCTGAATCTTGGTGACACTGCCTAACCTTGGATGTCATAGTCTTACCTGGTTTTAGCACTTCCCCTTTTAGTTTAAACTAACAGGACAGTCTTCTGCTTTTCTTGTCTTTCTAAGAAAGAGAATTTCTTATACATCAATTTTTATGAATCTTAAGAATTCTTATGACTCTGAAGACATTTGGTCATATTGCATATTCTTGAGTATTAAAAGTTATTTTTAAAGGTCAGTTTTGTATGTATCTCAATTGTGGAGACATCAGTGCCCCGAGATGCTCCAGAAATAGAAGAATAAACATTGGAATTACTTTATTTTGAAGTTTTGCATTTCCACATTGACAATAATAATATACCAGAAGCGGCAATCTGTTTGGCGTATATTGTTACCATCCTTCTGATTTCTTTTTGATAGGTGAGGCTAGTTGGGCTCAGAGAGATGAATCTCTTACCCAAGATCACACAGCTAGAAGACGCTAGTTCCAAAATTTGAGCCCAGGCCACTATCCCTGTGTCCCTATGTTCCTGCTTCATAAACACAAACATAGGAGATACATGAGTGAACAAAACAGGACAAAGTCCCTGAACCTGCAGAGCTTCTAGTCTAGCAGAGGGAGATGAGAGTAAATGAATATACGTGTTAGGAAGAGTCGTCAGGATGAAGAGGCTACAAAGAGACTGAGCAAAGATGTGTGTGTGTGTGCTTATGCATGTGTGCGTGTGTGTGTGTGTTTTATAGAAGGTGGCAAGAGAAGGCGTCTTTGATAAAGTGTCACTTGAGAAGAGACCTGAAGGAAATGAGGGCGTAAGCCATGTGGTTGTTGAAACAAGAGTGCTCAAACTAGAGGGGAAGAAAATGTTCAATATGTGGGTCTGAGAACTGACAGAAGAAAGAATCTTTTTCCATTTGCTAAGGCAAAAAACATGAACATTATGAGAACGTATACTTTTTTAGTTTGATTTCACCCCCTTAATTTGATAATTCTTTCCCCCTAACTTTCTTATCTATACTCCAACCCAGTCCTAGATTACATAGTTGAAAAAACATTTTAAGTCATCTTTCAGTTCAGTTCCATTCAGTCACTCAGTCGTGTCCAGCTGTTTGCGATCCCATGAATCGCAACACGCCAGGCCTCCCTGTCCATCACCAACTCCCAGAGTTACTCAAACTCATGTCCCTCAAGTCGGTGATGCCATCCAGCCATCTCATCCTCTGTTGTCCCCTTCTTCTCCTGCCCCCAATCCCTCTGAAAGGGTAACAGAAAGGAAGGCCAGGGGTCTCCAGATGGAGGAAATAGCCTGCAAGTATCCGACATTTTTCTCTCTCTTAAGAGGCAGGAGGGAACAAACTAGCGATATTTTTTCCTTCTCTATACAAATTTAAAAGGAGGTTTCTCTTAAAATACTGGGTTGCCATAATGACCTCTGGTTTCACCTGAAGTTAACTATTCTCAAACCTTGAGTTAACCAATGCCTTTCTCTTATGGAAATGTTTGTCTTAAGCTATGCTAATGTGCTATGCATTTATCCCAAACTCTGTCTTCAAGTCGGTTCTGCCTAATGGCTCAGAACCTACTTGACAAACCAGTATGTTATACTCAGATATATCGTTTCCCCTAATCTATGTAAACAAAACTATTTGTATGGTAATCTGCCCTTCTACAAGATTCAAGTTAATCATTTTATGGCCTGGGATGAATCGTCTGGTGTCAAGATTATCCCCAAATGCATTTTATGGGTGAGAGGCCTGGTGCCATTCTGAGTTTTAAGACATTCCTTTCTTTCATTAACAGACTGTTAGTGACTATATAACATCCAGCTGAAGACTAGCAGGGGGGTACTCTTTCTGCCCCCTTCTGATGCCTATGTCAGAAGCTTTCTCTATCTCCTTTATACTTTAATAAAACTTCATTACACAAAAGCTCTGAGCGATCAAGCCTTGTCTCTGGCCCTGGATTGAATTCTTCTCCTCTGGAGGCCAAGAATCCTGGCGTCTTTTCGTTCAGCAACAACGTTTCACCTCCCAGCATCAGGGTCTTTTCCAATGAGTCAACTCTTCGCATGAGGTGGCCAAAGTATTGGAGCTTCAGCCTCAGCATCAGTCCTTTTGATGAGCCCCCTGGACTGGTCTCCTTTAGGATGGACTGGTTGAATCTCCTTGCAGTCCAAGGGACTCTCAGGAGTCTTCTCCAACACCACAGTTCAAAAGCATCAATTCTTTGGCACTCAGCTTCACAGTCCAACTCTCACATCCATACATGACCACTGGAAAAACCATAGCCTTGACTAGACGGACCTTTGTTGGCAAAGTAATATCTTGGCTTTTCAATATGCTGTCTAGGTTGGTCATAACTTTCCTTCCAAGGAGTAAGTGTCTTTTAATTTCATGGCTGCAATCACCATCTGCAGTGATTTTGGAGCCCCCCAAAATAAAGTCTGACACTGTTTCCACTGTTTCCCCATCTATTTCCTATGAAGTGATGGGACGAGATGCCATGATCCTAGTTTTCTGAATGTTGAGCTTTAAGCCAACTTTTTCCACTCTCCTCTTTCATTTTCATCAAGAGGCTTTTTAGTTCCTCTTCACTTTCTGTTCACTTTCTGCCGTAAGGGTGGTGTCATCTGCACATTTAAAAAATTTTCGGTGCATCAGTGCACTGCAATTTCATTAGCTGCTTGGTCATCCTTTCATGGTGTAGAGAAAAGTAGTCAAAGGGCTGTACAGCTAAAACCCGAATCGTTTAGTTTACAGCTGAACTTTATTAGTTTCCTAGGGCTGCTGTAACAAATAGCTGTCAACAAGGTGGCTTAAAAACAACAGAAATTTGTTCTCTCACACTTCCTGAGGCCAAAAAGGTGAAATCAAGGTGTCAGCAGGGCCATCCTCCCTCGGGAAGGTTCTAGGAAAGAATTATTTCTTGCCTCTTCCTGTTTCTGGCGCCTCAGGCAATCCTTAGCATTCTTTGGCTATAGTAGCATCACTTCAATCTTCGCCTCTGTTGGCACATAGCCTTCTTTTATGGGATCTCCAAGCTTCTGTCTCCTTATGGGGACCACAGCCATTGAACCTAGGGCCCATCCAAGTCCAATATGGCCTCATCTTAACTTGATTACATCTGCAAAGACCCTGTTTCCAAGTAAGGTCACTTCCACAGGTTCCAGATAGACATGAATTTTGTGGGGGAGGGGACAGTATTCAAGCCTGTACAGAGGAGAAATCCTGAGTATAAATTGCCTGTCAATCATGTGGAATTCATCACTTCCATCTTAGCCTCAACCTCACAGATACAAACTGATTAAGTCTTTCATCTATAGAAGTCAGCAAACTTTTCCTATAAAGGATCAGATAATGAAAACCAAAAGGCAAAGGAGAAAAAGAAAGACACACCCATTTGAATGCAGAGTTCCCAAGAATAGCAAGGAGAGATAAGAAAGCCTCCCTCAGTGATCAGTGCAAAGAAATAGAGGGAAACAATAGAATGGGAAAGACTAGAGATCTCTACAAGAAAATTAGAGATACCAAGGGAACATTTCATGCAAAGATGGGCTCAATAAAGGACAGAAATTGTATGGACCTAACAGAAGCAGAAGATATTAAGAAGAAATGACAAGAATACACGGAAGAACTCTACAAAAAAGATCTTCATGACCCAGATAACCACGATGGTGTGATCACTCACCTAGAGCCAGACATCCTGGAATGTAAAGTCAAGTAGGCCTTACTTAGGAAAGCATCACTACGAACAAAGCTAGTGGAAGTGATGGAATTCCAGCTGAGCTATTTCAAATCTTAAAAGATGATGCTGTGAAAATGCTGCACTCAATATGCCAGCAAATTTGGAAAACTCAGCAGTGGCCACAGAACTGGAAAAGGTCAGTTTTCATTCCAATCCCAAAGAAAGGCAATGCCAAAGATGCTCAAACTACCACACAATTGCACTCATCTCACATGCTAGTAAAGTAATGCTCAAAATTTTCCAAGCCAAGCTTCAATAGTATGTGAACTTCCTCCAGATGTTCAAGCTGAATTTAGAAAAGACAGAAGAACCAGAGACCAAATTGCCAACATCCGCTGGATCATAGAAAATGCAATAGAATTCCAGAAAAACATCTACTTCTGCTTTATTGATTACATCAAAGCCTTTGACTGTGTGGATCGCAACAAACTGGAAAATTCTTCAAGAGATGGGAATACCAGACCACCTTACCTGCCTCTTGAGAAATTTGTAGGCAGGTCAGGAAGCAACAGTTAGAACTGGACATGGAACAACAGACTGGTTCCAAATTGGGAAAGGAGCATGTCAAGGCTGTATATTGCAACTTTCCTTATTTAACTTATACGCAGAGTACGTCATACAAAATGCCAGGCTGTATGAAATACAAGCTGGAATCAAGATTGCCGGGAGAAATATCAATAACCTCAGATACGCAGATGACCCCACTCTTATGGCAGAAAGCGAAGAATAAAGAGCCTCTTGATGAAAGTGAAAGAGGAGAGTGAAAAAGTTGGCTTAAAACTCAACATTCAGAAAACTAAGATTATGGCATCTGGTCCCATCACTTCATGGCAAATAGTTGGGGAAACAGTGGAAACAGTGAGAGACTTTATTTTCTTGGGCTCCAAAATCACCTGATGGTGATTGCAGCCATGAAATTAAAAGACGTTTGCTCCTGGGTAGAAAAGCTATGACCAACTTAGACAGCATATTAGAAAGCAGGGACATTACCCGCTGACAAAGGTCCATCTAGTCAAGGCTATGGTTTTTCCAGTAGTCATACATGGATGTGAGAGTTGGACTATAAAGAAAGCTGAGTGCCGAAGAATTGATGCTTTTGAACTGTGGTATTGGAGAAGACTTTTGAAAGTCTCTTGGACTGCAAGGAGATCAAACCAGTCAATCCTAAAGGAGATCAATCCTGAATATTCATTGGAAGGATTGATGCTGAAGCTGAAATTCCAATACTTTGGCCACCTGATGCAAATAATTGACTCATTGAAAAGACCCTGATGCTGGGAAAGATTGAAGGCAGGAGGAGGGGACAACAGAGGATGAGATGGTTGGATGGTATCACCGACTCGACGGACATGAGTTTGAGCAAGCTCTAGGAGTTGGTGATGGATAGGGAAGCCTGGTGTGCTACAGCTCATGGGGTCACAAAGAGTTGGACACGGCTGAGCAACTGAACTGAACTGAATGAACACCAGTCTTTGTGGGCCATCTACTCTTCTGCTATAGTGTGAGAATATCACAGACAATACATAACAAGTGATCATGGCTGTGTTTCCATAAAACTTTATTGACAAAAACAGTCTGCAGGCTGGATTTGCTCAGGCTTATATAGCTTGTCAACTTCTGAGCTATAGCACTGAGGAATCGCTTAAAAAGAGAGGGAGAGAAAGAAAAAACATATATATTTATATATATATATCTGCTTAAATCCCTACAAACCTTGGTAGAGATTCCAGTAACTTTGGTTGAATTGTGGTTCAGAAAAAAATAGCATTTTCCAAAGAACTATATCCACTTCTCTGAATAACTCCTACTTGCCCATTTTCCTCAGATACAGAAGAACAGGAGAAAAGCTGGAAAAAGTTTAGGTGTGCCAGGCATACTGGACTTAAAATACTAGCTGAATATTACTGTGAAGCAATGTGGTTTGTAATATTTTGCAATAGAGTAAACGTTATTCCAGGAAATACTGTAAGGGTCATACAGCTGTAGCCAAGTAGCACCAATTCAGCCAAATAAATGAGGACACACTAGAGTGCAATTTATTGTGTTATGGAAGATTTTCATGAACTTGGCTGTCTGGTTATGAGTGTGGTGACTGGACCCAAGAGACACCAAAGGGATTTTACTAGAAACGAAAATATACACTATGAGCAAGATTGCCTTAGGAATCATCAGCACTTCTATTTGTGGTATCTAGTCCATTATAAGAAATATTAAGACACAATTAGAAAATCTTGAGCAACATTAGATGGCAAGGGGGAGCCTTGGAGGAGAATTTTACCTCTGGAGAATGACATACAACTGAACACTCGAAGAGTTGTAGCACTACTGGGATTTAAGGGGTTGGGGGAAGGCAATGCAAAAGGGATAAAGAAATGATCTCACCCTCCCGGCCTGCCACGCAGATTGCTGAGCAGCTTCTCTGCCCCAAGATTCTGGCAGAAAGTGAAATTTAGACATAGGATGGTCTCCTAGACACAGGGACATGCTCCTCATGGCATGTCAGTGAAGGGACACCTGCCCCTTTGAGGCTCTCTCTCTGGTGGTTGGGTGGATGTCAAGATTCTCATCTCATCAGGATAATGAGGGAAGATGGTAACTGTGTGTCTTTCTTCACGTGACGCAAGGCCACGTGGCGTCATTGCCTCCGCTGACGTAGAAGATTGAATGGAGTCATTTTCCATGATGGTTGCTACTTGTCAGTTGTAAGTGGATCTGAGAGTTCTTTTCACTCTATGGAGTGCCCAGGCTGGCCTGTGAAGACATCCTTCCTTTATCTGAGTTTCCACCTACTGGTGAATGGGCCACATGAGCCTAGAATTGAATATTTGTGATTAGCTTGCAGGGCTAGTGACACTAATCCAGTACGGGAGGAAGCAGTAGTCAAGTATGGATATGAGAGTTGGACTTCTCAAATAACAAAGGCTAAACACCCAAGAATTGATGCGTTTGAACTGTGATGCTGGAGAAAACTCTTGAGAGTCCCTTGGACTGCAAGGAGACCAAACAAGTCAATCCTAAAGGAAATCAACCCTGAATATTCATTGGAAGGACTGATGCTGAAGCTGAAACGCTAATACTTTGGCCACCTGATGCAAAGAACTGACTCACTGGAAAAGACCCTTATGCTGAGAAAGACTGAGGGCAGGAAGAGAAGGGGATGACAGAGGATGAGATGGTTGCAAGACATCACTGACTCAATGGACATGAGTTTGAGCAAACTCTGCGAGATAGTGAAGGACAGGGAAGCTTGGTGTGCTGCAGTCCATGGGATCTCAAAGAATGTGACACGACTTAGGGACTGAACAACAATAAACGGAAAAACCTGAACAAACTTTCCGGCCAATCTAATACAATGGCTTGAGCATAATAAAAGTTTCTTTCTCACTCACCACCCAAAGCAAGGTTGGTAAGTGACTCCCCTCCATGAGAGGAATTAGCAATCCACATTCCTGTTTTCTTGTGTCCCAACAACTCCCTAGAGCCTTCTTTTCATCTGTAAAAAGCTGTCACAAAGAGAAGAGGAAGAGCACGGAGGTTTTGAATCAGACACAGTGGAGCACAAATATCAGCTCTGCTATTTGCAAGCTGTAGCCTAAGCATGAAACTCCCAAGCCTCAATTCCTCATCTGAGATTTAAATGAGGTGTTGTACTTTTAGTGCAGTGCTCAGCACAATGATTGTTGGCCACTTATTATTATGTACCCAGCAACCCTCCCTAAAAGCCACTCCGGACATTAATATCATTCCCATTTTACAGAGGAGGAAGCTGAAGTCAAATAGCAATGAATGGCAGAGCTGGAACTGGAGTGTCAAACCCATGCTCCCAGCCATGGGACAACACCATCTCCTAAATTAAGTGAGAGAATTATTGGCCTCTGGCATAAGAGCACTGAATTCCTTACACTCTATTTAAATGTTTTCAATATTAACTAGATTTAAAATGTAACTATCAAGTCACTCTCCTTTTTTCATCTACTGTAGATCTAAAGAAGGGCAGTCTGCCTTGAGCAAGTCGTACAGTACAATAGCCTGCTGGCAAATAGCACGTGGAAATACTTGCTGACACACACTAAAAGTGCACTTGAATAACTTTTTCATTTCTAAAAGAGACCTTTTAAAATACTTTCTTTTAGAGAGTAACCACAAGACAAGGTTACACTTTGAGAAAACAAGTTTGGGTGGAGAAGATTAGAGTTGAAAAAAAAATATTATTCTACTTTTTACAAGTCAGAAACCATACGGAATTTTCACTCTCATGTAACTCATAAATGACTTTGCCTGGTTTTCTTGAAACTTGACCCTCCAGACTCCAAACTCAGCAAAATCGGAAGATGAGTTGGTGTCTAGAACTAATACTCTACAGGCGAGCCTGTTACACAAGACCAATTGTTCAGGAAGGAGGGGAGACTTACAGACTGAAAGGAATGAGATATCTTTTTCAGCCATCAGTTTTTGACCTGATCTTACCTCTCAAAGCCCTAGCAACTTTTCTATTTCTGAACTAAAAAAGTATTCTTTTCATTCACTTTTGACGTTTTCCAAGGAAATGAGGATGGTGAGTACATGACCCTATTAACATCTTAATGCCTTGATTTATACATAAAGCAGACAAGGTTGAATTAAAACATTGAGACCTCTTGAACACCTAATTATTTGAGGCTCTTAGGATTAATTTTTTAAGATTTTTTTTTTTTGGCATTTATTTATTGAAGTATAGTTGTGATGGAGAGGAGAAATTTTTGTTTTTTTCACTTAATGATATTTTATACTTTGGCAGAAGCAGGAGAAATATGCATTTTGTTAGTTACCTAAGGAAACTGGAAACTAGAGGTAGTTGGCATAAATTTTCAATATATTCCTATAATGTTTGGGTGAATCTTTATGGATTCCTGGGCTATACTGATCCTCAAGAAAGTTCTGAAGCAAGATTTCCCTTGTATCAGTTAGCATTTGCTGAGTAACAAATCATCACAAAATGTAATGGCTTAAGACAACCGTTGTTATGTTAATACCTGAGTCTACTTGGCAGGTCTGCTGACCTGAGCCAGGGTTGACTGATGTTGTCTGGGTTCTTCATGTGTTTCCTGTTAGCTGGTGGGTTGGTTGAGATCTGGCTAGTTTAGGAAGGTCTCTGTTGGCACAGATAATCTCTACACCGGTCTCTCATTTTCCAGCTGGCTAGACTAAAATGTTCCTTAATTTGGAGGCAGAAGTTCAAAGTTGGGAAAGCTGGACCACATGAAGTCTTTTACAGTCTGGCTTCAAATTGGCATGCCATCGTTTCTGCTTCATTTTATTAGCCAGAGCAAGTCACTAGGCCAGTAGGATTTAAGATGTGGGAAAATGGACTCTACCAATCCATAGGAGGAACTGTAAAGTTGCATTGCAGTGAGCAATGAACAAATGAGGGTGAGTGGAGAATTGAGGCCATATTTACAATGTCTATCATCGGCCTGTCGCAGTGAGTTCATGAAGTGAACGAAGTCAGTCCTTAGTAACACCATGCTCCCTTTCTTATACCCTATGTTAGTTGAAAGTTTAATGGATTCAAAGTGCAAAGACCAGGTTCAAGTCCCAGCTGTGCTATTTCTTCTGGCAAGTCATTCTGCTCTCTGAGCATTAACATGCTAATCTTCAAAATGTTGTGCTGCCTTCTGAGTGTGTTTTTTTTTTTTTTTTGCTATATAAACTCTTATGCATTTAATAAATAAGGTTGATAGACCCTCTGTCTGAGATGTTCAAAGGCTTTATGTTGGTTCTTGGCTATTGAAGCTCCTCCTACCCTTCCTTGCCCCATGCAACTATCTTCTGCTCCACTTAGGTTTGTCTTTCAAAACCCCTCCTCATTCCCCAGTCTGGACCTTCCCCAATTCTCATGGTGGCCCCCATCAAAAGTCAATTCTCCTAATTTTTTCTTGCCTTGAAATTATTTAGCTAATTTGATAAATGACTTCAGCCTAAAATGATGTTGATTCTATATAAAACTGGCATTTTAACCTCAGGCTTCTGAGGATATCAGAATTGTTCCTACATTTCTGTTAAGTTTCTATGGGTTCTGAAAGTGCTTTGCATGCACCTCTTCAATAATTACCACCATTTCTTGTTCTTACAACTGATAAGAACTTGACTAGATATCCAAAGCCCTGGTCCCGGCAGGGATTGGTGTGGGATTTGGGGCATATCACCTGAGTTTATACTTTTTCTTACCTCTGAACTGAGGATATTTGTCAAATTGACCTTCAGAGGCCCTTCCAACTCTGAGAATGTATGCTATTCTAGAATATTTACAAAGTGAAACACGGAGAATTCAGGATTGTTTTGAATATTTCTTTATTTTGCAACTTAGTAGGTCAAGCATTTCAAAACCAATGAAAACTTAGAAAAGAGGAAATCATAATCATAATGAAAATAGCTAATATTTATTGAGAAGATTTAAATGCCTGCTTGACAAAATGTTGTTTCTTATAAAAGGGTTTGAATGTGAATCGAAGAATTATCACACTGTAAACAATGGTTATGTCTTATACGAGAAAGATTTTCTATGTAGATGAATGGATAATAGAAAGAGAAAGACAAAAAGCAGGAAAGAAGAGAAGGAGACAAGAAAGCAGCACTGACTAAACTCTTACTCTGTGTGGTGAGAAACGGTCATAGAAACATGATCCCTTGGCAGAGGCAGAGACGTCCTCACACTCGAGGCCCCTGTCCTCTCGGGCCCTCAGTCAGGTTACACCCCCGGTCTCTGGATGGTTGCATCTAGGTGCCCGAGTGCCAGCGAATGGAACGTGAGTAGAGATGAGGTGTTCCCTCTCTGGTGACTTTAAAAAGCCTCCTAAACTTGCTTCTCTGATGCTTTCTCCCACATCTAGCTTACCTGGATGGCGCTGATGTCCCAGATGTTGCTGAAAGTCACTTATTGAAGGTAGCACCAGGGCTAGCAACCTGCTGCCTTGAAGGAGAGGTTTGAGGCCAAAGAGGCATGCTTGCCTAGAAATACCGTGTACTGTTTGAACTGTGATACATTTGGGAGTCCTTGGGTTGCAACAGTTGAACACATCCTGATGAACATACAACATTAATTTTCAAATCATCTCTATACAATAGATGCTCTTTTTTTTTTTTTAAATAGAGGAAAAACTGAGGCTCAAAGTGAGGAGGTGACTTTCTTACTTTCTCAGATTATACAAGTGAGAAAGCAAAGATTAAACTTGGGTCAGTGTAACTCTGCTTGCCCAGGGACTGAGAACATTTGTTCATGTATAGAGGAGAGCCTACTAGAGTTTTACTATAGAAATTCTCAACATACTTTTTTAGATGTTGGAAAAAACTCCACCTTTTTATGAATTAATAAGCTAAGATAGTAATTCCTGCCACATTCTGAAGCTAATATGAGCAAGAGGCAGTATGTACCGTAATGGTGTTCAAGTCATAATCTAAATCTGTCATTTGATGGCTCTATGACTTAGGCAAATCATTTAACTTCTATGGGTCTGTTTTCCAAGCTGAAAAATTAAAGTAAAAAAAAAAAAAAAAAAGTCGATTTGCCTAAGAATGATTGGTGGATGTTACCTGTCAAAGTCTCCTATTCCCTCTTCCCTTTTGGCAATAGTCCTTTCTCAAAAACAAGAAATGAAGAAAATTGCACTCAACTGTATCTTATACTGTTACTCTGTCTAGTGTTGTAAAAACCTTAAAAAAATAGGGTTGAGTATGAAAAGAAGTAATATTTTGAAAATTAAAAGCAATAGTAAATGGGAAGCACTTAGCACAGTACCCAGCCTGTGCTAGGTAGCCTGTGACAGGTAATGATATCCTGATTTTTTAAAGTAAGGCAAAGTAAACCCGTACTGGCACAGTGTTGGGTAGTATGTTCAGAGTTGTTCAAACATTCTGGGTTTCTTTTTCCTCCATTTATTGATTGAGATGTGATTTGCTTTACTATTAGCATAAGTCATAAGCCTCCTGCTCTGTTTTTCAGGAAAAGGAGGTAATTTGGGCGGCAGCCATGTTCTCATTAGAGAAAATGAGGGCAGTTATTGGTTAGTATTCAAAAACAAGGAAGCTCTTTTAGTTGCTTAGTAACTGAAGCTGGGGGGTGGCCAGAGACTGTGTAAACAGTGAAGAAGAGAAAAGCAGAGAGGAGTGTTAAAAACTAATTTAATGCCCAGGGCATTAGGTGGGTGAAAAGAGATTTACATAGCTCTGGTATTTATAACCATAGCTTATTTGCTTCATGAGTGAAAATTTAATGAAATATTTTACAATGCAGCAGTGGGAAGTCACAGTGGACATTTTACTGTTCTAATGCAATATGTAAACTATTTAATATGTTAATTGCAAATGAAATATGGGAATGATTTAGAAGTCCTCTAGATTCGGAAATCCATCCTTCTGCACAGACACTGCTGCCACCGTGTGGACAATGCTGGGAGCCTAACAGGCTGGAGGGGGAGGATATATATAGATCAGATCAGATCAGATCAGTCGCTCGGTCGTGTCCGACTCTTTGCGACCCCATGAATAGCAGCACGCCAGGCCTCCCTGTCCATCACCAACTCCCGGAGTGCACTGAGACTCACGTCCATCGAGTCAGTGATGCCATCCAGCCATCTCATCCTCTGTCATATATATCTTTTGTATAAGTATACAATGTTATATTTAAATTCTAATTTACATACTTATTTTTGTTACAGAGGAATATATATAACATTATATATAACAAAATATTTATGTGACTAGCGGCTTTAGTTATCTGCATTTTCTACCTTTACAATTGATTAAAAATTTAAGTGTTGATTAATAATTATTAAAAATTAAAAAGCAGTGTTTTATTTGGAAATATCCATCATAGATATATAGGGATTAAAAAATTAATTCAATTATCTATGATAAATATTCATTGCTAGAAAGAGAGGTCAGTGTCCATATATTCATATTCTCTATATTTATCATTTTTTCTAGCTTTAAGCCTCAACAAACTTTCATTCACAGGAAGTAATAGGATTGGAAGAACTTTTATTAACTCAATGTAACTCAATTATTTGAATGGTTTCTAAATCACTTGCTAGATATAACCTAGTACTCTTTCAAGATACATATTTTTAATGATCAGTGGGCACCTGTCTTAGTTTTGCTTTAGAACTATTAAGAGCAAAACAATTGAAAGCTACCTGACCTGCAAAAGGGTTAGAAATCCAGTCATTAGAATCATTTACTTTCTCAGCGCAGATGTCAATATTTAAAATTGTCCCTGTGATGGACGTCCCATAGATATTTGTATCCCAAACAGTGTACCTCTGTAATCTTCAGTTATGTAGGCATTCAGTTCTTTTTTTGGGGAAATCTGTTGCGGCTCATGGGCTCCTAGTTCCCCAACCAGTGCTTGAACCTGGGCCACAGCAGTGAATGCACCGAGTCCTAACCACTAGGCCCAGGGAGTGCCCCAAGCTCTTCTTTTTCTTTTTTTAAATTAACTGATTTATTTTAATTGGAGGCTAATTACTTTATAATTTTGTGCTCTTCTTTTTTTAACGAGAGAAAGGGGAGACAGACACAGAGTACTCTGACAATACAGTGCAATACAACATGACCTAACCCCACAGTTACAGCAGCACTGCAGCTGAGCGGGGGTGACCCAGGCCATCACGTTTCTCAGTTTTATAAATCACCAAGATTATCAGCTTAGGCAGTAAATACAAATGGAATTCGAAGGTAAAAGGGGAGTATATTCTCTTTAAATTATTTGAGTGTATACCTGTCCCTTGCAAAGTCTTTGTGCATATCAGGTTGAAATCACTGGTTTATTCCAAAAGCCAGACTATGATGAAGCTTCCCCTCTGGTACTAAATAGGACCATGGCAGTAGGGGCTGAGGGGAGCATAGTTAAATTTTCCAAATGTTAAATTTAAATAACTCTTCCTCTTTTTTTTTTGTTTTTTTTTTGGATTGTCTTCTGAATTGGAAAAAAAAAAAAAGATGATGCTAGGAGATGTTAGTGATTTTGAAAGCCTATACTATGTTGGTGCCTCACTTAAGGTGCTTTTAAATCGTGCCAGTTAGGATAGCCTGAATTAGGCTGAGGTAATAAGTCCAAATCTCAGTGATGAGAACAAGCTTCACTTCTGCTCATGCTCTGTGTTCATTGCAGGTTGGATATGCTTCTGCTCCTTGCTTAAGACCATGACAGAGCAGTGCCTCTCTGGGACAGCTGGATTGTTGGCAGAGGGAAAAACAGGCATAGAAAACCACGTGCCTTCTCTTAAAACTCTGGCTTCTGGGGACATGTGTCACTTCTGTCTACATGTCTTCAGAAAAAGTAAGTTCATGGCCTCTGCTGAGTTTGACATGGTGAGGAAGTACAAACTTCCTCTAGGAAGAAATAGCGGATATTCTGACCCATAGTACAACCTCATACCCATAAAACCCCAGTTCAAGGAACCGCTGATTTATAGTCAACACACGGTAATTGTTTTCTATTATTATTAAAGTACCTGTTTTAATTTTAAAATTATAAAATATTTCCAGCATACAGAAAAGTACAGAGATTAATATAAGAAAGACATGACTACTTATATCCTAGAATTACCAGCTGTTAACATTTGCCATATTGACCTCAGATCCCTTTGTTAAAAAAGAAAGAAAACATTATAGATGCAGCTCTAGCCACTCCACTAATCCTATCTCATTTCCTTTATAAACCCCTACCTTTTGAGAAAACCCTATTATGATGCTAATGTATAATAACATTTCTTTGTGTCTATTCTTTCATGTATTTATTACAAAGTGCTTTAAAATATGTTTTTATATATATTTTATATATTTTTCTACAACGTTTTCCACTCAACCTTATGTTTTAGATGTCTCTATGTCGATGCAAATGGATCTGGTTATTTAAAGTATTCAATAGTAGCATGGGATACAAATAGATCACTCTTTATCCATGTTGTTGCAGCTTTGGTTCATTTATAGCTTTTTACTGTTACAAATAGTGGAATGATGAAAACACTTTTATATGTATCTTTACCTTTAAGACAAGAGTTTCTCTAAGATTTATGCCTTCTAAATGATTGAAAAGCTAATTACTTTTGCACACTAAGTTGAAGCTTTACAAATGGTAGCTCCAGAGGTTCAGACTCAACAAAAAATGACCCTGTGACCCAGCCTTAGCTGAAACTATCTTGGCAGAGCGAACCAGAGACAGCTTCACAAGACTCTCCTAAGCCCCTAAATGGTGCTCGAGGCAGATGAAAGATCATCATCCTAGGAGACTAGTGGCTTTCCTAGAGGCTGTGAGTGATGTGGTGAACGTGGGACTGAGAACCAGCAGACTTAGAGATGAGGTTAGATGAGAAAGACTCAGCAGGGAAGGCCAGTGGGTTGGACTTAGACCCAAGGAAGGCACAGCGGATGTCAAAAGGGCAATAGGGACCAAAGACTGGAAGGGAAAGTCTACACCTGGGCTGATGTCAGTTTGAACAAATAAGGACCGAGAACCCATATGTCCTTCCTGACGCCCTGGTGCCATGTGACTGCAGGGAGAGGAGGTGGGGCTGTAGTGAAATTGCTGTTGCCAGCCAGCATCTATTTCCTGCTTTTCCCATTCCAGTAGAACCCAATTTGTTCAAGTGTCAACTCCTCCCCTATAGAGCCCATAGCTTTCAGTTCCAAAGATAGGACTAAACGGAATAAAGGTAATCCTCTATCCCTCACCAGTAATTGGTCAAGAAATGGGCTTGTAATGCAACTGGAACCAATATGAATCGAAGAGAGATTTTTATGAAGAAACTCTGAGAAAGCCCTTTTTTATTCCTTTGGAAGAATTTCCAACAAGTTGTTTTTTCTCTTTCTTTTTTTTTTTTCCTAATTTTATTTTATTTTTAAACTTTACATAATTGTATTAGTTTTGCCAAATATCAAAATGAATCCACCACAGGTATACATGTGTTCCCCATCCTGAACCCTCCTCCCTCCTCCCTCCCCATACCATCCCTCTGGGTCGTCCCAGTGCTCTAGCCCCAAGCATCCAGTATCGTGCATCGAACCTGGACTGGTAACTCGTTTCTTACATGATATTTTACATGTTTCAATGCCATTCTCCCAAATCCTCCCACCCTCTCCCTCTCCCACAGAGTCCATAAGACTGTTCTATACATCAGTGTCTCTTTTGCTGTCTCGTACACCGGGTTATTGTTACCATCTTTCTAAATTCCATATATATGCGTTAGTATACTGTATTTATGTTTTTCCTTCTGGCTTACTTCACTCTGTATAATAGGCTCCAGTTTCATCCACCTCATTAGAACTGATTCAAATGTATTCTTTTTAATGGCTGAGTAATACTCCATTGTGTATATGTACCACAGCTTTCTTATCCATTCATCTGCTGATGGACATCTAGGTTGCTTCCATGCCCTGGCTATTATAAACAGTGCTGCGATGAACATTGGGGTACACGTGTCTCTTTCCCTTCTGGTTTCCTCAGTGTGTATGCCCAGCAGTGGGATTGCTGGATCATAAGGCAGTTCTATTTCCAGTTTTTTAAGGAATCTCCACACTGTTCTCCATAGTGGCTGTACTAGTTTGCATTCCCACCAACAGTGTAAGAGGGTTCCCTTTTCTCCACACCCTCTTCAGCATTTATTATTTGTACACTTTTGGATCGCAGCCATTCTGACTGGTGTGAAATGGTACCTCATAGTGGTTTTGATTTGCATTTCTCTGATAATGAGTGATGTTGAGCATCTTTTCATGTGTTTGTTAGCCATCTGTATGTCTTCTTTGGAGAAATGTCTATTTAGTTCTTTGGCCCATTTTTTGATTGGGTCGTTTATTTTTCTGGAGTTGAGCTGTAGGAGTTGCTTGTATATTTTTGAGATTAGTTGTTTGTTGGTTGCTTCATTTGCTATTATTTTCTCCCATTCTGAAGGCTGTCTTTTCACCTTGCTAATAGTTTCCTTTGACGTGCAGAAGCTTTTAAGGTTTGAATTTGTCTTGAGTGGAAATGTAATTGCTGCCACCCGTGGATTAAACTAACATATGGAGTAGGGAGTAAGGCAGAACCTAAGGAACCGAAGGGAAAATGAGCTTGGCTCATGGTCCTACCTCTGTGCTTTTAGTGATGTAAGCAAACCAGACCTTTATTGTTTAAGCCTGTTCAAATTATGTTTTTAAATACATGTCACTACAAATACTGCTTCTAGAGTGTGGCAGGAAATGTATGCTGGGGTCAGGAAGAGTGTTCTGAATCGACCGGTATTATTCTGAATTGACCGAGATTAATTTCTGCCATAGGTAGAATGAAAGATTAAAATAGAAATTAATTTTTTGTTAGAGTATAGTTGATTTACAATGTCATGTTAATCTCTGCTGTACAGCAGAATGTGATTCAGTTTATATATATATACACATATATATATATGTATATACATGTGTTCTTTTGTATATTATTTTCCATTATGGTTTATCACAAGATTTGAATATAGCTCCGTGTGCCGTACAGTAGGGCTTGTTGTTTGTCCATCTTATGTATAACAGTTTGCATCTGCTAACCCCAAACTCCCAGGCCATCCCTCTAGGACTCCCCGCTCAACAACCCCAAGTCTGTTCTGTGAGTAAGTTTTGTAGATAGTTTCATTTGATAGTTTAGATTCCACATGTAAGTGATCGCATATGGTGTTTGTCTTTCTCGTTCTTAGTGTGATAGTCTCTAGACGCATCCATGTTGCTGCAGATGGCATTATTTCCCTTTTTTTTAACAGCTGAGTAGTATTCCATTGTATATATGCACCACATCTTCTTTATCTATTCATCTGTTGATGGACATTTAGATCATTTCCATGTCTTGGATATTGTGAATACTGCTGCTGTGAACATAGGAGTTCATGTATTTTTTTGAATTAGTTTTGCCCAGATGTATGCCTAGGAATGCGATTGCTGGATCGTATGGTAATTCTACTTTTAGTTTTTTGAGGAACTTCCATACTGGTTTCCATAGTGGCTGCACCGACTTACATTCCTCCCACTGGTGTAGGACAGTCCCTTTTCTCCACATCCTCTCCAGCACTTGTTATTTGTAGAATTTTATAAGGACCATTTTGACTGGTGTGAGGTGGTATTCATTGCAGTTTTGAGGCGTATTTTTGGTATTTCATTGTAGATTTGCATTTCTCTGATAATTAGTGATGTTGAGTGTATTTTCATGTGCTGTTGGCCATCTGTATGTCTTCTTTGGAGAAATGTCTATTTAGATCTTCTGCGCATTTTTTGGTTGGGTTGTTTGGTTTTCTTGTTGAGTTGTACGAGCTGTTTGTATATTTTGGAAATTAAGCCTTTGTCATTTGCATCGTTTGCAAATATTTTCTCCCATTCTGTAGGTTGTCCTTTTGTTTATGATTTCCCTTGCTGTGCAAAAGTTTGTAAGTTTGATTCAGCCCCATTTGTTTATTTTTGTTCTTATTTTTATTGCCATGGGTGACTGGCCTAAGAAAAATACTGGTATAATTTATGTCAGAGAATGTTTTGCCTGTGATACCTTCTAGGAGTTTTATGGCATCATGTCATTTGTTTAAGTCTTTAAGCCATAAAACAGAAATTAATTTAAATCACAGAATATAAATACAAACAGTTCTGGTATGCAGACATGGCAGTTATCATGGTTTAGTTATATAACTCCAGTCCCCTGATAACATGGTTCAAATATCAATTACTCTGATGTGATATATTAGGTGTGAGTAATTGCATTAAAGTATCAGTTTCACTGTTATCAATTTCAGTCTACAAATCACTACATAAATAACAGATCCTACCATGACCAATGACTAATCACACCACTTCTTTCAAGCATTCATGCACAAAGTCTGCTCATGCAGACAGAAAAACATGTAGTCATGTTTCGTCTATATTTCCCAATGATGTACACACATGACATTTTAATAAAGTCAGTACTGGAAAGAAAGAATTGGCCAACAAAGATGAAAGTGAAGCAAATTAAAAAAGGAACGCAGAAATGGTGGAGATGAAATTTGAGCTGAACATAAGTACAGTTAGGAAGAAATAATTGATTGTGGGATCCTGGCCCTGCCACCATTTGAGAGACTATAGATACGCAGTTAAAAGAGCATAATGAAGGTGAATTTATCACTGTAAGTGAGGAAAGTGATTGTGATGAAAAAGATAAAGATGCCTCCAGAGAGAGTGATGCCTGCGAAAACATCTTATTAAATGACCTCACAGAGATATTTCATGAAGTTGAAAGTGCAGAGGATGAAATTTGGAAGCTGATCCAAACTTAGAAAGGAGTATAATAATCCATCAAGACATAGAAAAATGACGAGTATTCACTGTAATTTATGGGATAAGAAGTTAAGCACTGTTCAAACTATTCTTGATAAGTTTTTATTGTAAAGAAATAAAACACTTTAGCTCTCAATGTTTCTAAAGTTTTAAAGAACATACTGAATCAGTATTGGTTTTACTTTTTCATTTCCTTAAATATTTATAGTCAACAGTAAGAAAGTTTTAAATATTTTGATAACAATTTTTAAAGGTCACAGAACAATTGTAAGTATGTCTCCATGCCTTTCTGCCAGCCATTTTGCTACCTCAAATGCCCTCTTCCCACCTCTGTTTCTCTACCTGTCTATGTCAGATACATTTCTCAAAACGCAGGTCAGATGCTAAGATTGCTTTGCACAGTTTCAGCTTGTTGTATAAAGAGAGGGCTGCTTGGGGAATAAAGTCATAACTTTCTTCTCACCCAAGTTTGGTGGGTCTGTAAAGTTCATGCATCCTGAAAACTGGATAGGTTTGTATGGACTCCTTTAACACTTTGTGAAAAGATTTTGCCTTCACTTGCTAAGTGGCATGGCAAGAACAAGGCTGCTGGACTGGGTTACTGGGTGACTGGGAGCCTTGCATTCAGCTTTGTGGTTAAGTAGCGTGTAACCCAGGCTGAGTCCCTTAGGCCCCTTCTATTTCCTCTCTGTAAAGTAGAGTGAATGTGAAAACTTTCAGGGTACTTGTGAACTTGACATTTCTATAATTCTTTACCATTATTAAAGAGAGATAAGGAGAGGGAGGAGAAGGAAAAATGCCACCTCCTCCCTCCAAAGACTATTGCTGTTTGCAATAGCCACAGTAAATGCTTATTAAGTGAATAAATGATGAGCATGATTTTGGTGGGATAGGTAGAGCTATCAAATGTTGATTCTGGTGAGAAGCTGCTGTTTATTGCACTCACTATTTTCTTGTTAAACTTGCATATTAAGATATAATAACCTTGAAAAGTTAGGGTACCCTGTTATGTATCCTTCAGTTTGGTTGACTGAAGGATACATAAGGATTTATTCACATATTCATTGGGCATAGTGCTAGGCACTAGGTGGGAAAAACTCAGGTTGCAAGATGCATGGGATACAGCCTGATAGAGAAAAGAGGTTGGGAGGAGGCTATTTTAAGAAGAGACTGTGTCTGGCGCAAAGGCCTAGATGCAGAGAAGGATACGAAGAGTATGAGCCCTCAGCGTGGCGTGATTGACAAACGATGGGTGGAGGGCGATGGGAGGAGTGCCAGAGATAAGACTGCTGTGTTTTATGTGGAAATTAGAAAATACTCTAGGTATTTCTAGTAGGAAGGTTTTAAAAGAGGGAATTGAGTGCTTACAAAATTGCTAGAAGCAAAGGAAATGAAGACTGGGGTTGTTGTGAAGTGCCTAGATCATGCCACCATAGCCGCCACCCAGGGGTTGGGGGATGCTGTTTCCTCATGATGGCTGGGACAGCATGAAACCAGTGCCAACGTTATTGCTGGCACATAGTCTTTGACTTAACAGTAGAATGAATGATGGGTGGTACAAAACAGTCTGCTGCAGTCTGTTCGTGAGCTGCTCTAGTGTAAGAAGAGGAACAACCTCAGCTTCTTTTCTCTCTACCTAATCCTGCTTGTGCTTAGTCACTGTCGTGTCTGACTCTCTGTAAACCCATGGACTGTAGCCTGCCAGGCTCCTCTGTCCATGGGACTGTCCAGGCAAGAATACTGGAGTGGGTTGCCATGCCCTCCTCCAAGGGATCTTTCCAACCCAGAGACTGAATGTAGGTCTCCTGCATTGCAGGTGGATTCTTTACCAGCTGAGCTACCAGGGAAGTCCAGTCCTGCATGAGTGTATTTAATCGACAGAATCACATCTAGAACCTGATAGCTTGGGGATCTGGAAAATGTAGTTCCCAGACCCTGTGATAAAGAACACAGGAGTTCATTGAATGCTGAAGGTCAGTGAACAATAGCTAGCATAGCTTGGGAGTCAAGTTGGGACCAGGCTGTAAGGGGACTGGAAAGGGATGCTGAGAGTAAAAAAAATGTTGCATAGAATGCCACTAATAGTTAAAAGCAAAATTGTCAGTGGTCAGTTTTCTAAGCACTGATGGCACTGTAGATACCAGAAGACTGACTACACTGTGACAATCTTGCTTTTGGCATCATAGATGCCATTCTTCTCAACTGAAAAAACCCAAGCTGTAGAACACAGTGATTTATGAAATAATGATCGTGTATATACAACCATGCAACTAAGGTTTTTCTTTTTTTTTCTTTTTTATTTTTTTTAAATTTTATTTTATTTTTAAACTTTACAATATTGTATTAGTTTTGCCAAATATCGAAATGAATCCGCCACAGGTATACCCGAGTTCCCCATCCTGAACCCTCCTCCCTCCTCCCTCCCCACCCTCCCTCTGGGTCGTCCCAGTGCACCAGCCCCAAGCATCCAGTACCGTGCATCGAACCTAAAATATGGAATGCTTCACGAATTTGCGTGTCATCCTTGCGCAGGGGCCATGCTAATGTTCTCTGTATCGTTCCAATTTTAGTATATGTGCTGCCGAAGCGAGCACAGGTTTTTCAAAAATTATGTATCATTGACTGTTAAACGACATGGTTTGAACTTATCACATATTTTTTTTTCAATAGTACTACTGCAGTGGTACTATTTCAGGTAGCATTACTACATGATATGGGGTTGGTTGAATTGGTGGATGCAGAACAAGGATACGAAAGAACCTCAAACATGGAGTCTGTGAGGAGCAGACTCTAAGTTATATGGAGGTTTTCAGCTGCATACAGGGTCAGCGTGCTTAACGCCCGTATTATTCAAGGGTCAACTGTTTTTGTGCTAACTCATCACCCAGTATTCTTCCCCCATTTTTATTAGGTGCACAATTTGTGGCAGGCATTGTGAATACAGATATAAAGCACCTATAGTCTCTGATTTTAGAAACTAATGTCCTTTTTCTATTCAGTGAAGACTAAGTTTTAGAGGGTTATTTGGTAGATTAATTCATTGTTTCTCAAAGTAACTTCCACTGAACCTAATACTTGTAAAATGCTCTAAGGAAAAAAAATGATCCTGCTATCAAACCAGGTTTAAACAATTTGCATATATATTTCCTCTTGCAAATTTTGGTCTCTAATAAATCCTGTAGTTAAAAAATTAGATATTTAATGTTTTACCAAAGTTACCCACTTTTGACTCCTAATATCTATCAGCAGTTGAGTTCTTCAGGGCACAGTTGGGGAATGACTGACTGCTTATATAAAAGAGCCAATCAAACTGAATGCTACCATTGTGTTATTTACAAACAAGGATTTAGATATGAGAGAGTTAAAAGAAAACTATTGTAGCTTCAGGTATGATTTCTTTATTTGAGTAGCGTTTTCAGGACAGAAAACATCAAACTCATCAAACTGATCATAATACTAAAAAATTAACAGCGATCAAAAATTAATTTCTTAAAGATGAGATATTAAATTCTCTAACATTTAGCTAGGAAAATGTAAATCTTGGACAATGGAAGATTATAACTGTTTTAACAGGATGTTAAATGGTGAGCTTGGATGCAGCAGCAAGTTAGAGTTGTGTTCTGTAAATCCAGTAAAGGAGGTTTTGCAAACCAGTTACACACTATGAGACCTTGGACCCACCAGATCTTGAAAGAGCCTTGAAAGTGCTGAGTGGAAATAGAAATGGATTTTGTGGAGAGTTATGCTGTGGTTCCTGGCCTCTGCCTCCCAGGAGCCACTAAGGGCAAGGGCAGGGTGCTGCTCACTTCAGCTCTTGCCTGCAGTTGAGCAGGGTGCTGGTTCATGATTCTGGCCTGGGGGATCGGTGTGGGCTTGACGCTACAGTGGGGAGGGAGAGGCCACGTGAGTTGGGTTGAGCCTTCTCGCCAAGAATCAGGCACTGGATGTGGGCTAGTGGCAGACTGGAAGATAGACTGTTCTAAATCCTGCCCAGTAGGCTCTGTGGAGTATATGTTGGAAAACCAGCGACTGAAAGAGAATAGCAGCTGGAGGAAGATAGTTTCTTCTGGCAAGTGTTCCCAAGCAGAGGCTTCTGAGCAGTTGTTCACGTAAAACAGCTCCAACACGTACCAGGCCCACCATATGAGAGGCCTGATCACCTCTGCTTACCTGCCACCTTCACCTGGGTGTTCACTGGTGGGACTGATGTTGAAGCTGAAACTCCAATACTCTGGCCACCTGATGCGAAGAGCTGACTCATTGGAAAAGACCCTGATGCTGGGAAAGATTGAGGGCAGGAGGAGAAGGGAATGGCAGAGGATGAGATGGTTGGATGGCATCACCGACTTGATGGACATGGGTTTGGGTGGACTCCAGGAGTTGGTGATGGACAGGGAGGCCTGGCGTGCTGCAGTTCATGGGGCCGCAAAGAGTTGGACATGACTGAGCGACTAAACTGATAATCACCTCTCGCACCACCCCTGCTTTGATCTTCCTGGGCATAGAAATCTAGGCCAGCTCACTGGAAAAGGAGAGACATCCAGCAGAGAAGAGACAAAGGATTGTCATTGGTGACCAGGCTACAGAGAGCCCAGGCAGCGGAAATTTTAAATGCTCATTCTGCATCATGAACCGAGAATGTCTTAACTTAAAATTATAGAACTTCTACTATTTACAGTAACAGGGAGGCCTCAGCACCTGACTTTACCTTCATACAAGTGTATGTGTCTTACCCCCATTGACCAGGCCTAAAGGGACACTGGCAGACAAAATCAAGTTGCTTCCACGATCATCCCATGAGTTCTGCTTGTTCAATATACCCTTTACATTGTTAGACAGCAAGGATGGGCACATGCAAGATATTGGTGGATGCCTGCAGTACTGTTATAACATAACATGCCACTAAATAGATGCTAGTAAAATCCTAATGGGCTTCCCAGGTGTCTCAGTGGTAAAGAATCTGCCTGCCAGTACAGGAGACACGGGCTTGACCCATGGGTTGGGAAGATCCCCTGGAATAGGAAATGGCAACCCATAAGGACTGAGGAGCCTGGCGGGCTACGGTCCATAGGTTCCCAAAGTATTGGACATGATTGAGCACTCACGCAAAATCCTAATCCTGACTGTGTGCAGAAGCAGATCTGTCCGGGTTATTTTAGATACCTCTGTAAGACGAAGGCTAAGGACTGGCACAAGTGATTTGTTGGAAGGAAGAGGTCTCAGGCACAAGCTGAATCTACCTGAAGGCTTGGAAGGGACAAGCCCTGTTGTGGCAGGTCCTGTGGTTCCTCTGTTCACCGTTTAGGGGCTTCTTCAGAGCCCTATGGAGAAGGCAATGGCACCCCACTCCAGTACTCTTGCCTGGAAAATCCCATGGATGGAGGAGCCTGGTAGGCTGCAGTCCATGGGGTCTCGAAGAGTTGGGCACGACTGAGCGACTTCACTTTCACTTTTCACTTTCATGCATTGGAGAAGGAAATGGCAACCCACTCCACTGTTCTTGCCTGGAGAATCCCAGGGACGGGGGAGCCTAGTGGGCTGCCGTCTTTGGGGTCGCACAGAGTCGGACACGACTGAAGCGACTTCACTTTCAGAGCCCTAAGGGCTGGGTCTGAGGTTGGAGTTTCTAAGCTGTCTTTCTCAGCGCCTGACAATCTAGCAGAGGAGACCGACAGCAATGGAATCTCCAGTTGGCTCTGGAGATAATACAAGCTAAGGAAAGTCACAGTAAGTCTCTTGGAGGTTCATTTAAAAGCTAGGGGTAACCATGGAATCTGGCTTTGAACAATGGGTTAGCATTTGCTAGACTAAGAACCATTTAACCTAAGAGAGATTATGAGAAGCCAGGGAGGTGATCTCACTGGTGATTCTTATATTGGTTAAGCCTCACATCATCTGGAAACTTCAAACCCACAGTGATTCTACCTCTGGTAGAAATGAAAACCTCAACAGCAGAGTCCCTCAACCTGCCCAAGCTTCCACATGATTCTGCTACTCTAAGTTTTGGCATTTGGGAACCACCAGCAGGGCTCAGGAAAAAGAGCTGACTTGGGTTTATGAAGGTCTGGTTGGCTATTTTGTAATAGTGAATGGTTTTACCATGAAATCAGTATCTACAGAAAGCTCACCAACAAATACAACCAACACCTCTTGTTAAAATGAATTAATTTTTATTGATATTTTATAAAGCTTAATACTTTGCTAAAAGAAAAAACTAAAATAAAAAATTATATAGATAATATAGCTATTAGAAGAAAGAGCAGAGCTACGTAATACAAAAAAAAAAAAGCAGTAAGCAGCAATAAAATAGCTACACAAAACTAGCAGTGCAATAAAATAAAGCAGAAAGCAGCTTTACACTGGGAAAAAAAAAGTTATTTAAATACAGAAATAGCACCTTACAAAAAGGAATTGAGAAATGTAAACTTGGTAGGTAGATTCAAGTATAAAAGTTATACCCCCAACTCTCGTACCAGAATGAAAGGGTTTCACAAACCCTGGACAGTGTAGGGCACACACACCTCCCTCAGTGCTGACTCAAAGCTGCATTTCCTTAGCAGGATCACGGACAGTCATTTTTTTTTTTTTTTTTTTCTTTTACGAAATTATACAATGATAGACTCAAGATTGCCACCATGGCTTCTTCACCACCCCTAATATCCAAGTCTAGCTCAGCCGCTCCACTACCGTCAGCTGCTCTGGAACAAACAGATTCATATTCTGAGAGAATGATCACTGCATTATTATTTCTACACATCATGGAGCTGCATGAAGAAGTGGGTACTGCATACAAAAGGAACCTGCTCTTGGTTTTTCTATCGCTAAGTATGGTCACAGCATCATAATCTCATTTATGGGTTTGTCTGTTAACACTCCTCAAGAACCGTAAATCTTCTGAGGTTTATAGAACAGAATTAAAAAAGGATTAAGAAGTTAAAGTGGCAGGTATCCAAGAACAGTGGGGAAAATCAGTCTGTATTTTCATCTAAATGTAGCCCTCTCTAGTGAAAATACTTTGTGGACGGTCTGAAACATGATATATTTAAAATGTATGTATCCTGTGTGGATTTATATGCCGTGTGTCTTACAATCTACTTGAAAGAGGCATATTTTTGTTTCGATAGGAAATCTATCATATTTCTTTAGGGTAATCATTACCATACAATTAGACTAGAAGAAGATGAGAACCGGACTTTTGATCTGTTTAACTCTAGAGAAGTCTGTGAAAAGGGGGGGAAAAAACCATCTTGTAAACTTTAAAAGTTTAGTGTTGATAAAAATTTTAATTAATAGCAAAGTTATTTAATCTGGCTACCTACCTCAAGTTTTCAATGCTCTCGTGGGGGCGATAAGGATAAAGCTACTCTATCAGACTCCCAGAGTCTCTTAAATTAATATTTTTATTCTTTCATATAACATTTTGGGTCCAAAAATAAAAATAAAATTCTACACCAAGATTCCAAATTTTAAAAGTTTAAAGAAGGAGAAAGGAAAAAAGAAGGAGGGAAGGAAGGAAAGGAGGGGAAAATGAAGGGGGAGAGGGAGGCAGGGTTGTGGGGTGGGGAGGAAGCCATCTGTTCTGAAGAGACCTTGAGGTAAATATCAACACATCTAGGCACGCAGAGATCTAGTTCAGCTACTTAATGAAACCCTCAAGGAACACAGTTCAACAAAGAGATGATGATTAAGTCTCTAGAATTGCATTTGTGCTAGAACAACGATCCCTTGCACTCTCTGTTCTCATTTTGCAGAACTTCTATGAAAAAATCACTCTGGTTTGAATACTTTGGGATTCTAAACATAATGTGTCTATTTTCCCTCTTACTGGTCCCATCATGAAGAAAAAAAAGTAAAAAAAAAAAAATATCACCCATTGTCCTATGTCAACCTTTACATTGTCATTCTTCAGAATTCTACTAAAACATCCCAACTAGGTCTCAATTTTCTGTAGAATTGCTTTCTACCATCCTGATGTATTCGATAAAAAGCAATAGCTAGAAGACATCCCGTACCTGATACTCTACAGTTAACATTTAAATAAAAAACCACAAGGGCATGTAGTGAAGGGAACTGAACATGGTAGGTTTTTTTGTTTTTGTTTTTTAACAAATGATCAGTAAAACCTCACTGTTCACATAGTTATCGAGCAGCACCTATCTGGCTGCTAGAGTTCATCTTAATCCTCACGCCCAGGTTGGGTTAGCACAGTTCATCATAGCGAGGTGTGTCATTCACAGTTATTTTGGTCTTGACATTCCGTCATGTATATATATTTATCCACATTATTACTAGGTTGTTAAGTAAGTGCAGGGCAAATTCTAGGAAAAAAGTACAAACATTCAAGTCGTCATACCCTGAAAAATATGTGTTTTGCTGTCGTTGTAAACTTTTTTGCACTAAATCCCACTTCACGAACAAAATAAATAATACCATAGGATTCACAACTGAAGCTGGCTTCCTGATGAAGCCGAAGGAAGCAGTAGCTTTTTTAAACTGCAGAAAGGAAGTTTCTCTCACCACAGATCTACTCGGGGTGAGTGAATACACGTCAAGAACATTCACCCCACTTAAGTGCTAGACGCGCCCCTCCCCTTTAGGAAAACCACAAGGTTCCAGGAGGCTATTCAGATTTCCTTCCAGCAATAAGGTGATTCCTAAATGAAAATGACAGAAGTCAGCTGATGCTTCTACCGTGATACCACGTAGAGTTGGACACTAACTGGTATAAAATGCACAATTAGGAACATGACTTACAGGAATACAGACGCTTCACGAGGATGGACAGTTAACATTAGAACCAGGGGATGCAGGGGAGAGGAAGCATGCATGCTGAAGACCAGATGGTTTGCATGCTGGTTTCGGTTCAGCATTAGGACACGACAAAGAGAAATTCAGGCGCCTGGATCCTCACCTCTGCTTGGCAAAGCATCAGGCTAGTCAGTGCCCCCGCTGGAGATTTCCAGTCTCCTCTGTGCTGAGCTGGAGCTTCGTGACTGATTCCTTTCTTTTCTCCTGAGGACAGGGTCCCCGAGGCTGCCAGGCGTCTTGAAAAACGTCTCTTGGTGTGTGCACCGGATGCTCTTGGGGGTCACTGGAACTGGAGACTGAAATAGGAAAAAGAAAAGTGAATAAAAACAGAAGTGACCTTACATTGCCTCGAGTCTCTGAACCGAAGCCCCTCCTGGCCCGTGTGGCTGTGATCCCCGCGCAGGCGCTCCATCCCCTTGGCTTTTCTGTCATTCACCCAACGTGTCTCCTTCACAACACTCGTCACAGCTGGAAATTAGCGGATTTACTTTGTGTGCAGGAAGGTGGCCTAGCGAAGCGGTCACAAGCAGCTGGAGCCAGGGTCTGGGCTCTGCCATAACTAGCTGTGTGACCTTGGGCAAATTACTTAGCTGGTCTGTCCCTCAGTTTTCTCATCCAACCAAAGACGGGGATGACCAAAGTACCGAATTAACAGGACTGTGAGACTTAACTGAGAGAATATTATTAAGGTGCTTTAGACCATCCCTCGGAGAAGGCAATGGCACCCCACTCCAGTACTCTTGCCTGGAAAATCCCATGGATGGAGGAGCCTGGTGGTCTGCAGTCCATGGGGTTGCTAAGAGTCGGGCATGACTGAGCGACTTCACTTTCACTTTCCACTTTCGTGCATTGGAGAAGGAAATGGCAACCCACTCCAGTGTTCTTGGCTGGAGAATCCCCGGGATGGGGGAGCCTGGTGGGCTGCTGTCTATGGGGTCGCACAGAGTCAGACACGACTGAAGTGACTTAGCAGCAGCAGCGGCAGACCATCCCTGGCGAGTAGTACATGTATATGTCTTTGCTCTTTTTGTTTACTTGCTAATATTTATCTTCTCATGTTAAACATTTACCCCTTTAACATGCCCGAAAAGGGCAGGAACCATTATCTTGTTTACCAGTATCTTTACTGCCTAGGTCAGTGCCTAACACATAACCGATCATCAAAATGCATATGGTATGTTATAATCACCTTGTTTAAAAACACGTTTACTTCAATGTCTAGCAAACTTTTGAGATTCGGATTAATTGTCTAAAAATAGTTGTAGCCATAGCATAACCCTTTCTCTGGGAGAGAAGGTAATTATTCTGAACAATGCCTAATGCATAATAGTAATTCAACAAATGCTTATTGACTGAACTACGGATAGAGTTGGGGGAGTGAATAAAGTACTGATTAATTTATACTGATTACAGACATTTACATATGTACATCTGTGTATATTTTGTGAGTATGTGGGTGTGTGGGGGTGTGTGTGTGTGTGTATATACACACACATACTCCCACACACACATCATGGTAACAATCAGATCAGATCAGATCAGTCGCTCAGTCATGTCCGACTCTTTGCGACCCCATGAATCACAACACGCCAGGCCTCCCTGTCCATCACCAACTCCCGGAGTTCACTCAGACTCACGTCCTTCGAGTCAGTGATGCCATCCAGCCATCTCATCCTCTGTCGTCCCCTTCTCCTCTTGCCCCCAATCCCTCCCAGCATCAGAGTCTTTTCCAATGAGTCAACTCTTTGCATGAGGTGGCCAAAGTACTAGAGTTTCAGCTTTAGCATCATTCGTTCCAAAGAAATCCCAGGGCTGATCTCCTTCAGAATGGACTGGTTGGATCTCCTTGCAGTCCAAGGGACTCTCAAGAGTCTTCTCCAACACCACAGTTCAAAAGCATCAATTCTTCGGTGCTCAGCCTTCTTCACAGTCCAACTTTCACATCCATACATGACCACAGGCAAAACCATAGCCTTGACTAGATGAACCTTTGTTGGCAAAGTAATGTCTCTGCTTTTGAATATGGTATCTAGGTTGGTCATAACTTTCCTTCCAAGGAGTAAGCGTCTTTTAATTTCATGGCTGCAGTCACCATCTGCAGTGATTTTGGAGCCCAGAAAAATAAAGTCTGACACTGTTTCCACTGTTTCCCCATCTATTCCCCATGAAATGATGGGATCGGATGCCATGATCTTCGTTTCCTGAATGTTGAGCTTTAAGCCAACTTTTTCACTCTCCACTTTCACCTTCATCAAGAGGCTTTTGAGTTCCTCTTCACTTTCTGCTATAAGGGTGGTGTCATCTGCATATCTGAGGTGATTGATATTTCTCCGGGCAATCTTGATTCCAGCTTGTGTTTCTTCCAGTCCAGCGTTTCTCATGATGTACTCTGCATATAAGTTAAATAAACAGGGTGACAATATACAGCCTTGACGTGCTCCTTTTCCTATTTGGAACCAGTCTCTTGTTCCATGTCCAGTTCTAACTGTTGCTTCCTGACCTGCATACAAATTTCTCAAGAGGCAGGCAGATCAGGTGGTCTGGTATTCCCATCTCTTTCAGAATTTCCCACAGTTTATTGTGATCCACACAGTCAAAGGCTTTGGCATAGTCAATAAAGCAGAAATAGATGTTTTTCTGGAACTCTCTTGCTTTTTCCATGATCCAGTGGATGTTGGCAATTTGATCTCTGGTTCCTCTGCCTTTTCTAAAACCAGCTTGAACATCAGGAAGTTCACGGTTCACATATTGCTGAAGCCTGGCTTGGAGAATTTTGAGCATTGCTTTACTAGCGTGTGAGATGAGTGCAATTGTGCGGTAGTTTGAGCATTCTTTGGCATTGCCTTTCTTTGGGATTGGAATGAAAACTGACCTTTTCCAGTCCTGTGGCCACTGCTGAGTTTTCCAAATGTGCTGGCATGTTGAGTGCAGCACTTTCACAGCATCATCCTTTAGGATTTGAAATAGCTCAACTGGAATCCCATCACCTCCACTAGCTTTGTTCGTAGTGATGCTTCCTAAGGCCCACTTGACTTCACATTCCAGGATGTCTGGCTCTAGGTCAGTGATCACACCATTGTGATTATCTGGGTCATAAAGATCTTTTTTGTACAGTTCTTCTGTGTATTCTTGCCATCTCTTCTTAACATCTTCTGTTTCTGTTAGGTCCATACCATTTCTGTCCTTTATCGAGCCCATCTTTGCATGAAATATTCCTTTGGTATCTCTGATTTTCTTGAAGAGAGCTCTAGTCTTTCCCATATGTATTAATATATCCACTGCCTCCTAAACAATGCATTTTAAGAAATGATAGATGCTAACAATCTTTGAGCTAGTATTAAGACTTTCATTTCCCTTGACTATTTCTTTAGCTGCACAACTAAAATTCAGGATGGTCTCCTTGATTGACCTAATGAAATGAAAAATAAGCTTGGAAAAATCATCTGTATAGTCAGCATGCATCAAAAATCCCCCTGAACGATGAAGTCCCTCCTGATTCTAAAACTATTTTTGCTTTCAAAGCACAGGATCTCTTGAGTCTCACTACTTAATGAAATGAGCAGATGCCTCCGGGTCTAGAGTGGACACTAGCTAGAATCTGGTGTTGGATCCCCGTTGGAAAGTGGTTTGACTGAAGTCTGATTGTGTTTGTGCTAAGTGGCTTCAGTCGTGTCTGACTCTTTGCGACCACGTGGACTGTAGCCTGGCAGGCTCCTCCGTCCATGGAATTTCCCAGGCAAGAATACTGGAGCAGGTTGCCATTTCTTCCTCCAGGGGATCTTCCCCACCCAGGGACTGAACCTGTGCCTCTCACATCTCCTGTACTGACAGGTGGCTTCTTACCTACTAGCACCTCCTGGGAAGCCTGATTCGATGCAGGCAAACCCCATCACGGCTCGATGCGCTGTCCACGTGCCAGGCCAACGGGAACCCTTAGGACTCACCTGTTGTAGTTTTACCGTGGCGGCTGGGAGACTTCCATAAGCAGGGGATCCAGGCTGGACGCTGCCATGGGACCTTGACATCACCGGACTCAGGTGAAGTGAGCATGGACCCTGAAGCTGAGGGTCTGTGGAGGGGAGTGTGGACGACTTTGGATTAACCATGGCGGCAGGGCCGATGAGAAGATGAGCTGTTGATCCGAGGCCAGGCAAGCCAAAATTCACAGGTCCCACGTTTGGGAGAGGGCTGGGAGCAGAGGACACTGGCCCGGGCATTGTGGGGGAGCAGAGAACAGGAAAACCACTGAGAGCTGGCGAGGGCAAGACCATGTACTGAATGCTGAGTGAGGGCAGCGGGCCCACAGGCAGTCCCACAGCATGAGGGCTCTGACTGCTAGGTAGGAGCACACTGAGACCATTTAATCCTGCAACACAAGCAGAGCAAGGTGGAAGTCAGTGCAAAGCGAAGATGCCATCCAAGCACCCACGTTCAGGGCCTTTTAAAATGGGAGCCCACAGTAAATTAATTATCCACCTCCAGACCAGGCCACCCACTCTGTGCTCTTCCAGCACCCCCTCACTTCCTTGCCACCTTTACTCGTGTGAAAATTTGGTGGATGCTCACGTCTCCCAGGAGAGTTTTGTTAGCATGAGCTCCACTGAACCCAAACTGAGGAGAAAAGTGAACTTGGATGAGGAAAATAATATCTTTCTTTTGATCAACTTCTAACTGAAATTTATATTTCCCTCAATTAAGATCACAGGCAACAAATCACAGCCAAATGAACAGTACCTTGACACTGTCACTAGTAAAAAGCACAGGTGAATTCATATAATCTTACCTTGATGGTGGGTTTCTTGAGTCTAAAGCTCCCCACAAGTTATGAGAGGCTTGGCAGATCTTATTACTATAATTTAAAATGATTCTCCTAGCTGGATTTCGACGTAATTTGCCTCCTTTGTAATCCTATGTATTTAATTTTCTGCATTTGTAAACAACCTAAGGAGGAGTCCACAGGCTTCTGCATAGTGTCCAAGGACCCATGGCCCAGAAAAAGCTGCTGGACTGACATTTTCATTCTGAAGAAGCTAGGTCTGTTTTTTGTTTATTAAGGTATCAGTAACACTATCATGCTTACGTGAAGCTCTCACAAAATATTGGCTAAAGGAATAAAGAATGTGTTCTAGATCATGAATAATAATGGATACCCACCTAACCTGTGACAGGAACAAGAAACTGAAGAAAAACTTTAAGTCTCTTTGTATCAAGAGCAGCTTCATGTACACAGTGCATATTTAAAAAATTAGGTAACTGTTATATTTCAGCTTTATTTCAAAAGAGAGTATTTACTGAGTCTTCTAAGTGTCAGGCACTATTATTCTAAGTGCTCCAGATGTATTAGCTTATTAAATTTAATCTTGTTTTCATAGCACCCCCAAGAAGCAGGTGCTCTTATTATTGCTGTTTTACCAATTCAGGAGGGCTAGATACTTAAGTTCGCACAGGTCAGAAGTGGTCTTAATGTCCAGCCCCCTCACTGCAGTCCTGGCACTCGACCACAAGGGCACGCCAGCACTTCGGGATATGTAAGTGGCCGGCACGTGAGCCACACGTGGTGGCCAAGGGGTTCATACTGCGAAACTGAACCGATGCCAGACTCAGCTGAATGATAAAAACAGAAATGTCATTTGAATATTTGTGCTTTTTTTTTTTTTTTTTTTTACCAAGGAAAGTTGAATGCATTAAAAATAAATTACCTGCCCTAATTACTTTCTTATTATCTGAGAGGCTGGTGAAAGTGCAAGCAGGCTCCATCTTCATTTCATTGATGGAGAAAGCCAGGGGCTGGAGTGAAATAACTCAGAGACTGCTCCTCAAGACATCAGTGTGGTCACATGATGTAAAGAAAAATGCAAACGTGCAATGTATAATCCGAGCACCCAAAGGACTGGAAGGCGTGACACCTCTTACCTGCTGGAGGCTGCACATAGAGATACTGCAGTGGAGACGGCCCTTTGGTGCTTTCGTTTTCCTCCGAAGGCTTTTCTATCTCTGTATTACTACAAGGGTTTCCCCACTCGGAAGAGACGAAGCCGTTCGTGGTAGCCTTTCCCGAAACTGCTTTTGCAGCAGAAAGTTGCCCGTTCATGTGAGTGTCTTCATGGGGTGCAGATGCCCTGTTTTCTGAGGTCTTGGGAGAGGCGATGTCTGCAGAGTCTGAAGGTTTCTAAGCACAACCCAACCAGGAATAGAAAAGCAAATCAAATTCCCAGCAGTGAATCATAACAACAGTTTTCTCCAAATAGCTAACCCATAAAATGAAAAGGTCAGGCACCACTGTGTGCCCCGTGATTTGTGTATGTCTGTCATTTCTGGTGTAATTAGAGGAATGGTCTGAAGGTCAATGTCATGACATGGGCTTCTGTAGGCTTAAGATTTCTGAAGCATAGAAATGATGGGAGATTTTAATGATGAGTAAGGGAGCACGGTGTTTAGAAGGTGAAATAAATTACTGAGTTGGGATACACAAAGGGTGTTGATGCAGTAGGCTTTAGGGGCTGGGTAAGAATTGCAGGGCTGACCCAAAGCCATCCTGTTTATCTGAGAAACACATATATACACATACCAGTCAGTCTTTCCCTGCTGTTCTGCAGCCACAGGCTATACACAAAACTAGGAAAATTCATTCTGGCAAGAGGAATGCATAGAGGAGGAAGGGTCTTAAATAAGGGACTGATGTCCATGAAGTGTGCTTCGCTGACTTCCTACAAATGGCTGCGATGACAGTGCTTCTGCTCTCTGAGAGTTTTACTGGTCATATCGCATTAGCCTCCAAAAGGCCACTAAGCAGGGGATGCAGACAGCTCAGAGTTTTGTTCTTTTATTCTAGAAAGATGGGCTCTCTGAGCAGTGGCATGCGCACTGATGCAGACACAGAGCCAGTGGCACCCCGTTCCTGACCTGGACCTCAGGGGCACCCTGGAGTAGAGATTATTTCATTGACATGTTAAAAAAAATAAGGCAAAACAGACTGGGAAAGGATATACAAACGTGTTAACAGTGAATGCCTCTTTTTTGTTTTTATTTAATACTTTTTAGCATTTTATGCTAAGTGTGATTTTTCTAAAAATTACTTTTATTACAGGACTACTTTATGGCCAGGGCTTCCCTGATAGCTCAGTTGGTAAAGAATCCGCCCACAATGCAGGAGACTCTGGTTTGATTTCTGGGTTGGGAAGATCCGCTGGAGAAAGGATAGGCTACCCACTCCAGTATTCTTGGATATCCCTTGTGGCTCAGCTGGTAAAGAATCTAACTGCAATGCGGGAGACTATTTCTGGGGGCTCCAAAATCATGCAGGTGATGACTGCAGTCATGAAATTAAAAGATGCTTGCTCTTTGGATGAAAAGCTATGACCAACCTGGATGCTGCTAAGTCACGTCAGTCGTGTCCGACCCTGTGCAACCCCATAGATGGCAGCCCACCAGGCTCCTCCGTCCCTGAGATTCTCCAGGCAAGAACACTGGAGTGGGTTGCCATTTCCTTCTCCAATGCATGAAAGTGGAAAGTGAAAGGGAAGTCGCTCAGTCGTGTCCGACTCTTAGCGACCCCATGGACTACAGCCTATCAGGCTCCTCCGTCCATGGATTTTCCAGGCAAGAGTACTGGAGTGGGATGCCATTGCCTTCTCTGGACCAACCTAGATAGCATATTAAAAAGCAGAGACATTACTTTGCTGACAGAGGTTTTTCCAGTAGTCATGTATGGATGTGAGAGTTGGACTATAAAGAAAGCTGAGCACTGAAGAATTGATGCTTTTGAACTGTGGTGTTGGAGAAGACTCTTGAGAGTCCCTTGGACTGCAGGGAGATCAAACCAGTCCATCCTAAAGGAGATCAGCCCTGAATATTCATTGGAAAGACTGATGCTGAAGCTGAAACTCCAATACCTTGGCCACCTGATGCGAAGAACTGACTCATTTGAAAAGACCCTGATGCTGGGAAAGATCGAAGGCGGGAGAAGGGGACAACAGAGGATGAGACGGTTGGATAGCATCACCAACTCAATGGATATGAACAAGCTCTGGGAGTTGGTGATGGTCAGGGAAGCCTGGGGTGCTGCAGTCCATGGGGTCACAAAGAGTCAGACACGACCGAGCAACTGAACTGAACTTTATGGAAAGGTTACTTGGAAGAGGCAGGCCTGGGCTTAATTATAAAACTGATACAGGCACCACCTCCTATTGCAGACTCAGTAGCTTGTGTCTATTTGCGCATCTCAGTTAGGAAGAAACCGGGTCAACAGGCCGTCAGTCGGCACACGCGCTGCCCACTCACCTTGGGCATGACAAGGGAGAGGGGACCGTCCTCGTGGTCCCTGCACTGTCTCTTGGTGGCTGGCTCCTCCTCCTCCTCCTGCAGCCTCCTCTCCTTGCTCAGGCGCTTCTGACCTGAGGGCATGGGGGGCTGCTCTGCTGCGGTGACCTCGGAGCCTCCGCCGACGCTCCCTGATCCTGAGCCCGACCCTGGAGACAGTCCCTCCTGCAGGCCCCCGCACAGCATGAACAGAGGGGCGGGAGGCACGTATAGCAGGGGCTGGGCAGCCGCCAAGGGCTGCGGCTGGTGCTCCACATCCAGCGCCATGGAGGCCAGGGAAACGCCTCCTTGGCCGTTCAGACCGTTCTGGGCAGGCAAGGCCTTCAAGTCTGTTTGGGCCGCAGAGAGGGCTTGGTGGCACAAGGGGCTAACACGGTATTCTGAGTCAACGGATGGGCTGGGGAGAGGAGCTGCAGGGTCCAGGCTGCTCGGCAGAGGCATCATGTTCTGACTGGCAAAAGCTACCGTCCTGTAACAAAAGGAACAGAGTGGGGCCATGCAGTCACCACAGTCTACTGACCTCCAGCTCTGCTTTCCTAGAGAGATGAGCCAAAGCAGGACTGAGGGAACACTGCTCACTCCTGCTACTTAAAAAATTTTTTTTATTAATTTGGCTGCATTGGATCTTAGTTGTGGTCTCTCCAGGCTGTGGTTTGCAGGTTTAGTTGCTCCCCGACATGTAAGATCTTAGTAGGATCTTACTTCCCCGAGTAGGGATTGAACCCTCGTACTCTGCAATGCAAGGCAGACTCTCAACCACTAGACCACCAGGGAAGTCCCCCACGCCCACTATTAAAGTGGGCTCCCTGAGATCATGAGCTAACCCCAGAAGCAGACAACCACGTATTATACCTGGATGGATGCTTTGCAACAGGATAGGGGCTTTCAGAGGCTCCCCTCCACCTCTCCCACAGCCAGTAGTCATTGGCTGGCCAGCAAGTACCCCTTCCCAGGCACACAGATGCTATAATGACCAGCAGAATATGGTAACAATTTTACATCATCATTCTTTAACAGGAGCTACTCTTAGCCCCCTCTCCGACCATGAGGGAGGAACACTTGAGCCCAGAGGCTCATCCAATTACGGAAGGCCACCCAGTGGGGTCTGCACATGGAGTCCCTGAGAGATGCCGGGCAGATAACAGAGACGAGGCCAGATGCTGATTTAAAGGGCACATCTTGTTTACCTCACGTTCACTGTGAGATAAATGAAGTAATCAGCGAGCGGGGAAGTAAATGTATTTACAGAATTATTCTCTGTCATTCTCGTCCCATTCCACTCTGTATTACTACAGAATTTTCAAACAGCACACATTCACATTGGGCTTCCTGGTGAGCTCAGCTGCTAAAGAATCTGCCTGCAATGCAGGACATGCCATTCGATTCCTGGGTTGGCAAGCTCTCCTGGAGAAGGGACAGCCTACCCACTCAAGTGTTCTTGGGCTTCCCTGGTGGCTCAGATGGTAAGGAATCTGCAGTTCAGGAGACATGGGTTCGATCCCTGGGTTGGGAAGATCTCCTGGAGGAGGGCATGGCAACCCACTCCAGTATTCTTGCCTGGAGAATCCCCATGGACAGAGGAGTCTGACGGGCTGCAGTCCATGGGGTCACAAAGAGTCAGATATGACTGAGTGACTAAGCACAGCACAGCACACGTTCAAATTAAGTTGTGCTGACTCACTGTCTTATACTGATTTGCATTTCTTTCCATCGCCAGCTGACACGGCTTGGACTGGCACCACAGCAGAGCAGAAAGACTGGGAATGCTCTATTCTGCGATGTCCTAATCTGCAGTCCTTCTCTAATTCCAACCCTACCTGCTCAAAGCAGCCTGAATGGTCTCCAGTGAATCTACAGGAACCCTTTACTGTCCATTTGATAAATCTAAACTCTACGCCTTGGCTTTCAGAGCATTCTGCCAACTTGACCTACTCACCTCCAATACCCCAAGCTCTTCTTGTATCTTATTTGGACAAATCACTATGGCTTACTTCCCATCCACTCCCTGACTCTGGCTCAACAGTTTTTTTTCCTCCCTTGTCTGTCATTATAAATCTTTTCTGTTCTCTCTTCAGCATTTCCTCTGTTTCCTCTGATAATATGTGATTTCCTTCAAAATCAAACCCCAAATCTGATTCAGATAGTGTAGGTTCTTTCACTTATTAACTCTGTGACTTTGGGCGAGTTACTTAATCTCTCAGGATGTCAGCTGCCTCCCTGTAAATTAGGATAATAGCACCAACATCAAAAGGTTGTTGTTGTAATTACATAAGATAATATACATAAAACTTTAAGAATAGTACCCGGTAGTTCATAAATGACATTAGTTAGGATAATGACAAAGTGATTCATGGGACTATGATATGTCATTTCTCTGTCACATTAGTAGTGACTTGTCTTTTTATTTTTCCTTGTAAGCTTTCATAGCCTAGGGGATACATTTTTCATAAAAATTTTCAATTTTGGGTCCCAGATGCCAAATCCTGCACAGTGTTGGGCACAAGGGGGAAACTTACAAAATCCTTAATAAACAAATGGCTGATTTTTGAGCAGGACTGCTACACTTTACCTTTCGATGGGTGGCATTTGAATTCAGTCACAGTTAAAACTAGGACAGAAACTACTTACTCTGAGTTGTCTTCCATTTTCTGTCTGGAGACAGCTGCCAGACTTCCAATTTCCAAGGAGTAGACTCCTAATCCGAAAAAGGAAAACAAAGTTCTACCAAATACAGCAAGGGACTTATAACAGCAGTTATATACAGCAGGGTTCATTATTCACAGCTCAAGGATTATAAGACTATCTCAAATCCATCCTGGTTTTGATTCAGAGAGAGACATGTCCAGAAGCTAGCTCTAAGTGGTGAATGTAGGTCTCATTAAAAATTAGTAAGAAAACAAAACAAAGCTAGTATTGCTTTATAAATCTGGTGAATTGCTGAGATGCATCAAACAGGTCAACCATGGCAAACCAAGTAATCTTCAATCTTCAAGGCCAACGAGAATCAATTTCAGGCTGAGGGCCATGTGTATACCCTGTGAACTCACCATCTCATGCAGAGCCTACAGTCAGCTCACTAAAACGTCACTGCACGGGCAGGGCTACCATTACATGGTGACTGATAGACGCTGTGGGTAAGTAAAGGCAGATACCTTGTTTTTGTCTGTAAGGGCTGCTGGGTTCTGAGTTCACTTTCCTCTGTGTCCTCTCGGAAGCCTGCTCTGAGTTAAAAGAGCTGTGTCGAGCAAGCTTCTGTTTTGCACAGAACTGAACGTGGCCATATATTTCTTTTTTCAATTCTGGTAGGACAGGTGTAGAAACATCCACGAGATCATCATCTAAATAAATAAGACAACTGGTAGTGTTGTTATACAGCTATAATTCAGGGTAATTTCAGCCTTTTTAAGATATGGCTTTGAGAACCTCTCAAAATGGAGCTACCTATAAATTAAAAATGAAAACAAAGGAATTTCATGAACCCTGTCTCAAACCCCAATTTCTTTCAGTGTACTAATCTTTTAAATAAGTTAGTGACTTTAAAGACTGAATCCATATATATTCTAAAATTATCTAAACTGCAATAAAAGTAGAGCAGGATGTTCTGTAACCCAAATTAGAATGCACCTGACATTTCAGATGCTTTCTTTGGGCAGAGATATCGAAGGAAAACCCAATCGTACTCAGCCCAACATGAATATTTAGAGATTTTAACATTAATTGAGATTGGCCTCTTATGCCACAGTCCCAGGGCAATGAGTATAAGAATCTCTATTTCCTATTATTATGCTTTATTATTTCTTTCCTATGCAGCAGGAAGCTCAGTTACTAAGTGACCAAAGGCATAAGGTCAGCAGACACCTCATGGTTGAAATGCTGCAGAACAGTGAGGGTATTAGAAGACTGGGCCTTGAGGCCAATTTTATGCTTAAATAAGCCTCTGTGAAATCAGGACAGAAATCTCTATATAGAACCAGGTCTATGTTCTATAAAGAAATACTTACCATTGTTCAGATAGTCATGCCTACCCTGCTCATCTGTGCTATCTTTTTTAAGTTCAAGGGATGCACATTTTAATTGTAAGACGGATTTAATAAACTGAAAGGCCCAGCTAGACTTCCATTTTTCTAAAATACGCAAATATTGAAAAAGAAAACCACCTACGGTTTTCTTTTTCTTGTAATAAAACCCCAACAAATTCTCTCTTTAGAAAATCAGAAGTTATAGAATCAACTAGAAGAAAGTGGGTCAAGACAGTATTATTTACCCTCCTTCCTGAAAGAAATAAAATACTGAACTAAGTATATAAAACAATGGTTCTCAAGATGCTGGACACTAGGCCACGAAGGATGGTGATCCATTAGAGACAGGGCCTGAAAAGAGGCTCTGATTAGCCCAGCTTATTGCCTGGGCAACACTTCCAGGCTAAGGGGCAGAGAAGGAGCTCTAGGCAGAGCCTGCAGGTCTGGGGATGCAGCTGGGGGACCTGGAAAGTCAAGGCAGCTAGCACTGGTGGGGCAGGGTACTGAAGAGCACAGCCAAGCAGAAGGAATGCTGGAGGTCTCAGAGGGTCCTCCTTGGTAGAGCTGCCCTTCAGCAGTCACAGGAGATCGGTTTCCAGTCCCCACATGGATAGTTGAGCATCTCACCTAAGATGCTCAAGACTCCTACATAAAATGGCATAGATTTAATCCTGTGTAGATACTGAGTAAACTTTTGTAGGCACTATATACTAAATCATCTCTAGACTACTGTAGTACCTAATACAATGTAAATGCTATCTCAGTAGCTGCCAGTGTGCAGCAAATTTTGAGTTCTGATTTCTGGAACTTTCTGTATTTTTAAAAAAATACTTTCGATCCATCATTGGTTGACTCTACAGATATGGAACCTACAGAGAGTCAAAGGGCTGACTGTATTCAGTGGAGTACTCATGCATGGGCGGAAACTCCCCAAGGCCAAGGAAAGAGCCCTCAAAAGGAGTAGACAGAACAGTGTCTGCACTCAGACAGGGCTGAGAACAGTGCTGACTGCCAATAGATGCAGTGGGAAAAAAATCTCATACTTCATGGTCTTTGGTTAGAATGCTAAAGAGGGTGTTGCCTCAGTAGTGGGGACAGTGTACTCAAGACTAATTGCTGATAGGGTGGGTTCTGCCTGCTGCTGCTGCTAAGTAGCTTCAGCTGTGTCCGACTGTGCAACCCCAGAGACGGCAGCCCACCAGGCTCCCCCGTCCTTGGGATTCTCCAGGCAAGAGTACTGGAGTGGGTTGCCATTTCCTTCTGCAATGCATGAAAGTGAAAAGTGAAAGTGAAGTCGCTCAGTCGTGTCTGACTCTTAGCGACCCCATGGACTGCAACCCACCAGGCTCCTCCATCCATGGGATTTTCCAGGCAAGAGTACTGGAGTGGGGTGCCATTCTGCCTAACAAAGGTTAAAAGCAAGAGCCGAAAGGATAACTGTTTCCAAGTAACTTTGCTGTATCAGAGAACAAAGCTCAAGAACATTTTTAGGAAGAGAGAATTATTTAGCACATAACAATTTATAATTCTCAGTGTACATATAATGGCATACAATTGGGCTTCCCAGGTGGCTTGAGGGTAACGAACCAACCTGCCAATGCAGGAGGCATAGAAGATGCATGTTCCATCCTGGGGTTGGGAAGGTCCCCTGGAGGAGGGCATGTACTCTTGCCTAGAGAATCCCATGGACAGAGGAGCCCAGTGGGTGCAGTCCACAGGGTTTCGCAGAGTTGGGACACGACTGAAGTAACTTAGCACACACGCATGGCATACAGTCAAAAATTACATTATACACAAAGAAGCAGGGAATTATAACCCACAATGAGCAGAAAAATTAGTTGAAATGGACCTCAAAGTGACATAGATGATAGAATTAGTAGACAAGCACATTAAAATAGATATTATGATTGTATTCCGTGAACTCAAGAAATTGAACATGTTAAGTGGAGACATCAAAACTACAAAGGCCCAGGATTCCCTGGTGGTCCAGTGGTTAAAATCCCACCTTGCAATGCTAGAGACACTGGTTAGAGCCCTGAAGATCCCACAGGCCACAGAGCAACTGAGCCTATGTGCCACAACTACCGAGCCTGCGTACCCTAGAGCCCACGTTCTGGAACAAGAAGCCGTTGCAGTGAGAAGCCTGTGCTCTGCAGTGAAGACCCAGCACAGCCACAAAACAGAACATTTAAAATAATTTATACAGGTCCAAGTCAAACTTCTAGCAATTAAAACTACAATGCTGAAGGTGGAAAAACACCATGGGTGGAATGCATGGCAGTTTAGAAAAAAATTCATGCATGCAGAAAAAAACTGTGAACTTAAAGAGCAATAAACACTATCCGAAGTGACAGAAAAGAGACAAAGAAATGAACAAAACATCAATGAACTGTCGGACCACTTCAAACAGCCAAACATGAGTGTAACTAGAGTTGCCAAAGGACAGAAGGGGAAAGGAGAAATAATGACCAAAAATTCACCAAACTTGATGAAAAGTTTAAATCCAGAGATCCAATGAAGCGCAACAAATCGAAGTAAGAGACACCGAGAAAACTGTAACAACCCACGCATGATCAAATTGTTTAAAACCAGTCATAAAGAAATATGAAAAGTAACCGAGAAAAAAGAAGACACATTACATGTGGAAGAACAGGATGATGGGAGAGTTCCTGTCACAAACAATGCAAGCTTGAAGACAGTGGAACCAGTTCTTTAAAGTACCAAAAGGAAAAAACCTCCAACCTAGAATCCTTACCCAAGGGAAATATTTTTCAAAAACACAGGTGAGATAAAGACGTTCTTAGACATACAACAACTGGAAGATTTCACCACTGGCTGACCTGCACTCTAAGAAGTGTTAAAGAAAGCCCATCAAAAGAAGACAAATGATACCAAGATGGTTGGATTGAACGGCACCGGGGGGAAACACGAAGTAAAACAAGTGATGCCTCTACACACCCATTGGAACAGCTAGAACCAAGGCTGACCTAGAGCTCTCATATACCACTGGTGGGAACGTAAAATGTTACAGCTACTTTGGAAAACAGCTTGGGAGTTTCTTAAAACCTTAAACATCCACCTATCGTGTGATGCACCTATTCTCCTAGATATGAATCAAGAGAAATGAAAGCATATTTGCATATAAAGACATGTACATGAATAGCCACTGCAGCTTTGTTTGCTGTTGTTCAGTCACTCAGTCGTGTCTGACTCTGCCACCCACGAACTGCAGCACGCCAGGCTTCCCTGTCCTTGACTGTCTCCTGGGGTTTGCTCAAACTCATGTCCACCGAGTCACTGATGTCATCCAACCATCTCCTCCTCTGTCACCCCCTTCTCCTCCTACCCGCCAGCCTTCCCAGCATCAGGGTCTTTTCCAACGAGTCAGCTGTTTGTAATAGCTCTAGATTGAAAATAATTCAAAAGTCCACTTTTAAGTGCATGAATAAAGAATAGTATATCCATTAAAAAATAAAATATAAAAAAAATAAAAAAAAAGAGAATAGTATATCCATACAGTGAATACTCCTCAGCAATAAAAAGGAATACACCATTGATACACACTACCATGCAATTAATCTCAAAATAATTATGCTGAATCAAAGAAGTCTGATAAAAAGAGTACTCACACTACAGCTGATTGTCATTATTTGTGGTAAAGCTCGATAAAGTCACCGTGAACACTGAAATTAGTCAATACTGAACCATCACTCCCAAAGGAAATACAGGGTTAGTTTTCTGCAAGTCTCTGGTCAAAACATTTTATAAACTGATTAGTACATAACCCTGTTTCATGAGTCTGTTTAAGACACATTTAGAACATCTTGTTGATCCATTAGCGCTGCACTCAGTCAAAATCACTGGAACTCATGCCGGAACCAAGTTCCTCTGCTAAGTTGCTTCAGTCGTGTCCGACTCTGTGCGACCCCATAGACGGCAGCCCACCAGGCTCCCCCGTCCCTGGGATTCTCCAGGCAAGAACACTGGAGTGGGTTGCCATTTCCTCAATGCATGAAAATGAAAAGTGCAAGTGAAGCCGCTCAGTCGTGTCCGACCCTCAGCGACCCCATGGACTGCAGCCTTCCAGGCTCCTCCGTCCATAGGATTTTCCAGGCAAGAGTACTGGAGTGGGGTGCCATTGCCTTCTCCAAAGTTCCTCTAACGCGTGTATTTTCTCTGTAAGACACAGCACAGCCTTCATGCACTTAGAAACACTAGACGGCATTTCAGTATGACACTTGTGGACAATTTCAAACAGCAAGATCACCAACACAAACCACAAAAACGTGAAAACGCAGCACTAAAAAGACCATGAAAAGGATGCTTGTTTACAGTGTGAGTCAAAAGAAACAAGTGTGGGAAACAACAAGGTTGCCTTGTCTGACCTCAGCTGGGAGCACACGCCATGGCAAATGAAAGCTTTTGCCACTCTGCAATCTGTGAATGACTCAGAAAATGCTGTGGGTATTGATTCTGGAGTTTCAAATAAATTTTCATGAGTTGGTAAATTCGCAAATACGGAATCTGCCAATAATAAGCACTGACTGTGTTTGATTCACTTATTAGACATTTCAGAAGATACACGTCTCGAGTGAAGGAAAGCAGATCACTGGTTGCTGGGAGTGGGGAAAGGGAGGGAGGTATTCAAAGGAACAGAAGGAGGCTTTGGAGGGTGATGGGTTAACTACCTTGGTTGCAGTGATTATTCACTGAGGCTTATGATGGCAGAACTTATCAAACTATAACTTTAACCACTGTGCTGTTTATTGAATTTCATGATACTGCACTAAAGCTGTTAAAAGGAAGGAAAGGTCCTTATGGTGGGGAAGGAAAAGAGTAAAGAGGTGGATTGCTAATTGAGGAGTGAAGGGGAGTGAATTAAGAAATCAAAGGTAACTTGATGTTCCAAGTTTAATTGTTGGGCTCGTGACAATTGTGCTGTCAGTAATGGAAATAGGGAATATAGAAGGAGGACCAGGTTTCTGAAGGATAGAGGAAGAAAGTGCAATTTGAGGTTCCTGACCTAGTGCCAAGTCCCCTCTCCCATGACACATCAGAGCGCTCCCAGGGGCCGACCCACTGGTTACATAAATCCACAAACTCCTCGACTTCTCAACACCAGCTCACTTCTCTGGCTATCTTGTTTTCCTCAGTGACACCACCAACTTTGAATCCCTCCTCTCTTTCAATCTCTTTATCTAAAGACCCCTTGTCACTTCTGCCCACTAGTACCGATTTCTTGGCTAACTTTTGAGGCCTTCCAAAATGTGGTCCCAAATGATCACACTTTACTTCTCATTATTCCTATCCTAGGTCCTCCACTTAAGTCAGGATGCCTGAGTTCTCTGACACAAGCCAGATCTGTTCTTAGGTATCTGTTCCTTCAACTGAAAAAAAAAGCTCTCCATCCGTCCAAAACCTAACAGTCCATCAGAACTTAATCCATATCATCTCTGAATTCCTACAGAGCCAGTATTATCATATGCAGTGCTTAAGAGTTCTCTGATTTTCAAAGGTATATTAATTATACACCTTCAGTAGAAGCTCATTAACCAACTGAAGTAGATAAGGCACTGGTCTGGATGCTAGAGTTTAATTAAAGGCGAATAAAAACTGTGTCTGCCTCAAATGTGTACAGCAGGGACAATACCATGATATCATCCCCAGGTATAATGGCAAGATACTAAATTACAATCCTTCCGATGAGATACTTCTTGCTCGGGGTGACTGGGGAAAACTTCATGCAAGAGCTGACATGTGAGCCAGACTGAAGGCTGAGTAGAATATTTTATGTTGAAACGGGGAAGAGAGCTTCACTGGTGAAAACCCAAGGATAAGCCAAAAACAGGAGTAGAAAGTGGCAAAGTTGTACATTTCATACTGGCAGGGACTCTATCATAAATGTCTCTTTGGGTTTTCCTCGGTGTTACTAAAGGCAACCCTCAGAGATATTGTGGGTTTGGTTCTAGGCCACTGCAATAAAATGAGTCACATGAATTTTTTTGTTTTCCAGTGCATATAAAAGGTAGGTTTATGCTATACTGTGTTGTGCAATAGCGTCATATCTAAATAATGTACACACCTAAGTTAAAAGACACATCATTGCTAAAAAATACTAAGCATCACCTGATAACACACAGTTGCCACAAATGTTCAATTTGTGAAAAATGCATCACCTGCTCAGTGCAATAGAATGAACTGCCTGCATAGTTCACATGCAGTAAGGACTTGCTGAGTTAATCATACTTGGTTCTAAGTGGCTTCATCTAGTTTCTAAGTGAATAATGTGTTACGAAGTGAGGTAGAGAGCTATATCTTTTATAAGCCTGGGCTAAGTGTGAGAATTTATACTACTAAGACTAAAATTGGAAGGGCAATTTAAAAATAACTTTAATGGCTTTTTTCCTGGCAGTATGGCTATACATATGTAGCTGGTACAGAAAGATCCAGTCCCCAGTTGCACAAATACTACCTGTAAAATAAGTAGAAGATAATACCCTCTTTTGCTCTAATTTAGTAAAATTATGACATTTGTGACTTTTTAAATAAATTACAGAAAAGGTGTTCATTACATCCATCCTATGTTTAAGTGTCATCTTACCACCTATGAGTTTTGTGACAGTAACTGATATAATTTTTACATTATCTGGAATTTCAAAGAAAAACAATGTTTTATTCTGCTAATGCAGAACAACCAGAGATCATAAAAAGTGTCATTAAAAAAAAAAAAAAAACTTGTTAAAATGAAGCATTATTTTTAATCCTTAGGCCCAAACTTCCAGGAACTTTGGAATGAAATTAAAAAAAACCCAACGAGCTGTAATTTAATAGCTTCAGAAACTGCCAGGTTCTAAGCTCTCTGTGTGTGAGCCGCCAGCACAACCACTTGTAGGCTAAGGCTCACTGTTCCCAGACTGGCGGCACGAGTCTAATTTTGAATGTGACGTGGGTGATGGGAGATGAAGGGGAAGATTAATCTCGCAGTGTGGTAGGTGTACGCTTTGAAAAAGCAACTGGGGGTTATACATCAGATGGTCCCGAGCAACAGCGCCTTACCTGTGGAGCTGAAATCCACAGGGCCGATCCACTTGAAGGCAGGTTTCCGGCCTCGATCTTCCGTGACGTGCACTTTCTTTATCAGCATCAAGCTGGTCAGCACATTGGCTATGTCATAGAGGCGTCGTACCTTTGCTTGAAGACATAAAAAACAACTGTGGTCACACCATACCTCGGTCCGGGACGTCACGACCTTTTAGTTTGTGTGATGGGTCACTTTCTCAGCCACCAAAGAAGCCTCCAGCAGAGAGCAGTGGGGGAGCATGAGAGGCCAGTGACTCCCGCATGAAATCACTAAGGATTTCAGTGTCTGATCATCTCACTCAGCGAAGGTCAGTGTGTCCTTCTGCTTTCACAGCTTCATGCTTCGTACCAGAGGCACCTGGTGACAAGCTGGGATCACTGTGATTGCAAAAACACCGAGGGAGGCAAACGGGCTGTAATTAAAGGTGTAGGAAATGTCATTCTGATCCACGGCTTGTCAGAAGCTTGCCTGGAGTCTCTCCCTGCAAGACACGGTGGCACATGCTCTCCCAGGCAGCTGGGCTGTGACAGTGACAGGGGTTCCCTGGAGCTTCCGGCGAGGCTGCATTGCCGGGCACACAGACTGTCCAGGGCTCGAGGTCACGAGGTATGACTGCTGAAGACAGTCAGCGCCTCGGCTCTAACCCTGGTGGACACCCAGTGGGGGAGGGCTGGGTGGGCATTCCGTGAGTCTGAGAGGTCCAGGGAGAGACATTTGAAAACACATGCACTGGAGGAGAAATTCAGAGGGGTGGGCGGTAACACATTAGGTGGGCAGGACGATGCCCACAAAGTAAGCTCTATCCAAGAAGTCAACTTACAGGGAGGAAAGCCACTTGAATTCAGGGCTAGGATAAGCCAAGGGCTCTGATTATGGGCCTGAATCATCAAGCTTTCACTCCAGATGCAATATTTCCCAATCCTGATAGAACTGGATTTTATCTAGCCATTTCTCCCACAGGGTGGCTATACTTCCAGCTGGAAACAAACAAAAGCTAGCAAATGCTGAATTCAGGGTTTCCAGGGCTTGAATGAGCTACCAGCAGCCAGGGCCTCTGGCTCAGGACCCAGGCTTGACGGAAGAGGAAGATGTTCTGGGTGTGAAACTCGAAACACTCTCTTGTCCAGCATCCACGTCCCACCGCGCCCCCCTCCCCTCCCCTGCTGTTCTTCTGGTTCTTACCTGTAGACAACTTTCATGTCCACATCAGAAGAGTATGCGGGGGGTGAGGAGAAAAGGGAGAGAAAACTCAGACATTCCATCTGGGATGCAGCGATACCAAAGAGAAATTCAAAGCCTCTCACACCCTCCCTGACCTGCATGTGTGGGATGCCATTCTGCCTCCAGCAACCACTCTGCCGAGGAAAAGGCATCAGGCAGAACTTTCACAGGAATTCTAGTATGTGATCAGCTTACCTCTTACAGCACCAAGAAGCTTAAAAGGCAAGAAGGAGTGCACATCTCAACAAAATAATTTAAAAAAAAATTATCTCCAAGGCTGCAAACATCATGTGAAACCCCACCCTTTCTGTGCTGCTAAGTGGATTTAAGTGAAGATGCTTACTTTTAAATTTACTATGGTCTGGTATATCTTGGCTTTCCTCTATCAGTATTTTGGCAGCCACATCAAGAGTAACAATCTTGGTTTTGGAGACCAGGAACAGCATGACAAACTTCTGGCTCATAATTTTCAGAGACTTGTCTTTCCGACTGTTTGCAGATGCTACAAAGGGAATGAAACGAAAGCATCAAAACATATAATCTACCACAAGAAAGACTGTACTTGTACTTTGCCAGTCCTATCTAACTCTATCAGCAGATGGAAAGATCACTTTTGATCACCACTTGGCCACACATCACAAAAAGATGGTTCATAAAGAAATAAGATAGATTTTTTGGGGGGTCCTAAAATTATTCTATAGTTGGTATAAATTCTGCAATGCTTTACACTCACACTCCACTGAATAGAATCTATGAAGCAATTTTGGAAAAGATTAAAGTAGAAGAGTGAAAGGATAGAGTGGGGATCTGGAACTGTTTTCAGAACATCAGCTCTTCCCTCAAAGGCAAGGACTCCACTTGTATTTCTCTGAGCCCACAAGAACTAGAATACACCATCCACATAGGAGGTGCTCACCTCTTCCACTGCATTTTGGAAATAAGTAAAGAAATAAACAATAAGTAAGTAAGAGACACTGCTTAGATGTGTGTTGCCATAGATGACAGGCAAATCATCCCCGATAGATGGCTGTCTCCTCTGGTTATTCGGATAAAGACTGGTTCAGAGGGTGAAATTAAAGGCATGAGGTAGTGAATGGAATGAAAGTCAGGCCCACCCGTCCATATCTATTTCTTATATTTGCAAGTGAAACATAAGGAATATTTGCACTTTATCATCTTAGCAAGGAGGATTAGGGTGAGAATAAAGATCAAAGAGGGACAGCATACATAGGAGCTAGGAAAGGGAAGAACAATGCAATACAATATAAGTAAAAAAAAATTCAGTATCAAACGAAAGGCTATCTGTCTTCCTAATCAGCATTTTCTGCAAATTGGGTTCTTTTCTAAGTCATCCACTCCAATATACAATTGAACAAATAGAATCTTTTGAAGACAGAAATTCTTTCCAAGTAAATTTTCCTTAAAGGCTCACAAAGAGGAAGCAGCGTGGGACTGTCAGTCTGAAACTGGAAGGCCATTCGCCACCTATGATCCAAACACACCAGATACCAAGTGAGACCGCCGCTACACAGGTTTCCCATGAGGTGGAGTGGGCAGCCCAGGTGGGAGCCATCTGTCTGCCCATCTTCATGAGGGAGACCGGGAGGCCACATGCCTCCAGGGTGGCCCATCTGGCCCTCCCCATCTTCAGAAGAGACCGGTGTGGGCCCAGGGGACTCACAGGAGGGACAGTCTGGTTCAGGGAAATCCAGTAACTGTGGATCTTGGGAATCGGGACAACCATCTCTTCTGCGTTCTCCGGATTTATGATCTATCGGGTTGAGCTCTTTCTGCTGGAGGTGTGCCATCTGCTCCTCGTATTTCTGCTTTTCTCCTAATCTCTGGAGGTTCCTTAGGGTTTTCGGCAGGCTGTGCCTACCATGCCAGCTGTACTGATTCTTGGCCACCCGGCTGACCAGATGCAGTGACTCCAGCACGTTTACAATGTCATAGATGCGTCTCCTTTCAACGCCTGTTTGAAAAATAGAAGCCGACCATTGTCATGCTGAAGAACATTTTTCTAATTTTTTTTTTTTTGGTAGCACTGCATGGCAGGCTGAACTTCCCCGATCTGGGATCAAACCTGGGCCCCCTGCAGTGGAAGGGCAGAATCTTAACCACTGGACCACCAGGGAAGCCCCGAAGAACACTTAAGAGTATAAAGTCCATGAAGGCTTGGGCCTTGTCTGTGAACTATTCTGTGTGATGCTTTGCCCAGCAAATATAATTGCTCAACAAATTCATCCTATGAGAATGCAAGCAACAGAAATTATTTTTCTTTTTTCCTCTTGGGATCCAACTCTTGATAAGATCTAGGGTGAACATCCACCTTGAGATGGATGATAGTTCCATCTGTATTACATAAATAGTAGAGCAACTTTTCTTTGAACCTGTTAGGCAAACCACATGAACATTTCAACATGTTAAAACTGGTGGGATTGAGCAATCTGCATCACAGTAATAAAGGCTTGATGAAGATTGGACGGTTGATTTTGACTTGTAGCTAGTCCTAAGTATACAGACTATAAAGCTGTGTCCAATAACTGTAACCTCATTATCGGACCATACTCTCCTTCCCGGAGTTTGAACGATGTGAAAAAATTGTCCTGTTAATTCTTGTAATGGCCAGTAGGGAAAACAGATGGTAAATATTCTTTCCTATTTTGGGCTGGAAACTTAGGAGTCAAGAGCTTGGGCACCCTTCTCAGGTTGCAGGAGGAAGCGAGGGCCAGGGCTGGAGCACACAGACCTCCGTGTGCTCGTCACAGCCACGGACAATTCTCCCTGTGCTCTCACGCACCATGTCCTGCCACACAGCCCGTCAGTAAAGCACAGGAAGTCCTGCACAGGCTGACCGTCCAGTTCATAGATTCCCTGCCCACTTATGCCACACTCCCTAAAGAGCCAGGATTATGAGCAGTCTATTGAATTTACTAAAAATATTTTCATGGGTTAAGTGTGGGGTCTTCAGGGTCAGACTGCCTGGACTGGAATCCCTGCACTATCCCTTACTAGTTGGGTGAGTCTGGGTAGTTACTTACTCTTTCTGTGCCTGGGTATTTATCTCATAAAATGAGGAGGATTCAGTGCAACAATAAACTTAAAGGGATTCTGATAGGTGTGAATTTATCTGCTCTTTGTATATGATTTTGTAAGTACTTTCTGTGTGGTGTGGGAGATACCTAAAATTCCTGCTGGCATTCAAGGTGACAGTAGAAACAGATTTTTTAAACCTCGCATCTGTGTCTCATCCTGTTATGCAATAGACACTTAGGCTTTTGGGACTCACTGGCCCTTCTTGCTCTCGCCTAAGTATCCGTAACAAACGCTGCCAGGCATCTCCAAGCAAAAGGGCCCAGCAACAAAAATGCCTTCTTCCCCTTCGCTTGCCAACAGCTGTTGTATAATCAGAGCAGACTCAGTGTATGCAGCTCTTGGCTTTCCAAAGACTTAACACGAGACATAGACCAGATTACAAGAATACTGTGGAGCTGAGAGGAAGTGCTATCCCCGCTTGAAGAGGCATTTCACAGTCAATCAGAACATTTAGGCTCATGACCCAGAAAGGCTCTTCACTCTCCAGAAGCTCTGGCTCTGCTGCCAGATGCCTGCTGGAAGGTGCTGGCAGGAGCAGTCAGCAGCCCCTTGTCCAGATCTGCCTGGGCCCTGGTTCCAGTCTGTTTCCATATATTAACACATCTCGTTTAGAGCATAACTCGCCATAAACCTTCCCATTAGAAATGTCATGTGAATGCAACTGAGATATCCCAGGGCCAGCCATATGCCCGACTGTTTTGTTATTTTGTATTAGATAGGAGCCGTTAAGTCTCCATCTAGTGGCTAGACATCCCAAGAAATAAAGGAAGAAATAAGAATTAAAAGGACGATTCGGACCACTTAAGACAATAAGATGCCGCTTGGCATGCACAATAATAGGTGTGCTGCCTGACTGCTCACTCACTTTTGCAACCTGGATTGAGTTTAACTGTCCACTGGCTGGGCACATCTAAAAGTCCCATTTCACAGGCCTCAAGTCCTGCAGGTTGCTCTGTCAGGAAGATTCTCTGACCTTCTTTTTCTTCTGTCTTCAAGGCGATCCTATTCATCCTAGTCATGGTGTTGGTTATGCCCTTGAGCATTTACTCATTGTTACCACGCTTCCCTTAGGCCCCACAGAGCTCATCAAGAGCATCTCGGCCCAGTAAATTTTCCTAGGCTGTGTAATTTTCCATTTACTAAAGTCATTCCCAGTTCTTTAACTTCTTACCTGTAATATCAGTATCAAATCTACATGAGACCAGAAACTGGGAAACAATGCAATTTGAATGCTCTGCAGATCCTTGGTTAAAATCTGGTCTTACAGCTTGTGACCTGGGATAGAGCCAGGAGTTTAGATTCAATCAAGGAGATGGTTACCCTGGACATAGCTTCTAGGAAGGGACCCCGTCTTATCTCACATGAAGAGATGGAAAGTTCATTTGGCAGGCCTGGGAAATCATGACACAGTAGGAAGTTTTTGCAAAAGCCTTGGCATTCTGCTCTAGATGGTTATACAGGAGACCTACAGCCCTGTCCTCCCTGGGACCTGTAAGGCAGCCTTCCAACATCTAATCTTTTTTCTTCTGCTTTGATATCAGCAAGATCTCTTGATAAAGGATGGGTGTATAGAGGAACCCCAATGAGAAAGACATTGTATGATCTGTTCTTTTACCCTCAGCCTCTTCGGACTAGTTTCTAGGACCCAGTGCCTCAGCTATGTCTACACCAAGCTTCTGTCCAGCTGGCTCACATCTCATTTCATTGCTACCAAAGCCAGAATACTGTATGCTATTCCTGGGTTCTAAAACAGCTTCCCTGTCAAAGCCCTCTGCTTCCTCTTCCTGGCTGTACAGGTTGACAGGACAGCTTGAGAATTATGGAAGTGGGCAAGGGGAACCTCTCATAACAGCTGAGTAGAAACAGTTCCATGGAGCAATAAGTTACTAAGCCAGGCCCTGAGCTGGGCATGTTACTGACATGATCTGTAACTTTTCTAAGCTTCTGTAAGGGAGGTGCTATGGTTTCTATGCTATGACTGAGAAAAGATTAATTAACATTTTAAATCTCTCTCAGCCTATACATTAGAAACCTGGGCTTCAAATCCAGTTCTGTCTTACCCAAAGTCCAGCCCATGGTCTTCTAATCACAACCACTGGCTCCTCATTACTTCAATTTCCAGCAAATCTTTTTAACCATCCGTTTGAATAATTTAGATTGGCAAGGATCAACTGAGTCACATTCTTTGGGCTATGGGAAGATACAGAACTAATAAACCAACTAAAAATATAATCTATCATAAAGCCTTGCATGCATGCATGTTAGGTTGCTTCAGTTGTGTCTGACTCTTTGTGACCTGAAGGACCTCCCAGGCTCCTCTGTCCATGGGATTCTCCAGGCAAGAATCCTGCAGTGGGTGGCCATGCCCTCCTCCAGGCTCATAAAGCCTACTGGGTTGACTTCTTTGAGACTTTTTTTCCTTTTCCTATATGTAAATTGTCCTAATTTGTTAAGGTGACACTCTGACATCTTTAAATCATTGTGATTTCTACTTATTCACTGTCAACAGTATGTTCCTTGTGAAACTAACTGCAATCCATGTCCACTAGGAGTCTCTACTCGGACCAGTTGCCTGCATATTTATAGCCCAGACGCCACTGTACATGACATACGGTCACGCCATGTGAACGGATATATTCCTCTTTGTTACAAGGCTTAGCTGTTTGAATTATATCCAGATGTGCTTTTTCTAGTTGGGCAGACTTGCTGTGAAGGTCACAGTACAGGGCTTCAAACCTAACTCTCTTGCTTTCAAATTTGGCTTTGTAACAGAAATAACAGCAGTTCTGAACTCTTAGAAGCATTAAAAAAAAATAAACAGCAGGATATTTCTAAAAATCTTTTGAGTCTGTCTGAAATAAGATAGAATTAAGGTATTAGCTATTAATTTGTAACGTGAGTCTTTTGCAAACACAGTTTTTGAGGTTAAAGAAACCAAATATTTGTTTGACCCTCAGGCCTGGAAAGCCCCCTGGAATTCTATGCGTAATGATTATGACACAAGAAAAGCTCTACCTGCTCCTCTGTCCTCACTCTTTTGGAGGGCCTGCTCTGCACTTAGTAGAGGAGGTGATCTGAAGCCTTTGGCTCACCCGAGGAATCGATTTCCCACCGTGACTGGAGACAGGTGACCCCATGATACATACCGAGACTGACAGCAACTTCATCCAGGGAGATGGTAGTTTTCTCAGTTGACAGAGGGTAACTTGGGTAGCGAGCGAGAAACTTCTGGCACAGGAGTCCTAAGCTTTTCTGCTTTCTGCTTGGCCTTTGCTTTTCAAACTCATCCACAGCACTGTCATCCACAGCATCAAGCTACAGAGGGCAGACAGGGGAGGCGGGAGATGTCACGGCTAACGTCCTGAAGGAGAGACTGCGTGGGTGGCATGGTGAGTTGAGGGCAGCATCCTCATCCTTACCACCCCAGATTCTAGTTAGAATACTCTTCCTAACCTTTTTTCTCAGCCTTTTACCTACTGCTTTTCTGAACTGAACTCTTCCTCCTTTGTGACTTGAGGCTGAGTCTCTGTGTGTGTGTTGGTTGCTCCGTCGTGTCTGACTCTGCAACCCCATGGACTGCAGCCCACCAGGCTACTCTGTCTGTGGAATTCTCCAGGCAAGAACACTGGAGTGGGTTCCCATTCCCGTCTTCAGAGGATCTTCCCGACCCAGGGATCAAACCCAGGTCTCCTGTATTGCAGGTAGATTCTTTACCATCTGAGCCCCCAGGGAAGCCCTGAGGCCGAGTCTACTGATGAAATTGAAGAATGAACAATGCGATAATTTACAGGCTGCTACACCCTTGCTACTGATGTGCTCATCAGGCTGTAGGTCTGCATCAGCAGGAGCCTGTTAAGAGCTGTAGAAACCCCAGGCCTCCCCTCAGACCTGATGTATCAGAATCTATCTTTCCCTAAGCCCCCCGTAATCCCTGTTAACATGAAAATCTGCGACAGACTTGCCTACATTGTGTCACCAAGCTCTTCTGTTTCACAATTTACCAAGAGCTGGCAGACTGGAGCTGCTAAGGACAGCTAAATCTTACTCGTCCTAACTCATTCTTATTTTAAGCATATTAAACGAGTGCCCTTGTCTTATCAACCACATTTGAAAAAGGCTCAATTTAAGTCCCAAGAAAGACTTTTTAAAAAAAGTATGCATATGCTGCTTGCTCAAGAGCTCTGGTTCCCACAGGACAGGTAATTTAAAGATGACTTAATGTTAAAGCACTAAACCAGTGAACTAAACATACATGGGAGAATGACAAAATTTCCCAAATCACAAATATTTAGATTATTATTAAATCAGAGTGAAAATTATAATTCATGGCAGCATTAAAAAACCCGAATTTCTTCATTAAATCAAAATTATTAAAATTTAAATAATAAATTAATATCATTGTTATTAATAACTAAAATAATTAAAACAATAATTTTAATTATCATAAAATTAATATCATGGCTTAAAAATTATCATTAAAAAACACATACTGGTAAAGAGAGAAAAAAAAAACTGAAGAAAACAAAAACGTTCATTATGAAAAATGAGACAGAGAATGAGAGTCCCACTTCAGCTGTAAATAAATAAAAGGAGTAAGTGGAATGGTGTTTTCAACTCAATAACAACCAAAAAGTTGACAGTTCTGTGACATTTTAATAATTAAGTTAAAAATTTTCCATTCTATGAAAGCCCTTAGGAGCACAGCCTGTATACCTGCAGAGAGTCTGTAAACACATCATCCTTGTTCTCAATGGGCCTGAACAGTTCTTTTTTCTTCTCTCGGTCTCTTATGTCTGGGCTGGCAGCGCTAATGAGGATCTTGAGGTTAGCGGTGGGCGTCCATGGTTCCACCTGCTGTCTGTCAACAAGCTTAACCGGAGTGATGGGATTTCTTTCTGGAGTGAAGATTTTTTGCTTCGATAAGTCAATTGGCTCATTTTTTATTGGCGTCTTTGGGGCCATCCTTGAGAGATCAACAAATATATTTTCCTAGTTAAAAAAAAAAAAAGACCTTTTAGCAAAAATGAGAAAGGGCAGGTATCAGGTAAGAGTGCAACTTGTTCCCATTATTCACTAAGACAATAAACTGCAAACAGACCATACGTTCAGGGCTGAAAAATATCAGGATAGGATAAAAGAAAATAAACAGAAGGATCTATGGGAATCAAAAGGCAGCTCCAATGAGAAACTGATTATAACTGGCTACTCCTTTTAAACTTTTTTTTTTATAGTTTATCAGTTTTTATTTATTTTTTAAAATTAATTAATTAATTTTACTTTACAACATTGTATTGGTTTTGCCATACATTGACTTGAATCCGCCACGAGTGTACATGTGTTCCTCATCCTGAACCCCCCTCCCACCTCCCGCCCCATCCCATCCCTCTGGGTCATCCCAGTGCACCAGCCCTGAGCATCCAGTATCATGCATCAAACCTGGACTGGCGATTTTTCATGGCATCTCTGTGAAAGAAGGCATGAGTGTATCTATCACTGGTGGATGTTTGTGATAGTCGGGGGTGATAATAACAGCCAATGTGGGTTGAATCCATACTGCTTCTAAGTGACATATTTTTTAAACACTATTCACAAGTTTGCACTAACTAGTGAAGAGTGATTATGTTTTTGTTCAATGTTCACCAGTGCTAACACAGCAGTTAATGGAAGGGCATCCACAGAAGGCCACATTTCAAACCACCCAGCAATGTATGGTCCCTCCCCTAGAGTGGTGCTTCTCAAACTACCCTTGCTGAAGGACCAGTGCCTTTCACTTCCAAACTCCCGCAGCCTGATACGTGGTCTTCCTTCATAGGACCCACATGCAACTCCCATCACGTGACTCTCCCCTTGAGTTTGCCACTCAACCCAATTTATAGCTTGTCCAACAAGAAGAGACCACTGGTCACAGGCTTAGATGTTATAGGGGCAAGATCCAATTACTATAGAGGTTTCTAAATGCTAAACTCTCAAGTTCTGGTATTGATTTTTTGCAGCTTAAGAGAAGTTTGTGGACTAGCACCTTCCCCCAGACCATACTTTAAATAAAATGTCTTAGCTAATTATAAGAAAAGATTAACGATGGGTCCATTAATCCATTAAGAAAAAGGACTGAGTACACAGAACTCACATTTGAAACTACAAGTTAGTTTCTGAAACAAATTTCTTTCCTGCAGAATAAGATTTGCCATTCAAAACCTTTCAGAAAAGATTCTGCTCTTCCCATAGCTGAATTCACCTCCAGGCAATTGTGCCTGACGTAATTAGCAAGGTGGGTGAGTTGCATATTTGATATTCCTGCACACAGTATCACTCTATAGCTTATTGGATGCTTGGATCTTGGCTGAGAAGTGGTTTTAAAAAAGCGTTTTCCTATAAATGAGCAACACGTGAAAAGGGAAAACAGAATTGTTTGGGAGAAACTGGAATTCGTGGTAGCAGGCCATCTCTTGTTCCTTGGATCAGTGGAAGCTGCCAGCTAGCCATGGTGAGTGAGTTCTGTCCTAGGAAGGGAGTGGAGATGGGGGTGACAATTTCTCATACCACTGCAGCAGTAAGCGTCCAGCCTGTATCTCCTCAGATCTCTTAACAAGTCCCTACTAGTGTGCAATTCTGATGAATTCTCTACAGGGGAACTCTCAAGCGAAAGTACTGAGTGCATATTATGTGCTACAGACAATACCTGTTCCGTGCACGTTTTTTTTCTGGCTGCGCTGTCTCTTTGTTCTTATGCACGGGCTTTCTCTAGTTGCAGCGAGTGGGCTTCGCAGTGCAGTGGCCTCTCCTGCAGTAGAACACAGGCTCTAAGCAGGTGGCCTTGGCAGCGTGGTGCACAGGTTCATCTGCCCTGTGGCCTGTGGAATCGTCCCGGACCAGGGATCGAACCCACGTCCCTGGCATTGGCAGGTGCATTCGTAACCACTGGACCACCAGGGAAGTCCTGTTTCATGCGCTTTACACCACTAACTCCTCATCTAATCCTCTAACCTGGGTACTATTATTTTTCAAGCCGACAGATGAAGAAACTGAGGCACACAGAGGGTACCTTGCCTGAGGTCACATACAAACTCACTCAGTATAAAAGTCACGGGTAGGGCAAGAAATAGCTGATAGCATTTTCCGAATTTCTGTGTCCCAGTTTCCGAAATTCTACGTCTAGAAATAAGCTTGTCTGGAGTATGAATTGGGATGGAGTTATCTTTTTCGCAGCTCCAGGGTACCCAGCAGGCCACTGATCCCCACAAGCATCTATGGAGAGGTGGCATGGGGAGCAGTTCTGCATGCAGGCTGGTAGGGCCAGCTCATCAGCAGGGTGAGTGCAGGCAACTTCCTTCTCCTCACTGTATTTTAATTCTCTCAACTGAAAACGAAGTTCATAAAAATACTGATCTCCAGTTATGACAATAGTTCCTGGCATATACTGAGCACTCAATACAAATTAGCTATTCTCTCCCCCTACTTTCCCGTTCTTTATTACTATCCATCCTTAAGCTCAGAGCTAATAGAACAAAGCACATCGTATTGCTATTTAACTTCCTGGGCCTATGTCTTGTCTCATTAATGAGACTGTGCACCTCTGGAGGTCAGGGAGCTACTTCCACATGTCTCATTCTTCACTATTTTTGGCACAATGCCTTGCCCCTCGTAGGTGCAAAAGGAACAACGGGCTTTGATTATTGAGTTATTTCCAAAGGTCTCCCCATGGTGGAGGTGTGGCCCAGGCTTGCAGAGGTGCAGAGATTCTTCCTTCTCCACTGCCTCCGTGGTAGCTGTCTTCCGAGGAACATTGAGCTCCTCCTACTTTTCCCTACTGAGGAGCAATTCAGATCAATTATTTCCTCTAGCACTTTGATGTATTTTCACTACAGTTTAAGTAATACTTGGGGCTTCCCTGGTGGCTCAGATGGTAAAGAATCTGCCTGCAATGCTGGAGACCCAAGTTCAATCCCTGGGTAAGTAGGAGGGGAGTCAGGTCACGTGGTAGGTTACGATCCTTACCATACCTCTACATCAACAGAAAATAAAACAGAAAATTGTTTTGCGGTTTCAGGTGGGCAGAAAGTCAGCTGTAACCTAATCCACCGTGTTCCATCCGTCTGTCTATCCCCAAATCCTGACACTGTGGAAGGTGGAGGAAGGGACTGGATTGAGAAACCTGGTTTTGGACTCCACTTTATTTTTTGATACTGGACAAAGTGTTGGTTTTGTCTGGACTCAAGTTTCCAGATCTATAATATAAAGGGTTCAGATCAAAGTACCTATCTCCAAGGCTTTCCAGCAAGGCTGCCCAGCCATGTGGTAGATACTGGGGTGTACCCAGCTCTCTTGAAGAATGAATGCCTCATCTCCCCAGCTGCTGGACTAATGCCAGCAGTAAGCATCTTCATGCTTTGGCTGAAGTGGACTGACTCGTCCAGGACATGCCCCTTCCTGAGAGACCAGTACTATCCTCAGGGGCTGGGATAGGCCACACTGACATGGAGAAGCCGGGTCCTCTTGCCCAGACTCAGAACCACTCCGGGGGAGGCGGGTCATCCCAGAGCTTCCCTCAGGGTGAACCCGACTTCCGCTGAGACTGATCAACTGCTCCACTTCACCCGCTGTCTCATTTTGCTGCTTTTTTGTCCCTTAAATGGGCACTGTCCCCAGGGCACTCCCTGATACACCACCTGACCGCTAATCTCCATGTCAGATCTGCTTGCCAGGAAGAAGCTGCCACATCCTGGAAATGGCCTCTTCAGTGAGAGCGGTCCTGAAGAGAGCACCCGGGAAACAGATTCTTCAGTTCTTGTGTGCAATGCAGGTGAGGCACCTTGGCTTACCTGCCATGCAGTTGCTGTGAGGATCAGGCCAGATACTGAGGGCGCAAGTGCTTTGTAATCTGTCAAGTGCTGTACAAATGTTTATCGTCATTATTATTTACTACACCAGCATTATGACTGAGCTGCCATAGAAAGGACCTGGTCATCAGGAGATCTGGGTTCTAATCTTGCTTCTCTCTCAGATGCAGCCTTGATCACGTTACTTTAAAGAGGACGTCGGCAGCAGCCCGTTCAAGGCCCCTAGTGATACTGTGCCAACCTCTTTTCCAGTCCCACTTCATGCATGTCCCACATTTTGCCCAAACAGTTCCCCCGTGTTTCTTCAAACCTGCCCTGCATCTTATCACACCTGAGCCGCTGCGCACACCGTCACGCTGAAACCCACCCTACTCTTTCATCCTCATCTTTCACCCTACTCATCGCAAATATGACAGGCACATCCGCAGGTGTCTCTTAGTCATCGACACTCTCCTCCCCTTCAGAGCACACTTTCCAGAATGAGTAATCCACAGCCAGGACTTCCCCCTGCCCGTCTCCTGGGGGTTCCTCAAACCACCAGTCTGCTCTGATCTACTGCTCTCACGTAGATCACATCTTAGTTGACAAGTCAATGGCAAAACACCACATTTGAGCTCACTGCTGCGGTTAAGACTGTTGACTATCTGCTTTATAAAACTCTCAGTCTTTCTGAGCTAGCACTTTTTCTCTCTTGGTTCTCTTTCTGTTTGTGACTGTTCCTTATCAGCCTCCTTCATAGGCTCCTCATTTTCTGCTCTTAGAAACCTCAGCTCTCCACACTTCCCTGTTTGCTCTCCGGAGCAGCTCACCCACTCATAGCTTTAAAACCAACATGCATTTGATAATTCCCAAGTTTGTATCTGGCTAGAACCTTCCATGAATTCCCAAATCAGGCAACCAACTGCCTCTTGCACATATTTATTTATTTACCTATAAGCACACGGGTATAAATAAATGCTTCGAGTCGAACTCGCCTTCTTTCTTTAACCACTCCCAAAAGACGTGAGCTTGATCCCTGGGTTGGGAAGATCCCCTAGAGGAGGGCATGGTAACCCACTGCAGTATTCTTGCCTGGAAAATCCCATGGCGAGAGAAGCCCAGTGGGCTATAGTTCATAGGGTTGCAAAGAGTTGGATACAGTTGAAGCAACTTAGCATGCAAAAGATGAATGACCTTCAAAGAAAACCCATGCCCACTAAGTCTAGGTGAGGTTCCCAAATTTACTATGTTAGCTTCCACTTCTTTATGAGTATCCTTCCTTTCCACTTGCCTAAGTCTTACCATTCATTCCTTCAAGACCTAGCTCGAGTGTTATCTCCTTCACATAGCCCTCCCGAAGCTCAATCTTTACTGTCCACTCTTTCATCCCAAATCATCCTTTTTCTACTTTTGTCATTCCTAAATGCAGTACAGACAACTGAAAAGGAGAGTCTTGTTTATAATCTCACGACTTGGGCACAGTAAACTTTACATTTTAAAGAAAAGTTTTTCCGTGAGTGGTAAGAAATATGCATGCCTAATAGAGTACTATAGACCTTGACTGATGAAGATCAGACAGTCAAGAAAGATAAGTCCTCTACATGCTGACTGACCCACAGGACACTGTTCCAGGCACCCACCAGAGGGTTTCAGGAAGTACCACTAGCTTCTGGCCACTCTGGAAATTTTGAACATTTCTTGAATGTCCACACCACATAGACTCATATGATTCTTCTGCCTACAAAGTCCATCTTATTCCTCTTGTTCCCTTACAAGCTGAAGTCCTCAGCCCAAGTATTAGCTCCCCCGTGAAGCTTTCCAACTTTCTCTAGACTCCCCATGAATTTCTTTCTTACTCTTCTGTTCTGCTGGGGCAATTGGTTCCCACTCCTATAGCACTTAACAAATCACAGGCTAGTTGGTGAGTTAATATCTGAGCCCTCGAAACATCTCTCAGATAATTGAGGGCCAGGCCTGCATCATATTTATCTTTGGGCTGTCAGTTCAATTGAGTAAGGGTGAACAGTATGGGTTGTTGGGTTATAGACATCCTGAGGAGAGAGTCTACTTACTAATTCCAATTCATAAAATAAAAAATAGGCTTAGGGAAGCTAGGAGATTTATTAAAACACTGTATCCCCAGCAACTGGAACATAAATATTTGTCGAAAAACTGAATAAATAAATTTATTCAAGCTTACGGAGCTAACAAATGGTAGAACAGGAACTCAAATCCAGATCTGACTCCAAATCCCACATCCTCAGCATCCCCAGAAATCCTCTTTCCTTTACTTTACAGCAAGGTGAAAAGAGAGATGAAAGCCCCTTCGAGCATCTCCTGGATGCTCATCTCTTCCTTTGCCATCTCTTTGACAGGTGAAATAAGCCCTGCATTCTATTTCAAATATTTTAGTCACTTTCCTAAATCTCTGTGGAGTCATTTGGAGTTTTCTCTATACCCACTAAAATATGAAAGCTCAGCCAGGCACAGTACTTACTGGGCTAGAATAGGAGAAGCATGCTTGTTGAAAGCACTTAATAAAAAGTCATCCACTTGGGAGGAAAGAAGTGGATACCAGGTTTGCCTTTTCTTGCCCCTTGGCTCTGTCTCTATGTAAAGGTATACACACGGCTTCACTGGTGGCTCAGACGTGAAGAATCTGCCTGCAGTGCAGGCGACCCAGGTTTGTTCCCTGGGTCAGGAAGCGCTCCTGGAGAAGGGAATGGCAACCCATTCCAGTATTCTTGCCTGGAGAATCCCACAGAGGAGCCTGGCGGGCTACAGTCCATCGGGTTGCAAAGAGTCAGACACAACTGAGTGATTAACACTTACTTACTTACTTAAAGGTATACACATTCTTTCAAGGCTGTTCCATCCAAATTAGGAAGGAAAACAAAAAGTTTTGCTCTGAAACTTGCAAAACCAAAACTCTGAATATATAAAGTCTGGGCATTGCCACTCTCATATGGCAAATGGAATTTTTTTAAAGTCCTCTTTAAAAACACTAATGTTTTGGTATACTTCTTTTCCCAACAAAAATAAATCAAATCCTGGGGTGGGGGGTGGTGGTGGAAATCATACGTGAAAAAGCATATAATTTCACATGTATCCAAAATTAATGGTTGTCAAGTATTCTTCAAAGGCCCATATAACAGGTGCTTTGCAGGCAGGCAGTTTCAGGATGCACGCTAAGCCTAAAATTAAGCTCAGGGACTGAGAGAAGTTCAATGCCTGAGGATGTGGCTGTGCTCAAATTGATATTTAAAATTTCTAAACCTGGCTATGTCATATCTACTTGCCTCTGCCTAAAAATGCTTAGGTGTTCATTACTAACAAGCTCTTCCACCTTTTCAGTAGGGCACCGGCTGGCAAGGGCATTGTGATGACGCGAGTCCTATTTAGACACTGCTATGGTTGGTTACTTCGTCATGTTTCTTGAACACAGCGCCACTGATTCACAAATTACAAGGCATGCAAAACCACAAGGGAGGCCTCAGTGCAAAACCAGCAGGGGCACTGCAAAATATTCAGTCTTGGGGAACTCAGTCACTTTATCGGGAGGCACTGCTCATGCTCTTGGGAAGATGGAACAGCCTCTAGGAGCTGGCTCGTCAGTATGAAGAACATCTCTCTATACTTTAATAATCTAGCACATAGAGTTTTCCTGGGAACTGAGACTTAACATTTCTGACCAGCATTAGCTAATTCTACTTTTTTTTTAAATTTTGTATTGGGGTATAGCTGATTAACAATGCTGTGATAGTTTTCAGATGAACAGCAAAGGGACTCAGCCATACATACACATGTATCCATTTTCCCCCAAACTCCTCTCCCAGCCAGGCTGCCACATAACATTGAGCAGAGTCCCCTGTACTACACAGTAGGTCCTTGTTGCTTATCTGTTTTAAATATAACACTATGTACACGTCCATCCCAAACTCCCTAAACACTTCCTTCTCCCTACACCCCCAACCATAAGCTCCTATTGGAAGTCTGTAGGCCTGTTTTGTGAGTTCATTTGCATTAATTCTACTCTTGATAACTGTAGACACTACAATCTTTTGACTGCAGTGTCTAGCATATCTTTGATTCATATAAATTTACTTCAGCATTACATGTAACCTAGCTTCTTTCCACTACTCAATGACTGAGAAACTGAAGGATAATGGTTGGATGTCTCCTCCATTAGAAAAAAAGCATAGTTCTAAAATGTTCACCAAGATTATTATAAGACAAACACAAGTGGGATGCTGGAATCCTTAACTGAATTAGACATTACCATCCTAAATATGATAGAGTTTAAGGTATTTAAGTTCACTTACCTTTTGTGCATTTTCCCCATCTTCAATTGCAAAATCTAGTCTGGGCGGCCTGCTGATCAGGTCTTTTAGTGTTAGACAGTTTACCTCCATCTGTAACATACAGTTACATTAGAAAATGACTTTACAGTTGGATATTCTTTCCGTCAACAGAAATATCTATTACTTGCTCATGAACATGAACTTCCCCTCCCTAAACTCATCCTGGGAATTTCCGGGGTGGTGGCTACCCCAAGTCTGTAAAACGCACATGAATGAACACAAACACTCAAAGTTGTGCTTAGCAATGACTGAAATTGGTAAGAAGAAAAAAAAAAACACGATAAAAATAGTCATTTTTAATGAAAAGTAACAAGACAAAATGAAGTTTCAAGTCAAGAGGGTGTAGGGGAAATCTGTCAGAAAGTACAGGGTCTCCTAGGTCAGTTAATTTTGGCGCAAAGAACTGGGAGGAATTCGGCTTTGACGGGGGTTTGAATGGGGGGAAGGAAACCTGATCGCTAGACCAAACCCACTCAGTGCCTAGCGCAGTCCCTTCCCAGGCCTCCGAGCAGACCCCAAAGATAAACTCTTGCAACGAAACCCCCAGCTCGTGAGGTAGGGCAGGTCCTCTTTTACCGCCCGACCGGAGGGCGAGCTGGAGCCCAGACACCCCACGCTCGCCTGGTCCAGAGGCAGCGATGCCTCGATTCCCCGCCAGTCGGGGAGGGGAGGGGTGGCAGACTGGTAGCCGGAGCCGGAGGGCCCCCTTTCCCCCCAATTCCCGCCTCCCTGCCAGCGCTACTTACTCCCACTCTGCGAAGGAGCCTTCCTGCCTCTCCCGGGACCTCCGCAGCCCCACAGTGGAGCGGGATCAGCTGGGGGACTCGATCAGCAACCGGACGGCGACATCGGGCGGGCAAAGCTAGGCGAGCAGCTCCCCGCTCCGAGCACCCTTCGCTAGCGGGGACCCCGTGGCGTCCGCGGAGCGCCAGCGTCCCAGCCCGCCGAGCGCGACTCCAGCTCCGGACCGCGGTCCCGGCTAAAACACCTCCTCTGGCGCCTAGAGACCGAATTCGAGCATCCGCCAATCAGCGGCGGCCGGCGGGCCGGCCCCGGCCAATCGCGCGGCGGCACGGCCCGGGCTCGCCGCCCTCCGCGTCTTGGCGCTCCTGGGCGCGCGTTTCGGCCTCACCCGCCCAATTGTGGCCGCATCGCCCCCTCCCCTTCCGGGTACCTGGAAACCTCGGGCCCGGGAGCTGATTCCTCCCGGGCACGCGCGCCCGGGAGGCCGCGGGAAGCGAGGGCGGGGGCGGCGTGGGGAGGAGGACGAACGTTCTTTTGTTGTGCCCAAAATACCCGCCCGTCCCTCGGCTGGCCGCGCGGGCAGACCGCGGGCACAGCCCGGGGACGAGGGAGCAGATGGAGTTTGGGAAAACGATACACACACTCTGGATGCTGCTGCCGCCGCCACCCCCTCCTCCGGCAACCTGCGTGGCCGCGAAATTGTCCAGGCTTGTTGAGGCCGACTTCTAACGCGATCGCTGGAGTGACACGTGAACCATGTTACCACGCTCTGCTGCGGCGAGCAGATGGCACGCCAGTTAGCCCTGGAAACTCGACTGCCAGCAGGACCAGCTGCTTTTTCTTTCTCCTTTGCAAGTCCAGGAAAGTTTATTGGTGTTGTTCCCTTTTCAGAATATCGCCAATAATTAGCCTTATTAAAGAACTCACTAATATTCTGGGAAACAATCGAGGAAATTTCCTCAACATTGCTGATTTGTATGAAATATTTCACTTCCTTCAACCTTAGTTTCTTACTTAAAATACGAATGTTGATAGAGCTGTGTGTGTGCGTGTGTGCGTGTGTGTGTGTGTGTGTGTGTGTGTATTAATAGGCGTGACTGTTAAGAGCAGCTTTAAATTTACAGAAACATTGAGAAGATAGTACAGGGAATTCCCATACGGGGGGCACCCGGTTTCATCTATTGGTTAACATCTTAAAATTTGTATAGCACGTTTGTTAAGTTAATGAACCAATATTGCTATATTATTCTTAACTAAAGCAATCATTCAGTTTTCCATAATTTTTATCCAATGTCCTTTTTTTCTGTTCCAGGATACAGCGTTACATTTAGTCTTCATGTCTCCATAGGTGCCTCCTGGCTTTGACAATTTCTCATACTTTGCTCATTTTAGATGACCTTGACAGTGTTGAGGGTTACTGTCATTTTGTAGAACGTTCCACTGTTGGAAATTTGCCAGGCTTTAAACCATGTCTACAGACATTTTCCTACAAACAATATACTTTCTAGCACAGATATCATTCTCATTATTATCCTTTATGTACCAAGTATATATATGTATGTATATATATATACACACACATACACACACACACACACACACACATATATATATATATGTATGTATTGCTGTTCAGTTGCTCAGTTGTGTCCGACTCTTTGCAACCTCATCGACTGTAGCCTTCCAGGCTCCTCTGTCCATGGTTTTTTTTCCCAGGCAAGAATACTGGAGCCGGTCGCCGTTTCCTACTCCAGGGGATCTTTCCAACTCTGGGATAGAACCATCTCTCCTGCAAGTCTCCTGCACTGTGGGTGGATTCTTTACCACTGAGAACTGGAAGCCGCCTATATGTGTGTATGTGTGTGTATGTGTATATATATATATATATATATATATATACCTGTGTGTGTATATATATATGTTTTAAACAAACTATCTGCAGAGTTCAGAATGCTCAATCAGTGCTTACCTTTGTACACCAGGGGGACATCCCTGGTGGTCCAGTGGTTAAGACTTCACCTTTCAGTGCAGAGGGTGTGAGTTGGATCCCTGGTTGGGGAGCTAAGATCCCACATGCATTGTCTTTGAAAAACCAAAACAGAAGTGTTATAGTAACAAATTCAATAAAGACTTAAATGGTCCACATTAAAAAACAAATCTTAAAAAAAAGATTGCTGGTAAATACAGAGTGAAAATCACTGCTAGATCATACATTAAAAAGACAAAAAAAAATGCATGGGAAACATTAAACATAAACGAAAATAATAATGTAATAAACATTTGACACTTTTATAATAGAAATGGTATTTTAAACTGAAGTCTGTCTTGTAGGTAGAAGCATAAGGACAAACACAAAGAATAAAATTGCAGTTTATTAAATTTTGCCATTGTAGTGGAAGCAGAAAGTTAGATGAATAAATGTTGTTTTACAACTATATTAGTTTCCTGTAGCTATTGTAACTAATTACTGCACCCTGGGTGGTAAACCACAGATTTATTTTCTCACAATTCTGGAGGCCAGAATTCTGAAATCTAGTTGTTGACAGGGCCACACTCCCTCTGATACTGTAGTGGAGAATCTCTTCCTCCCCTCTTCCAGTTTCTGGTGGCCATAAGCAATCCTGACTAACGTATGGCTTTCTTGCTCAGATCTCTGCCTCAGTGGTCACAGTGCCTCCTCCTTGTCCGTCTTTAATCTCTCCTATGTGCCCCTTATAAGGATACTTGTCACTGGATTTAGGTCCTATCTGTATCATCTGGAATGACTTCATCTTAAGAGCCTTACTAATGTCTGCAAAGACCTTTCCAAATAAGGCAATATTCACGGATTGCAGGGATTAGTGGTGTAGCGTTAAAAAATGCCTGCAGTGCAGGAGATGCAAGAGACATGGGTTCAATTCTTGGGTTGGGAAGATCCCCTGGAGGAGGAAATGGCACCCCACTCCAGCACTCTTGCCTGGAAAATCCCATGGGCGGAGGAGCCTGGTAGGCTGCAGTCCATGGGGTCGCTAAGAGTCAGACACAACTGAGAGAGTTCACTTTCAGTTTTCACTTTCACGCATTGGAGAAGGAAATGGCAACCCACTCCAGTGTTCTTGCCTGGAGAATCCCGGGGATGGGGGAGCCTGGTAGGCTGCCGTTTATGGGGTCGCACAGTGTAGGACACGACTGAGGTGACTTAGCAGCAAGCATGCATGCATGCCTTTTTTGGGGGGACCCCCATTCAGCCTTCTAGATCACCATTCCAATGGTTATAGTTTATTCATTTCTCTGATATTTCAAAATAATACTGTATTGTCTCTTTGAAGTTAGGCAGCTTTATGTTGTAGACCTTCTCGTAGCATTTTCTGAATATTTTATCCACCTATTTCAATTAAAGTGAAAAGTGAAAGTGAAAGTGAAATCGCTCAGTCCTGTCCAACTCTTTGCAACCCCATGGACTGTGGCCTACTAGACTCCTCCCTCCATGGGATTCTCTAGGCAAGAGTACTGGAGTGGGTTGCCATTTCCTTCTCCAAGGGGATCTTCCCGACCCAGGGATCGAGCCCGGGTCTCCCACATTCCAGGCAGACGCTTTAACCTCTGAGCCACCAGGGATGTAATCTCTATTCAAAACATGAAAAACTCAGTATGTGGCTTCAAACACTTGTAATTTCATTAATTGCTTAAACAAGAGTGATTTAGAGGAAAACTAGAAAATGAATGTTTGATGAGCAACTTCAGAGACAGTTTTCCAACACATTTATTTATATTGATGTTTTCACTTCCCAGAATTCATAAGTAATCTGCCACTCAGTTACTCAGCTGAAGCTGATAGTGGCTGGGCCCTCAGGCAGGGCATCGAGAATATGTGACTTCTCCGTGGGGCTTGATCTTCCTCACAGCATGGTGATTCAAGCTAGCTAGACTTACATGGTGGCTTGGGGCTCCACAATGCCTCTCCCAGCTGACAAAGTGGAAACTGTGCTCTGTGCACTTTTGTGGCCACAGGCCTCGGGGTCCTGTATTGTGTTAAGCCTGTGGTTCTCAATCCTGTCTGTGCTTTAAAATCACCTGGAGAGATTTTTTTAAAAAGAACTTATACCTTTTTCCAGGCCCTCACTTTCAGTCTGTATGTGTTCCTAGGTTTGAGGTCGGTCTCTTGTCAGACTTTTGGACTCAGTGTGAGAAAGAGAAGGTGTTATGATTTGAGAGAATAGCGTTGAAACATACATACATATTACCATATGTAAAATAAGATGTCCAGTGAGAGTTTGATGCGTGAAGCAGGGCACCCAAAACTGATGCTCTGGGACAACCTAGAGGGATAGGGTGGGGAGGGAGGTGGGAGGGAATTCAGGATGGGGGGACACTGGATACCTGTGGCCGATTCATGTTGATGTATGGCAAAAACCATTACAATATTGTAGTTATCCTCCAATCAAAAAAAAAAACAACAACAAAAAAAACCCAAAAACCTATATCTGAACCACACACTCAAGAGATTTCTAGTTTACTTGATCTGGAATTGGACCTGGGTATTACATGTTTTTTCAGTTCCTAGTGTCATGTTCTTTGTATATGCTAATTGTATGGTTATTCATTGACTCCTTTGGATGCTTCTGACTCAGTGATTTCAGAAATGGATCCTCAGGCTCCATCAGTGAAGGCAGAAAGAAGTCACATATTCTTGATGCCCTAGTTGAGTTCCCAGCCACTGTTAGCTTCAACTGAGTAACTGAGTGACTGACAGATTATTTATAAATTCTGGGACTTGAAAGCATCAGTATAAGTAAGTGTGTTGGAGTACTGTCTCTGAAGAGTATGGCTATGTCATCACTGGTTTTCAGAAGGAGTTGAGGTTGTAAATGAGAAATCTGATGGGCGGGTGGAAATTAATAGACGAATGAGCAGCAGGGGCTGTGATCGGAAGATAACACAGCAGATGACTGACATTCTTCCGTATATAAGATACTGCGTGATTTTTCAAACTTGCAGATGGTCTTTTGCCCTTTTGGGGTTCCCAATCTCAATTGGTCACACTTTGCAGGGAAAATATACTGTGGTGAGATACAATACATGTCATTTAGTATGAATTGTCCAGTTAATATGTCAGCTTCCTCTGATATTTTCCTTTCCTTCCACTACTGCAAGCACAGTCATCTTGTAACATCCGTTTGCAAACGTTCAGTCACAGAAGGGAATTAAAAACTGATTTTTCACCACATGGATAACAGAGGGACCTTGACTTCACATCCTGGCAATTCTGAGGTGTCTGAGTGGATCGGTTTAATGGTTCTTCTTAAACTGAGGGCTACCATTTAAAATGTGCTTTGTCTTTATATATTCCTGGGTCTGGGAATGTGTTACATTTGCTTCTCTAACTGCTTGTGGTTCAGAGAAGGCAGAAAATTTACTCTTGGCTGACCATAAGCAATGTCAGAAGGAGAATCAGTTCATGATTGGTTCCTGCTCATGACCTTAGTAGCAATTTTTTTAAAAAGATCATATTAATACCAAAGGGCAATTATGGCTCCCATCTCACGACATCCAGATGTCCAGCTATCCAAAGAGAGGTGCCTAAACTGTGCTTACATGTTCCACAGGGAACAGAGGAAATTAATTCTTTATCTTTACAGAGTCCTTGTCATCCTTCGCACTATTGAGCAGTCAGTTTGCTTAAAGATTGTGTGACTTGCATCCTCATGTAATTAAAATTTAACACATTGTGTGTGTGTGTGTTTGTTTGCACTTGTGTATGTTTTAGGCAAGGATTGTGCATGGGTTGTGCTATAACAAACATTTCAGCCCACAACATATAGGATGGATTTTGAGCTGAGCTGGGTGAGTCTGGGAATACCGTGGTCCTGGAGAGTGTATAGTAGGTCACCTCTTTATGCAATGCTACTTTTATGCTCCAGGTTTGGGTGTGGTTGTTTGGGGGGAACCACAGTGTTTGCTGGGTAAGAGTGGGGATTGACCACTAGCCTGGAAACCAGATTCTGAATGAAATGGGGGTAGGTGTCCTGTTAATCTCCAGAGCCTTAGCTAGAAGGGAAAGAACACACTTTGAGTTGTGGAGGAGCATAGGTTCCAGATTAAGCTTGGCCATGAAACAAAAGATATTGCCTACCTAGCCTTAATTTTCTCTTTAAAATTGCCAGTCTGATTTGGAGGGTCTTTGAGAGTCGTCCATTCCTGTCATTCTAGGTATTTATTGGATGCTGAGGATATTCTCTTAAAACTGTTGCCACTGACACCTAATCACTTAGTGTGGATATGTAAGAATGTTTGCTGAAGTCACTTTTTAGTTTCCATATTTGGTGATAGTGGGCACATTTCTCTACTTGTTATATTACATTATGTACATATATACACTAATAATGAGAATGTTAAAAAATATCAGGCCAAGGACTGATGTTCGTTGTCATTTTTCTAAGCTTAAATTGGCTAAATGTAATGTTGTGATTCATGGGGTTGCAAAGAGTCGGACACGACTGAGCGACTGAACTGAACTGAACTGAACTTTATATACAAGTTAAAATAAGATTATTTTATATAAGTTTATTTCTATAAATATATATTTTATAATTTATATTTATAATATACTTTATAAATCATACTTATAAAATTACATAATTTAATAAATATATAATACCAGATCAGATCAGATCAGATCAGTCGCTCAGTCGTGTCCGACTCTTTGCGACCCCATGAATCGCAGCATGCCAGGCCTCCCTGTCCAACACCATCTCCTGGAGTTCACTCAGACTCACGTCCATCAAGTCAGTGATGGCATCCAGCCATCTCATCCTCAGTCGTCCCCTTCTCCTCCTGCCCCCAATCCCTCGCAGCATCAGAGTCTTTTCCAATGAGTCAATTCGCATGAGGTGGCCAAAGTACTGGAGTTTCAGCTTTAGCATCATTCCTTCCAAAGAACACTCAGGACTGATCTCCTTCAGAATGGACTGGTTGGATCTCCTTGCAGTCCAAGGGACTCTCAAGAGTCTTCTCCAGCACCACAGTTCAAAAGCATCAATTCTTTGGCGCTCAGCCTTCTTCACAGTCCAACTCTCACATCCATACATGACCACAGGCAAAACCATAGCCTTGACTAGACGAACCTTTGTTGGCAAAGTAATGTCTCTGCTTTTGAATATGGTATCTAGGTTGGTCATAACTTTCCTTTCCAAGGAGTAAGCGTCTTTTAATTTCATGGCTGCAGTCACCATCTGCAGTGATTTTGGAGCCCAGAAAAATAAAGTCTGACACTGTTTCCACTGTTTCCCCATCTATTTCCCATGAAGTGATGGGACCGGATGCCATGATCTTCGTTTTCTGAATGTTGAGCTTTAAGCCAACTTTTTCACTCTCCACTTTCACTTTCATCAAGAGGCTTTTGAGTTCCTCTTCACTTTCTGCCATAAGGGTGGTGTCATCTGCATATCTGAGGTTATTGATATTTCTCCTGGCAATCTTGATTCCAGCTTGTGTTTCTTCCAGTCCAGCGTTTCTCATGATGTACTCTGCATATAAGTTAAATAAACAGGGTGACAATATACAGCCTTGACGAACTCCTTTTCCTATTTGGAACCAGTCTGTTGTTCCATGTCCAGTTCTAACTGTTGCTTCCTGACCTGCATACAAATTTCTCAAGAGGCAGATCAGGTGGTCTGGTATTCCCATCTCTTTCAGAATTTTCCACAGTTTATATAGAATATAATAAATATATTATGCTCCCTAATAGCATAATTCTAATAGTACTTTTTCATTAATAATACTCTGTAGGACCAAATGAAAATGTTTTCATTATGAAGTAGAAAGAAGAGTTTGGGGTGAGGGGCTCAGGAACTGGAAACTTGAAATACTTAAAATATCAGCTTTCCCTAACCTAACCACCTCATCCTATGCAGGAACCTTCAGCCTTAGAACAAACTTGACGAGTAGATTATTGAGCCTAAGTGGAGGTACATTAGCCCATGAGTCCCGTTAACAACTGGGGGAAGTGTGGGTATACAAATATTAAGGTTTTGTCTACAAGAAATCCCTCTTGAAATGCAAACTGTTCCTGGAAAGAGTAATCACTTAACTAACATCACTTGTGTATCATGTTAAGACATTTATCCTCAGATCATACCTGGGGGTAAAAATCATGTTAACCTTAAAGTACAAAATGTTGTTTCTCTATAATACCTTCTATAAAACACTAAACCTTCTAGCCTTGTTCTGAGACTCACTTTTGCCTCCCCATTGAATTCGGGGCGCCTCGTCACACATACTCTCAAGTCCTTCCCACCTCCCTGACACCCAGGGCCTCTACTGCCATATGTTGATTTCTTTCTACCCCCACTGGGGTTGTGTGATGCCAGATATCTCCATGTAGCTTGGCTACTCTGGCTAATGAAGCTGTTGGTACCCATGAAGTCAAGGATGCTCTATGATGCCACCATGTCCTCTGTCAAAGGCGCCAGCTACTGCTGCTGCCACCAGCAAGTAAAACCAGATATGGATCTTTGCTGGTGCTGTTGCCACAGAGGATGGGAGATGGGTTTGGCCCCCTTCTCGTACCCTCTTCTCACCAACCCCCCAAGCAAAGTTCATTTCTGTGCCAAGATAGGGAGTCAGAGAACAATCTCTCCTGGTGGTTACTTTTCACTTCTTATCCTTATTCCTAAGCATTGTCTTGGGGCCTGGGCTGGGGCCCTGATCTGGGAAGTAGATCTATAAAAGCACTTTGTTATATATAGTTGCTTGCCCCCTCCAATGGCTGAGATGCTGTGACTGGGTCAAATTTTGGTCTCTTTGGTTGAATAATTTCCCAAATGCTCATCTTTCCTCCTCTAGTCACAGATTATGAGGGTCAGTTCTTGGGTGTGTATTCATGGCCTCATTACACTCAGAGAAATTGATCAGAGTGTCTGTGTACAGTAAGACTTGTACACAGTAAGGAGGGAGAACTCAGGACAGGCATAGTTGAGAGGGACAGATATGAGTGGAATCAGGTAAGAGTGGGGACAGGAGTTGTCCCTTCCTCCAAGGAAGAAAGCTTGAATGGAGGTGACTCTACATTCCTAACGGGGTAGGAAGAGGAAGAGCCTCCTGATGAAGGGAGAAGGTTTCAGAAAGGAGTGTGAGAAAACAGAGGCTTGTATGACCAACTTCATAGAATTATTCGGGATCCCTGGATTATTATTCTTGTCGAAGATTTAAAATATATGAATAAAATCTGTAGTGGGTGAAATCTCTAGAAAGAGCATGCCTATCAAATAAACAGCTGTTTCTGTGATGGTAGAACAGACTTTTGTTTTGTTCTTATATTTGGCTGCACCCATTATAGAGAATGATACCATCTAGCACAGGAACCCAGAAGGTCCTGCAAATTAGCACATATTCTTTTGGTCTACATTTTAATGATGCCATAATTGCCTTAATTAAGTTCTCTTTCTCTCCTCTCTACATGTTGTTTGTTATAAAAGTCCCATCAAAAGCGATTGTGTTTTGAGCAAAGGAGTGCTAAATCATTGTTTCTTTTGTTTAATGTCAGTTTTTTAAAGTTGTAGGTCCTTATTTGTAAGAAAGCATAGTTTTCTTATTTTATCTTACACTTTATGTAGTTTAAGTAAAATGAGAATGTATTCTTATTCATCATGTGGTTTTTTTTTTTTGAAATAATGTCTACTGTTTTGTTGCATTTATTTCTCCCCTGATGGACATGAGTTTGAGCAAACTCTGAGAGGTGGTAAAGGACAGGGAAGCTTGGTGTGCTGTAGTCCATGGAGTCACAGAGAGTCAGACATGACTTAGCGACTGAACAGTAATGGAGGCCTTACACTTGTTTAGTAAACTGGTCTCTTAATTATAATCCTGCCTATCCTTTTGACTCAAGGGAGACTCCTACCTGTTTCCAATACCCAGTTTACTGGATTTCTTACTGTTTAAATGTTCCCATGTGGCCACTTCTATTATTTTCTCAAGCTTTTGAAATTTACTATGGATTTTTTTTTTCCATTTTACCGATTTCTTGTCTCATGGTTAAACGTTTTATTGATGTTTGCAATTACAGTGACACAATATACAGTATCCTCAGGGCAATTTGTGTTTGCTCTTTCCCTAAATCTTTTCTAATCTTGTGATGTTCTTTTAAATTACAAATTTTAAGAAATTTCTGCCTTAGTGTCAACCTAAACCAGGTGAAGTTGCTAATTGAAGAACAATACAGCTATGTAAAAGGATTACCTTTTTTCCAGTGACACTTCTAAAGGAGTAAAAAATGACAAACTCAGCTGAGGCTTAACTGAGAACATATTATAGAGAGAGGAAAGCAGAGAATATTGCTAGTGAGGAAGACCACATGTATAATGATGGAAATTATATAGGTTTTAAAAGGAAAAGATATGGATTAAAATGTGTACAATAGTAATAAAAATTAATTTTGCTCTCATCATTAGAAGTAAGAGAGGGTAATAACCCTCCATACAGTCCGTGAGTAAAGCTTCACTGAATTTCATGGCTATCAGACTGATGTCTTGATAGTTTTCCTGTTTCAAGTAGCTTGCCATGTTTGTTTGTCTCATAACAATCATAGCTGGCTGTTGGAAAGAACCCCAAGCAATCTTGTCTCTCAGGTTGATGACAGTTTCATAGTTTATATTAATGATGGCACTGAGGGTGAATATATTTTAATAGCATTAAATCCCAATGAAAAGTTTTTAATGGGCTGAGTAGCTCAGAAAGCATTCCTAAGAACTCCGGTTAGTTTTGTTGGTTTTTTACACATCAATTATTAATACCTGTAATGAAACAATAATGTGGTTATGCATTGGAAGAGCCCTTTTCACTACAGAGGACACCAAGTACTTGATGAGCTGCCAAGAGCCAATTTCTGCTCTCCATGCATATATAGTTGTCTGGCATGAGCCAGCCGGAAGCATAAATATCATTTATGCCTCAATTTCAGACAAGGAGCGTTTGGCATTACCTTAAACACATACTCAGAATCCAAACACTGCTTCCCACCTCCGCTACCACTTCCTGATTCCTAACCAACTTCACCTCCTCCCTCAATCATTTTAATGGATCTCTCTATTTGTTGTCCCTCTGGACTTTTTTCCTAAGCACCCACTATAGTGATCCAGGCTGAAATGTCAGGGCATGCCTTCCTCATTGACTCTGAACACGTCAGTGGCTCCCCAACGCATTCAGGGTAAAAGCCAAAGTCCTTACAATGGCCGACAAGGTCCTGAGGATCTGGCTTCTCTTTATGGCTCTGATCTTATCACCTTCCCCTTATTGCTTGTCTTTGGCCACACTTTGCTCCTGGTTGATCCCTGGACACACTTCTTCTGTTGCCCAAGGGCTGTGCATTGACTGCTCCCTCTGCCTGGAATGCTCTTTGCCCAGAGAGCTGCTTACATCTCTCCTTCACTTCTATCAGGAGCATGTTAATTAGGGTTCTGTTTGCAACTATAGCAAAGAAACCTTCAATTTACAGTGCCTTTACCAAAGCACAAGTCTACCTCCCATTCCTGAAACAGCTGAAAATGGTGCCTGGATGGCAGGTGACTTTCCTGTAAGTGGCAACTCTGGGGCGTAGGCTCCTTCCCTGTGTGACTCTACAGTGTCTTTGGTCAGGCCCCTGAGGCCTCTGTTTCTCCATAGTAGAAGGAAGATCAGACAGTGGACATGGCAAGCATCACTGGTACTCAGCTTCTCTTGGGAGAACAGTTAGTGACAGGGCCACACTGGATTCAAGGCGAGCTGTGATGATAATCACTGGCTCTGTAGCATGTCCCAGCAAGAATCTAATGCAGTGAACATGGAGTAAGGACTCCTGGGGCAGCTAGATGTTTCTGCCACAGACCGCCCTCCAGCCACCAAAGATCTGCGTAACCTCCTCTCTATTTGAGCCCCACTGGGCTCAAAAACAGACCTCCCAGGCAATGGCACCCCACTCCAGTACTCTTGCCTGGAAAATCCCATGCATGGATAAAGGAGTCTGGCAGGCTGCAGTCCATAGGATTGCAAAGAGTTGGATGCAACTGAGCACACACGCATGCACATGTAGGCTCAAAAATGCATTCTTGAAATGAATTTTACCCATTTATAATAGCAATAATCACATCTTGGATAAACTTGCTTGGCTATGATACTGCCACTACACAAAGCTAAAATACATATGTTGTGTAAGAAAGTGAAAGAAACTGAAGTCACTCAGTCGTGTCCGACTCTTTGTGACCCCCTGGACAGTAGCCTACCAGGATCCTCTGTCCATGGGATTCTCCAGGCAAGAATACTGGAGTGGGTTGCCATTCTCTTCTCCAGGGGATCTTCCCGAACCAGGAATCGAACTCAGGTCTCCCGCACTGCAGGCAGATGCTTTACCCTCTGAGCTACCAGGGAAAGGAATAATATGTATATTAGTGTAACTACTAGAAAATTTAAAATAACATATATGTCTCATATTCTATTTCTCTTGGACAGCCCTGTTCTAAAGCTTTAGATTCTTGTGTATCAGTTGGCAGGGAGGGAAAGAGACAGTGGAGGAGCCACTTCAGATTCATAAAATCTCAGCTTAGAGGTAAGAGAAAGCTCATCTCCTCAAATTCCATTGATGAGAATTAGTTACATGGCTGTGTCCGGTTGTGAGAGGACCTGGAAAATGTCATCCTGGCTCAGAGGTCACCTCGTACAACAGTTTTGCTCTAATACAGAGAATGCAAATGCTTGTGGACAGCCAGCCCTCTGTGACACAGGGTTGTTGCTCAGACATCGCCTCCTTGATGAAGTCTTCCCTGACCACGACAACCACCTACATGCCACCCCCAGCATTCCCTATCTTTCTTCCCTGTTTTATTTTTCTCTGGAACATTCCACATATTGACATGTCATGTATTTTGTTTCTTTTTCATTTTCTTCCTTTCTCACAGTGTGTCAGCTTCCTGAAATAATTAAAAAACTTTGATGTGGCAAAATACACACAACATAAAAATGATTATCTTAACCATTTTCAGTAAACCCATTCAGTCATTATTAAGAACATTCATATTTTTATGCTACCATTGCCACCACCTGTATCCAGAACTCTAAATCTTGCAAAACTGAAATTCTATACCCATTAAATGATAGCTTCCCATTCCCCTCTTCTTTTGTCTCTTAACAACCACTGTTCTACTTTCTGTCTCTATGGTTTTGACTACTGTAAGTATCTCATATAAGTGGAATCATACAACATTTGTCTTTTTGTGATTGGCATATTTTATGGAGCATAATGTCCTTAAGGTTCATCCATATTGAGGCATGTGTCAGAATTTTCTATGTTTTTAAGGCTAAATAATATTCCAATACATGCATGTATCACATTTTTCTTATTCAGTTATCTATGGTCTGAATGACTTTTAATTTTCAGTTTAGTTCACTTCAGTCACTCAGTCGCCTTTGACTCTTTGAGACCCCATGAATTGCAGCACGCCAGGCCTCCCTGTGCATCACCAACTCCCAGAGTTCACCCAAACTCACGTCCATCGAGTCAGTGATGCCATCCAGCCATCTCATCCTCTGTTGGCCCCTTCTCCTCCTGCCCCCAACCCCTCCTAGCATCAGAGTCTTTTCCAATGAGTCAACTCCTCGCATGAGGTGGTCAAAGTATTGGAGTTTCAGCTTTTAGCATCAGTCCTTCCAAAGAACACCCAGGACTGATCTCCTTCAGAATGGACTGGTTGGATCTCCTTGCAGTCCAAGGGACTCTCAAGAGTCTTCTCCAACACCACAGTTCAAAAGCATCAATTCTTCGGCGCTCAGCTTTCTTCATAGTCCAACTCTCGTATGCATACATGACCACTGGAAAAACCATAGCCTTGACTAGACAGACCTTTGTTGGCAAAGTAATGTCTTTGTTTTTGAATATGCTATCTAGGTTGGTCAGAACTTTCTTTCCAAGGAGTAAGCGTCATTTAATTTCATGGCTACAATCACCATCTGCAGTGATTTTGGAGCCCAGAAAAATAAAGTCTGACACTGTTTCCAGTGTTTCCCCATCTATTTCCCATGAAGTGATGGGATCAGATGCTTTTGACTAAGCATCATAAACTAAGATGATCGTAAACTAAGATGATCTTAGTTTTCTGAATGTTGAGCTTTAAGCCAACTTTTTCACTCTCCTCTTTTACTTTCATCAAGAGGCTTTTTAGTTCCTCTTCACTTTCTTCCATAAGGGTGTTGTCATCTGCATATCTGAGGTTATTGGTATTTCTCCTGGCAATCTTGATTCCCACTTGTGCTTCTTCCAGCCCGGCATTTTAATTTTAGCTATTGTGAATAATGCTTCTATGACTATTAGTATACATATATCCCCGAGGTCCTAAATAACACATGGAGATGCTGATTTCAATCCATTTAAATATGTACCCCGAAGTGGAATTGCTCTATTATATAGTTCTATTTTGAACTTTTTTTAAAATTAAAAAAAATATTTTTTACATTCCTTTTTTAAAAAAAATTATTTATTTTAATTGGAGGCTACTTACTTTACAATATTGTATTGGTTTTGCCACACATCAACATGAATCCGCCACAGGTGTACATGTGTTCCCCATCCTGAACCCCTCTCCCTCCTCCCTCCCTGTACCCTCCCTCTGGGTCATCCCAGTGCACCAGCCCCAAGCATCCTGTATCCTGCATCAAACCTGGACTGGCGATTTGTTTCTTATATGATATTATACATGTTTCAATGCCATTCTCCCAAATCATCCCACCCTCTCCCTCTCCCACAGAGTCCAAAAGACTATTCTGTATACCTGTGTCTCTTTTGCTGTCTCTCATACAGGGTTATTGTTACCATCTTTCTAAATTCCATATATATGCATTAGTATACTGTATTGGTGTTTTTCTTTCTGGTTTACTTCACTCTGTATAATCGGCTCCAGTTTCATTCACCTCATTAGAACTGATTCAAATGTATTTTTTTAATGGCTGAGTAATACTCCATTGTGTGTATGTACCACAGATTTCTTATCCATTCATCTGCTGATGGACATCTAGGTGGCTTCCATGTCCTGGCTATTATAAACAGTGCTGTGATGAACATTGGGGTACATGTGTCTCTTTCAATTCTGGTTTCCTCAGTGTGTATGCCCAGCAGTAGGATTGCTGGGTCATAAGGCAGTTCTATTTCCAGTTTTTTAAGCAATCTCCACACTATTCTCATAGTGGCTGTACTAGTTTGCATTCCCACCAAAAGTGTAAGAGGCTTCCCCTTTCTCCACACCCTCTCCAGCATTTATTGCTTGTAGACTTTTGGTTCACAGCCATTTTGACTGGCATGAAATGGTACCTCATTGTGGTTTTGATTTGCATTTCTCTGATGAAGAGTGATGTTGAGCATCTTTTCATGTGTTTGTTAGCCATCTGTATGTCTTCTTTGGAGAAATGTTTATTTAGTTCTTTGGCCCATTTTTTGATTGGGTCGTTTATTTTTCTGGAATTGAGCTGTAGGAGTTGCTTGTATATTTTTGAGATTAGTTGTTTGTCAGTTGCTTCATTTGCTATTATTTTCTCCCATTCTGAAGGCTGTCTTTTCACCTTGCTTATAGTTTCCTTTGTTGTGCAGAAGCTCTTTTAAGGTTAGTTAGGTCCCATTTGTTTATTTTTGCTTTTATTTACAATATTCTGGGAGGTGGGTCATAGAGGATCCTGCTGTGATTTATGTCGGAGAGTGTTTTGCCTATGTTTTCCTCTAGGAGTTTTATAGTTTCTGGTCTTACGTTTAGATCTTTAATCCATTTTAAGTTTATTTTTGTGTATGGTGTTAGAAAGTGTTCTAGTTTCATTCTTTTACCAGTAGTTGACCAGTTTTCCCAGCACCACTTGTTAAAGAGATTGTCTTTTTTCCATTGTATATTCTTGCCTCCTTTGTCAAAGAGGAGGTGTCCATAGGTGTGTGGATTTATCCTGGGCTTTCTATTTTGTTCCATTGATCTATATTTCTGTCTTTGTGCCAGTACCATACTCTCTTGATGACTGTGGCTTTGTAGTAGAGCCTGAAGTCAGGTAGGTTGATTCCTCCAGTTCCATTCTTCTTTCTCAAGATTGCTTTGGCTATTCGAGGTTTTTTGTATTTCCATACAAATTGTGAAATTATTTGTTCTAGCTCTGTGAAAAATACCGTTGGTAGCTTGATAGGGATTGCATTGAATCTACAGATGGCTTTGGGTAGCATACTCATTTTCACTATATTGATTCTGCCGATCCATGAACATGGTATATTTCTCCATCTATTAGTGTCCTCTGATTTATTTCACCAGTGTTTTATAGTTTTCTCTGTATAGGTCTTTAGTTTCTTTAGGTAGATATATTCCTAAGTATTTTATTCTTTTCGTTGCAATGGTGGATGGAATTGTTTCCTTAATTTCTCTTTCTATTTTCTCATTATTAGTGTATAGAAATGCAAGGGATTTCTGTGTGTTGATTTTATATCCTCCAACTTTACCATATTCGTTGATTAGCCCTAGTAATTTTCTGGTGGAGTTTTTAGGGTTTCCTATGTAGAGGATCATGTCATCTGCAAACAGTGAGAATTTTACTTCTTCTTTTCCAATTTGGATTCCTTTTATTTCTTTTTCTGCTCTGATTGCTGTGGCCAAAACTTCCAAAACTATGTTGAATAGTAGTGGTGAAAGTGGGCACCCTTGTCTTGTTCCTGACTTTAGAGGAAATGCTTTCAATTTTTCACCATTGAGGATAATGTTTGCTGTGGGTTTGTCATATATAGGTTTTATTATGTTGAGGTATGTTCCTTCTATTCCTGCTTTCTGGAGAGTTTTTATCATAAATGGAGGTTGAATTTTGTCAAAGGCTTTCTCTGCATCTATTGAGATAATCATATGGCTTTTATTTTTCAATTTGTTAATGTGGTGTCTTACATTGATTGATCTGCGGATATTGAAGAATCCTTCCATCCCTGGGATAAAGCCCACTTGGTCATGGTGTATGATCTTTTTAATGTGTTGTTGGATTCTGATTGCTAGAATTTCGTTAAGGAGTTTTGCATCTATGTTCATCAGTGATATTGTCCTGTAGTTTTCTTTTTTTGTGGCATCTTTTTCAGGTTTTGATATTAGGGTGATGGTGGCCTCATAAAATGAGTTTGGAAGTTTACCTTCCTCTGCAATTTTCTGGAAGAGTTTGAGTAGGATAGGTGTTAGCTCTTCTCTAAATTTTTGGTAGAATTCAGCTGTGAAGCCGTCTGGACCTGGGCTTTTGTTTGCTGGAAGATTTCTGATTACAGTTTCAATTTCCGTGCTTGTGATAGGTCTGTTAAGATTTTCTATTTCTTCTGGTTCAGTTTTGGAAAGTTGTACTTTTCTAAGAATTTGTCCATTTCTTCCAAGTTGTCCATTTTATTGGCATATAGTTGCTGATAGTAGTCTCTTATGATCCTTTGTATTTCTGTGTTGTCTGTTGTGATCTCTCCATTTTCATTTCTAATTTTATTGATTTGATTTTTCTCCCTTTGTTTCTTGATGAGTCTGGCTAATGGTTTGTCAGTTTTATTTATCCTTTCAAAGAACCAGCTTTTGGCTTTGTTGATTTTTGCTATGGTTTCTTTTGTTTCTTTTGCATTTATTTCTGCCCTACTTTTAATTATTTCTTTCCTTCTACTAACCCTGGGGTTCTTCATTTCTTCCTTTTCTAGTTGCGTTAGGTGTAGAGTTAGGTTATTTATTTGACTTTTTTCTTGTTTCTTGAGGTATGCCTGTATTGCTATGAACTTTCCCCTTAGCAATGCTTTTACAGTGTCCCACATGTTTTGGGTTGTTGTGTTTTCATTTTCATTCGTTTCTATGCATATTTTGATTTCCTTTTTATTTTCTTCTGTGATTTGTTGGTTATTCAGCAGCGTGTTGTTCAGCCTTCATATGTTGGAATTTTTAATAGTTTTTCTCCTGTAATTGAGATCTAATATTACTGCATTGTGGTCAGAAAAGATGCTTTGAATGATTTCTATTTTTTGAATTTACCAAGGCTAGCTTTATGGCCCAGGATGTGATCTATCCTGGAGAAGGTTCCATGTGCGCTTGAGAAAAAGGTGAAATTCATTGTTTTGGGATGAAATGTCCTATAGATATCAATTAGGTCTAACTGGTCTATTGTATCATTTAAAGTTTGTGTTTCCTTGTTAATTTTCTGTTTAGTTGATCTATCCATAGGTGTGAGTGGGGTATTAAAGTCTCCCACTATTGTGTTATTGTTAATTTCCCCTTTCATACTTGTTAGCATTTGTCTTACATATTGTGGTGCTCCTATGTTGGGTGCATATATATTTATAATTGTTATATCTTCTTCTTGGATTGATCCTTTGATCATTATGTAGTGTCCTTCTTTGTCTCTTTTCACAGCCTTTATTTTAAAATCTATTTTATCTGATATGAGTATTGCTACTCCTGCTTTTTTTTGGCCTCTATTTGCGTGGAATATCGTTTTCCAGCCCTTCACTTTCAGTCTGTATGTATTCCCTGTTTTAAGGTGGGTCTCTTGTAGACAACATATATAGGGGCCTTGTTTTTGTATCCATTCAGCCAGTCTTTGTCTTTTGGTTGGGGCATTCAACTCATTTATGTTTAAGGTAATTATTGATAAGTATGATCCCGTTGCCATTTACTTTATTGTTTTGGGTTCAAGTTTATACACCCTTTTTGTGTTTCCTGTCTAGAGAATCTCCTTTAACATTTGTTGAAGAGCTGGTTTGCTGTTGCTGATTTCTCTCGGCTTTTGCTTGTCTGTAAAGCTTTTGATTTCTCCTTCATATTGACAACCCACTCCAGTACTCTTGTCTGGAAAATCCCATGGACGGAGGAGCCTGGTAGGCCTCAGTCCATGGGGTCGCTAAGAGTCGGACACGACTGAGCGACTTGACTTTCACTTTTCACTTTCATGCATTGGAGAAGGAAATGGCAACCCACTCCTGTGTTCTTGCCTGGAGAATCCCAGGGACGGGGGAGCCTGGTGGGCTTCCATCTATGGTGTCGCACAGAGTCGGACACGACTGAAGTGACTTAGCAGTAGCAGTCATATTTGAATGAGATCCTTGTTGGGTACAATAATCTGGGTTGTAGGTTATTTTCTTTCATCACTTTAAGTATGTCTTGCCATTCCCTCCTGGCTTGAAGAGTTTCTATTGAAAGATCAGCTGTTATCCTTATGGGAATCACCTTGTATGTTATTTGTTGTTTTTCCCTTGCTGCTTTTAATATTTGTTCTTTGTGTTTGATCTTTGTTAATTTGATTAATATGTGTCTTGGGGTGTTTTGCCTTGGGTTAATCCTGTTTGGGACTCTCTGGGTTTCTTGGACTTGGGTGATTATTTCCTTCCCCATTTTAGGAAAGTTTTCAACTATTATCTCCTCAAGTATTTTCTCATGGTCTTTCTTTTTGTCTTCTTCTTCTGGGGCTCCTATGATCCGAATGTTGTAGCGTTTAGTATTGTCCTGGAGGTCTCTGAGATTGTCCTCATTTCTTTTGTTTTTCTTTTTTCCTCCCTGATTCATTTATTTCTACCATTCTATCTTCTACTTCACTAATCCTATCTTCTGCCTCCGTTATTCTACTATTTGTTGTCTCCAGAGTGTTTTTGATCTCATTTATTGCATTATTCATTATATATTGACTCTTTTATTTCTTCTAAGTCCTTGTTAAACCTTTCTTGCATCTTCTCAATTCTTGTCTCCAGGCTATTTATCTGTGATTCCACTTTTATTTCAAGATTTTGGATCATTTTCACTATCATTATTCGGAATTCTTTATCAGATTCCCTATCTCTTCCTCTTTTCTTTGGTTTGGTGGGCATTTATCCTGTTCCTTTACCTGCTGGGTATTCCTCTATCTCTTCATCTTGTTTATATTGCTGAGTTTGGGGTGGCCTTTTTGTATTCTGGCAGTTTGTGGAGTTCTCTTTTTGTGGAGTTTCCTCGCTGTGGGTGGGGTTGTATGGGTGGCTTGTCAAGGTTTCCTGGTTAGGGAAGCTTGTGTCGGTGTTCTGGTGGGTGGAGCTGGATTTCTTCTCTCTGGAGGGCAATGAAGTGTCCAGTAATGAGTTATGGGATGTCAGTGGTTTTGGAGTAACTTTGGGCAGCCTGTATATTGAAGCTCAGGGCTGTGTTCCTGTGTTGCTGGAGAATTTGCATGGTATGTCTTGCTCTGGAACTTGTTGGCCCTTGGGTGGTGCTTGGTTTCAGTGTAGGTATGGAGGCATTTGATGGGCTCCTGTCGATTAATGTTCCCTGGAGTCAGGAGTTCTCTGGTGTTCTCAGGATTTGGACTTAAGCCTCCTGCTTCTGGTTTGCAGTCTTATTTTTACAGTAGTCTCAAGGCTTCTCCATCTATACAGCACCATTGATAAAACATCTAGGTTAAAGATGAAAAGTTTTTCCACAGTGAGGGACAACCAGAGAGGTTCACAGAGTTACGTGGAGAAGAGAAGGGGGAGGAGGGAGTAACAGGTGACCAGGATGAGATGAGGTGGAATCAAAAGAGGAGAGAACAAGCTAGCCAGTAATCACTTCATTATATGTGCCCCACAGTCTGGACCGCTTAGAGATGTTCATGGAGTTATACAGAGAAGAGAAGAGGGAGGAAGGAGACAGAGGTAGTCAGGAGGATAAAGGGGGGAATCAAAAGGAGAGCCACAGATCCAGCCAGTAATCAGTTCCCTAAGTGTTCTCCACCATCTGGAACACACAAAGAGATTCACAGAGTTGGGTAAGAAAAGAAGGGGGATGGAGGAGATAGAGGTGACCTGGTGGAGAGAAAGGAAAGTCCAAATGGGGAGAGAAAAGTCAAGCCAGTAATCTCACTCCCAAGTAAAAATGGGTACTAAAGATTGGATTCTTAAAGGTACAAAATTGATAACAAATACCAAAAAGCAAAGATTAAAAATCTAGAGTAGAGGTTGGATTTTCAAAAATACAATATTAAAGAAAAGAAAAAAATAAGTCACAAAAATTATAAGAATATAATTATATATAAAGTTTGCTTTAAAAAATAGGGTCTTTGTTTTTTTTTGCAAAGTAATAGTAGGTTATAAAAATGAAAATTAAAGGAGTAATAGAGGACTTAAAAATTAATAAAAAGATTGATCATAAAAATAGTAAAAATATATCTAGGACTTTCTATGGTGGTGTTGTGGGCAGTGTGGGGTCAGTTCATTTTCAGATAGTTCCTCGGTCCGGCTTATTGCACCTGTCATTTCCAAGGTGGTTCCCTCTGTTTTAGCTTCTTCTGTTTGCTGGTCTCTTCAGTGTCTGATTTCCTCCCTAACACAAGTGGGGAGGTGGTGGACACTTTTTTGGGCTCACTTGTTCAGTCATGCTGTAGGGAGGGAGGGACGGACGCTGCAAACAAATGACACTGGCATGTGCTCGCAGTGCCTCAGCCACACTGGGCCTGCCCCCGCTCACGGCGCATGTGCCCTCCCTGCCCACACTGCTGAGGCTCTAGGTTGCTCCTCCGGGAACCATTCGAGGCTGGCCCTGGGCTGCATGCACCTCCCAGGTCCAAGCCGCTCAGGTTCAGGCACTCAGGAAGTCCTCAGAGGCACAGACTTGGTTGGGCCTGCATTTTGTGCTCAGTTTTCTGGATGTACAACTGGCGCACCTTCTCAGGTGGGTGTTGACTGTCCAGAACCCCAGGAAGTCTTAGATAGCAAAGAAGCCTGCTTGCAGTTTGGTAGATAATGTCTCTCTGGGGCTGCGATTGCCCCCTTCCGGCTCTGGCTGCCTGTCACCAGAGGGGGATGGTCTGCAGCCGGCTAGCTCTGCTCAGTCCTTTGTTCTGTGAGCAGGCCTGGCGGTGTCTTAGGTTAGGGCTTTTCGTGTGGTAGCTATCCCACAGTCTGGTTTGCTAGCCTGTTAGTTCCCTCAGATTGCCCTCGGGGCATTCAGGCCTGGTCCTTACTCTAAGCAATGCAGCCCGCGCCTCCCTGCCCAGCCCCCACTTTCTAGTGGCAGGTGCCGGTGTCTGCGCTACTTCTACGGTGGGGGAGTTGCCATTGGGCACGTAATCTGTGGGTTTTAATTATTTTTCCTCCCAGTTATGTTGCCCTCTGTGGTCCCAAGGCTCGCCACAGACTCGACAGTGAAAGCGTTTCCTGGTGTTTGGAAACTTCTCTCTTTTTAAGACTCCCTTCCCAGGACGGAGCTCCATCCGTACCTCTTTTGTCTCTTTTTTTTTTGTCTTTTATATTTTTTCTTACCTCCTTTTGAAGACAATGGGCTGCTTTTCTGGGTGCCTGATGGCTTCTGCTGGCATTCAGAAGTTGTTTTGTGGAATTTACTCAGCGTTTAAGTATTCTTTTGATGAATTTGTAGGGGAGAAAGTGGTCTCCCAGTCCTATTCCTCCGCCATCTTAGGACCGCCCTATTTTGCACTTTTTGAGGAACGTCCATACTGTTTTTCACAGTGCACCATTTTACATTCTCAGCAATGCCTAGGGGTCCATTTTTCCACCTCCTAGACAACACTTGTTATTCCTCTTTTTATTTTTAATTTTATATTAGCCATCCTAATGTGTGTGAGGTCGCATCTCACTGTGATTTTGATTTGCATTTCTCTAATGTTTAGTTACATTGAACATCTTTTCATGTGTTTTTGGCCATTTGTATGTCTTCTTTGGAAAAATGTTTACTAACGTCTGGAGACATTCATTTTCTTTTGTGGATTCAGTGCTATATTACTAGTGCCTGGAACTGTGCTGTCCTATTCCAGATACCGAATGGTTGTATGCTGACCAAATTAATGATTGAACCTTACTGGCCTGCTAGGCCATAGGTAACAATCTGGGTACTTGAGATGACATAGTTCAGAACCCATTAGTACTCTCAAGATAAATGATATATTCTGTTTGTAGATATGATCAAACTAGTGTTAGACATAGTGGCAATATCAACCTAACATCAGAGATTTTTAACTTGAGCAGAAATTTGTGTCCTGGTGTTTTGTTTTCTCAGCATCTATTGATATTTTTTGTTAATTTTTATTTTTTATTAGTGGCTAAAAAAATCTATATACATTTATAATTTTTTTAAATTAAGATTTTATTTCTTTTTCTGTTTTTTAAGTCATATACCCTACTTGTACTCTTTATTTAACTTGTATCATATCAGCATACCAGTAATAGTAACTATAATGATGAAAATACATAATTTATGGGGTTAAAAAGAAGACAAATTAATTCTGGATAACAAATCTATGTAAGCCAGGAGGGAGGTTATCAGTTAAGTTTCTAAACCTGTTGAATTATTTGGCGGGGGTTAAAATAGTAACTATATACTTTGTTAATTATTATGAATGCAAAATATTATTTTAAAGATAATTAGTAAAGAGTAGACAGAGAATCCGTAATCTTCAACCAGCAGAAGGAAAAAAATCAAATTAGAAAGCAAATCACAATTCCACATCTTGATGTACACCAAAAATAGTTGAAAGCCAAGACTTGAGCAGATATTTGCACACGAATTTTTACTGCATAGTTATTTAGAATATACAAAAGGCAGAAACAACCTAAATGTTCTTCAACAAGTGGATAGATAAGCAAATTATGATACATACATACAATGGAATATTATTCAACCGTAAAAGGAATGAAGTTCCACTATGTGTTACAACTTGAATGAATCTTGGCATTTTTACACTATGTGAAATAAGCCAGACACAAAAGGACAAGGATTATATGAGTGCATTTGTGTGAAATATCAAGAATAGGTAAATTCATAGAGACAGAAGTAGATTAATGTTACCAGGGGTTGGGGAATGCGAAGAATGAGCGATTTATTGCTTAATTGTTACAGAATTTGTTTGGGCTGATGAAAAAGTTTTGGAAATAGATAGTGGTATTGGTTGTACCGGGGCTTCTCTGGCAGCTCAGCCGATAAACAGTTTGCTTTCAATGCAGGAGACTCTGGTTTGATTCCTGGGTCGGGAAGTTCCCCTGGAGAAGGGATAGGCAACCCATTCCCAGTATTCTTGGGCTTCCCTGGTGGCTCGGATGGTAAAGAATCTGCCTGCAATGTGGGAGACCTGGGTTTGATCCTTGGGGTGGGAAGATCCCCTGGAGGAGGGCATGGCAACCCTCTCCAGTATTCTTGCCTGGAGAATCCCCACGGACAGGGGAGCCTGGCTGGCTACAGTCCACGGGGTCACAAAGAGTCGGACGTGACTGAGCGACTTTCACTTTCAATTAATGATCTAAAAAAATCCCTGGGAAACTAAAAATAAAACACTTCTTCATTCTAATAAAGGGAGTCTGAAGAACCTGCAACTAATATCATATTTAGTAGTGAAATACTGGATATCTTTCCTATAAGATTAGGAACAGGCAGGAGTACATGCTTTCACTGCTTTTATTCAACATTTTTCCTGGAGATCATAGCTGTTGCAACAGGCAAGAAAAACAAATAACAGGTATATAGATTGGAAGGAAAGATGTAAAGCTTTTTATTTGTAGAAGATATGATAGTACATGTAAAAAACCCCAAAGAATCTGTGAAAAAACTGCTAGAACTAGTAAGTGAATTTAGCCAGATAACATAAGTTCAATATGCAAAACTTTATTGAAGCTTTTAATACTAACAACAAACAATTGGAAAATCAAAATAAAACACATACTATTTTATAGCATAAAAATAAAATACCTTAAAGTAAATTTAGCAAAATATATCAAATAGCTGCATATAGAACATTACCATATATTGCTGAGGAAAGTTAAAACAGATCTAAATAAATAGAAATGTACATATTAGATTCATGGATTGAAGGCATCAATGCTATTAAAATTTCATAATTCCTTGACTTGCTCTATTGAGTTAGCATAATATCCCTTGTGCTCAGTTGTGTCCAACCTCAACCCCATTGACTGTAGCCCGCCAGGCTCCTCTGTCCATGGGATTTTCCAGGCATGTTTACTGGAGTGGGTTGCCATATTCTACTCCAGAGAATCTTCCTGACCCAGGGATTGAACTCCTACCTCCTGTGTTTTCTGCATTGGCAGGTGGATTCTTTACCACTGAGCCACCTGGAAAGCCACTGATTTTACACAGTCTCAGTCAGAATTCCTATAGCCTTTCTTTCATAGATCTTGGCAAATTTATATGGAAATACAGAAGATCAAGAATATTTAATACAATTTGAAAAATAAGAATCAAGTTAGAAAACTTATTCTATCTAATTTCAAGGTGTCATAAAGTCACAGGAGTTAAGGTAATGAATTTTAGCATAAGTGTAGACATACAGATCGATGGAATAGAATAGTGAGTCCAGAAAAAAAAGTACACATTAATTGATTTTTGATAAGATTTCAAGGTAATTCAGTGAATCAAAAAGTAATATTCTTAACAAACTATGTTGAGATAATTGGATATCCACCTGGAAAAAATGACTCTTGGCATGTACTTCATACTCTACACAAAGATCATCTTGAAACAGATCACAGACCTAAATGCAAAAGCCAAAACTGTAAGACTTTAGAGCAAAGTCTAAGGGACAATCTATGTACCTTTGGAGTAGACTACAGTTTTTTAGATAAAACAAATTTAAAATCTTTACAAAGGATAAATTAGACTTCATCAAAATTAAAACCTTTTGTTTTTTAAAATGAGAGGAAAATAAAGTGAGAGGTGTGCCACAGACTAAAAGCAATTATTCTCCTTACATATATATGAAAAAGTGCTTTCATATTTTTTTCTGAAATTTTTTTGGCATCCAGAATACATAAAGAATTCTCACAACGCAAAAATCGGAAAATAATCAACCCAATAATAAATGAGCAAAATATTTGAACAGATACTTGGCAAAAAAAGAAATAGAAAGGGCCAATAAACACATAAAAAGATGCTCAGCATTATTAGCTAGCATAATAATGCAGACTGAAACAGTGATACACCACTAGTGACCCCCTAGAATGCTTAAAAAAATGAAAAAGTTTAATAATATCAAGTGTGGGCAAAGATGTTGAGCATCTGTAACTCATACCTTGCTGGAAGGAGTACAAAATGGTACACATACTATGGAAAAGTGTTGTAGTTTATGCAGTTATATTATCCAGCAGTTCCACGTGTGAACATTACCTGAGATAAATGAAAATATGTCAACACAAAGCCTTAATCATGAGCTCAAAGCAACTTTTTTTCATAATAGCAGCTACTGGAAATAACTCCAAGGTCCATCAAGAAGTGAATGAATACACAAACTGCAGGAGAGCCGGAAGCAAAATATTGCTCAGTGATAGAGAGAAAGGAACACAGCATGGAAGAATCTCAGAAATGCTCTATGCAGGAAAGAAGCCAAAGAAGAGGACATTCTGTGTGATTCTGTTTACTTGATATTCTAGAAAATGTAAAATGTATTCCCTGGTGGTTCAGTGGTTAAGACAACACACTTCCAGTGCAGGGGCCTGGGCTCCATCCGTGGTCAGGGAACTAAGATCCTATATGCCCCGTGTTGCAGCCAAAAAAGTAACCTACTGCGACAGAAAGCAAATAAGTGTTTCCCTAGGACTGGGAGTGAGATGGGGTTGACCATAAAGAACCACAACAATTTTGGGTGAGGAACTGTTCTATATCTGGATTATGGTGGTGGTTACAAATTGTGGTAGTTATAAATTGTCAAAACTTTTAACGGAAGTACTTAAAATAAATGTAGGTTTATCATGTGTAAATTATGCTTCAATAAACTTGATTAAAAAGATAGATAGCAAATAAATCAATGTCAGATCTCATCTTAGTTTAACATGGCTGTTCTGCACCACCGGTGGAGTATATTTCTGGAAACAGCTTCTAATTTGGGTGCTACAGACAGGAAGGTTTTGAAATTACTGGCAGAGCTGCTCTGTTCCAGAAATTTCTCTGATTGCTCTTTTTATTGACATCTGTTCTTGTTTCAGTGAGTGTAATAGCTCCCAAATTATCTGATGACATTAATTGGAATTTTATAGTAGTTCTCTCCAGCCTCTGATTTACCTCTATTTCCTCTGTGGCCATAAAGTCAAGTAAAAAAAGTAGAACACTAACTGGTAAAATTTTTGTTTTCCTTTTTTCCCACTATCCTGCTATCTAAGACCTGGTTTGAGATTAATGGTGAAGGATTTCCATATTGTCTTAGATAATATCTTGACTTGGGATGCAATAATTGTTTCTAGAGTCAAATTATAAACCAAATATAGTTTTAGAAGAACTAGAGGACACTAGAAAGCTAGAAAAGCAACTGTCCCATCACTGCATTATCATCTTTTAGAATTAATGATGATTTTTACATGTTTATATGAGCTGCTCTGGTTCTGACTTTTTCTTTTATTCTCCATCATTTCACAAATCATGTCTTTCTAGAAGGGGCTTCCTTGGTGGCTCAGACAGTAAAGAATCTACCTGCAATTCAGGATACCCAGATTTGATCCCTGGGTTGGGAAGATCCGCTGGAGAAGGAAATGACAACCCATTCCAGTATCCTTGCCTGGAGAATTCCATTGACAGAGGAGCCTACAGGGCTATGGTCCACAGGGTTGCAAAGAGTTGGACATGACTGAAAGGTCCTGCCAAAATTAATCATGAGATTATTTTCTTCCATTTAAGTTTATTTACATTCTGTTAAATAGGGGAACATTTTTAGTTTTTGCATTTCATTTCAGTTCTGCTGAGAATTTTCAAGTCCCTGCTATTTGCAGTGTGCTGATCCTGGAACTGGGAAAATAAAAGTGATAACTGGACCCGTCCTTACAGTGAGAGAGACACGCACAGAAGTAGTTTGATAAAATGCGGTTCCCTGTCATAGAAGTGCATTTAAAAGGCTGGGAGAACCAGTGGAAAGAACAATTGATTCTGCCTTTTGAGACAGTATTAGACAGAGCAAGTTGCTGTCAAAGGTTGAATTATCTAGATGTAAAAGCGAAAGAAGCACTGTTTAGAGGAAAGTGGTGTAAGAAAAGAACCAGGGTGTTTCTTCTCCCATTGTTGGGGAAAGTGGAATCAAGGAATAAGTTATTCTGATGAACTTTCTGTGATATTTCAAATTGCTGTCTAACTTTTCACAAATATTTCAAAGATATTCCAGCAAATTAAATCCTCCAAATTGACTACACTGAAGAATGGAGGCAAGAGGATTACATAGCCAGTGGGGTGGGCTTTCCGAACCTCTGAGATAAACACGTGTAGATGTGTCACGCGTGTGACTGTCAGTCATCATGGACACATTCATGGGAAAAATGTAGAGTCCTGGCTTTTGAACATCTAGACAGTCGGAGAAGGCAATGGCACCCCACTCCAGTACTCTTGCCTGGAAAATCCCATGGACGGGGGAGCCTGGTGGGCTACGGTCCATGGGGTCGCTAGGAGTCGGACACGACTGAGCGACTTCACTTTCACTTTTTGCTTTCATGCATTGGAGAAGGAAATGGCAACCCACTCCAGTGTTCTTGCCTGGAGAGTCCCAGGGACGGCGGAGCTGGGTGGGCTGCTGTCTCTGGGGTCGCACAGAGTCGGACACAACTGAAGTGACTTAGCAGACAGTAATTTAAAGCACTGCACATTTTATCTTATAGGGAAAGGGAAAAAAGTACACACAAGATGAATGTTAATAGACACAGTATAAATAACATCCCTGGTATTCAGTTTACTCTTTTCTTCAATACTCAGTGAACCTCTGCACTCTTCCTTCTCAAAGAAGAAGAAATTCATGGTCCTTTGTGAAGGATGATTTACATTCAGAATGCTGATGTATATTAGTATAAGGGTTGTATACTGTACTACTCAGTATAAGGGTAGCAGCAGCCTGGGCAAGCCGCTCCGTACCTGACTATATACCTACAAGGACAAGCCACATCCTAATGTAGTATCTTAGAACCACAGCAGTTTATTATTTCTTAGCGTTGGTTTGCGGTCAGGCTGGGCACACCTGCACTTTTCCTCTGCTTCCTTTGAACATATTTGGGGTAATTCATGTGACTGAATTCAGCTAGGAGCTCAACTCGAGGAGAAGGCCTTTTGTCTCAGGGCCACTTTCCAGCATGTTCAGTGTGTAGCTTGGACCTCCTTACATCACAGTGGCTGGTTCATCTTTCCATCCAACCTCTGTTTCATCCCCCAGCCACTCCCTAAACTGTAAAGACACATTTTTCATGAGACACGCTCGGTCTTAAGTTCTCTCTTGCCCCTCTGTGAACCTTCTACTTTTTGAAGTCCCTCCCATCCTATAATGTCCAAGTCTACTACCACTTTTGTGATGAAACCCATATGACAATTTTCTTTTCCACTTGCTGTATCCATACCTTCTTTTTTTTTTTTAAATAATTTTATTTATATATTTTTGTCTATGCTGGGTCTTTGTTGCTGCAAGGGCTTTTCTTTAGTTGTGGCGAGTGGGGGCTACTCTCTAGTTGCAACGCGTGGGCTGATCGTTCCAGTGGCTTCTCTTGTTGCAGAGCATGGGCTCTAGGGTGCTTGGACTTCAGTAGTCACGGTATGTGGGCTTAGTAGCTGTAGATCCCAGGCTCAGTAGTTGTGGCACATGGGCTTAGCTGCCTGTGGCATGTGGGCTCTCCCCAGATCAGGGATTGAAACCATGTCCCTGGCATTGGCAGGTGGATTCTTTACCACTGAGCCACCAGGGAAGCCCTCCATACCTTCTGATGACATCACACCGGCTGTTTCCAAGTTCTCACAGAATGCTGTCTGTTGTTCTTTCTTGTGTTTTGTTCAGCTGTTCAGTTGATCTGAGAAAAGCTTGTCCAGTCCATGGGAACTTATTCCATGGACCTACCTTTGTAAGGTCCTGAGGACTCCTCTCTTCAGACATGTGTCCTAGTTAGATGGCTCAGCTATCATAAGAGCATATTAACTCTCTCCATTTTGACTGACCAATGAAACATATGAAATTGAGCATTGTAGAATAATCTGTACTCCAAGTTCTTGTCAGAAGCTTTAACCTAGAAATATCTGCTGCCCAGTACCTATCAAAAGCTCAGCTGTGAAAATTAATATATATGGAGAATTGCCTGAAGGATATGTAGTCCATCTGTTCTCTAGACACACTCAATTTTCTTCCTGGGTTAACCAAACCAAGAGAGAGCTGTAGATTAGAATACTGTTGATTTAGTTCTCCAGAGAATTGCTTGTAGGCAATTGCCCTTGGCATTATGCCATTGGCTTTCATTTTGATGGACATTAGAAGGAAAATCCTTTTCAATTTTTGGCAATACATTGGTGAATCTAGATGAAATAAGTGACTTTATAATACAAATATAAATTATCAAAATTGACTCAAGCAGAGTTCAGAAAATCCATATAGACTGATGACCATGGACAGAGTTGGAAAGGTTGCCAAAGATTTATTGCCCAAAAGTTCAGTTCAGGTCAGTCACTCAGTCATGTCCAACTCTTTGCAATCCCACAGACTGCAGAATACCAGGCTTCCCTGTCCATCACCAACTCCTGAAGCTTGCTCAAACTCATGTCCATCAGTTGGTGATGCCATCCAACCATCTCATCCTCTGTTGTCCCCTTCTCCTCCTGCCTTCAATCTTTCCCAGCATCAGGGTCTTTTCCAATGAGTCAGTTCTTCATATCAGGTGGACAAAATATTTCCCAGAAAGCTGAGGCCATTTTTTTTTTTTTTTGCGGGGGGTGTAGGGGGGTTGTGTATCTACTGTGTTTATTTGCCTAAGAATTCTGTCTTGTTATCTTTCTCTCTCTTTTTTCTTTTATCAATCAGTAACACTCCTTCCTTCAGGGGGATTGCTCCTCTGTCACCTCAGTTATATGATATTCTGATAGTGAGATATTGTGGTACACTGATTGCTGGCCACAGAAGTAAACAAATTATGCTGGACCCATATTTGAGTATGAGCATGTGTGTGTACTCAATTGCTTCAATTCTGCCCAACTCTTTGTGACCCCATGGACTTAGCCCACCAGGCTCCTCTGTCCATGGGATTCTCCAGGCAAGAATACTGGGGTGGGGGGGGGGTTTGCCATGCCCTCCCTCCAGGGGATGTTTCCTACTCAGGGACTGAACCCATGTCTCCTGTATCTCCTGCATTGCAGGTGGGTTCTTTACTGCTGAGCCACTGCAGAAGCCCGTATTTGCGTGTATCCTTGTATAAAAGTACCCAAGGTGGGCACATGACCCAGATAGAGTTAATCACAGGCTCTCCCGCTAGTTTTGTATTCACATCTGTGGAGAAAGTTCTCTTCTTCCTGGTTGCTAAATGGTGATGATGTAAGCCTATAACTGCCTGGGGTTGCAGCAACTCCCTCCCATATATATTAAGCCCATCTGCAGTGAAAGGTAAGAAAGAGAGGGAGAGAAAGGGATCAGTGGCAGGGCCAAGGTGACCCAGGACAGACAGAAACCCAGTCAAAATCTCTTTGACTGAGAGATGAAGCCTGGGAGAGACAGGCATACATGCAGACATAGAACTCAGATGCAGACACGGAAATAAAAGAGAAAGAAAAGAGAAAGCTTTCAGCGTTGAGTCCCTGGCGCTACTCCTGACCTTCCTATATATGAAGCAACACATTTCTTTCTTTCTCTCTCTCTGCCTTCTTTCGTTTTTTTTTTTTTTTCTTTTCTTTGTAGTTTAATTGAGGAATCTTTCACTTGTGAGTGGAATACTTCTGATCAAAATGATTTTAGACTAAAAGGTGAACTTAAAAAATTAATTAAGGCACAGATCATCCTTTTGTTTCTTTTCTTCTTCAAAAGCTTAGAGAAAATGAACTCACAATATTTGTCTGCCCATTTTTTAAAACTAGCATAACTCTGAGATATGAAAAATTTTAGCACAAAATGGAAATAATGAATATACGTGAGTACAGATGTACGTATCCTGAATGTATCCCAGAAAGCTTTTACCTCCGCGTCCTCACAGGATGACTCTGGCCCTGCACCTTTCAGTGTGAGCTCACCCTTTTTCTGGGTTTTCTCCAGTCACATTGTACCTGTCAGGGTCCTCAAGGTTTTGCTGTGGTAACAAAAGACCCCAAATCCTTAGTGGTTTAAAACAATGAAAGCTTATTCTTGCTTACTCAACTCAGGGTCAGCTGATTTCCTCACACAGGGATACAGGCTTACAGAATGTCAATCATTTGGAAAATTATTTAGTGGGCAATCATATTCTCGGCTCTTCATGCATTGTTCCAAAGATGATATATATAATTTCTGCTCATATATCTTTGGCGAAGCCAAGTTAAAAGTTGCCTCTAACTTTTAAAGGTCAAGACGAATCCTACCTTCATCTTGGAAGTGGAAAGGACTGGAATATTAACTGACAGTCCTAATAATTACCAGAGAACTCCTTCCTGGTCACCGAGTATTTGGTTCATGCTCCTTTTCACATTCACAGTACAGTTGTCCCCTCTCCAAAGGACACTATGCAAAATTTCTATACTCTAACAAACCAGACTTAAAGTCCAGGATCGCTGGATGATGTGTGATGGTCTGTTTATCACAAGGAGATGATGGTAATAAATAGTCTCTATCAAGCCTGGGTATGGCTTCTTTTGATCTGAAGACTTATGAACTAAAATTTTATCTGCCCCTCATACACTCAATATGCACACAGATTAGGTAATGTGAAAAGAGCCCCTTTGCTGGAAGTGAGTATTAACCTTTGACCAAGTCCTAACTTGGCTCCTTTAACATCTATTATTCATTGCTCCTAGATTCTACTTCTCAGAGATTCTTCCTTTTCCACTATTCTCTTTGGTCATATCTGAAGTAGGCATCAGGGACTATGTTCTTCGTTGGGGAAGGCAGGTTTAATGGTCCACTTTTTGTTCAACAGAAGATTGGGGCCCATGGTTGTCTTAAGTCCAGGATCATTTTTAATCATTGAAGTTAAATAGCTGTTAGTCCAAGTTGATAGAATTTTGCAGTAAAAATCACTCAAAAACATTTGTGACTACTTCCCTATCTGATTTCAGTCAGTTCCATATACCAATAGGTGCAACCATAATTCTTTTCTGGACATAATTTCCATTTTTCTATATGCCTTTGTTGTCTCTACCTTGTACCAAATGATTTCTTACTGTATAAAATAGATTTTCATCTATTTGTGTTCAAACAATATTTTCTTCACTGTCTACTTCCCACTGCTTAATCCAGTGCTAACAAATATTTTAGTGTTTTTTTTTTTTTTAAACGCTCCACTAGAAGCTATCGGTTTCCATATCAGTTAGACTGGATTACGTTATAGTAACGATCTAAAAATTTCAGTGGTCCAAGTTGACAAAAACTTGTATCCTACCCTCACTGTGTCTGTCACAGGTTGACTGTGGGTTCTGTTGTATATAGTCCTTATTCAGGGACATAGGAGAAGGCAATGGCACCCCACTCCAGTACTCTTGCCTGGAAAATCCCATGAACGGAGAAGCCTGGTGGGCTGCAGTCCATGGGGTCGCTGGAGTTGGACACGACTGAGTGACTTCACTTTCACTTTTCACTTTCATGCATTGGAGAAGGAAATGGCAACCCACTCCAGTGTTCTTGCCTGGAGAATCCCAGGGGCGGGGGAGCCTGGTGGGCTGCCGTCTATGGGGTTGCACAGAGTCGGACACGACTGAAGCAACTTAGCAGCAGCATTCAGGGACATGGGCTGTCAGAGATTCAAGAAACATTGAAACAAGAACATTAAGGGAAAAAGGGAATGAGGAAAACCATGGCACCAAAAGCTTTCTGTCTGGAAACGATCCATGCCAATTCCTCTCACATTAATTGGTCAGTGCAAGTCACAACTAATTTTAAGAGGTTAAAAAATTAGCTTGTACCACATGTCTGGAAGAACAGAGGAATATAATATCTGTGAACCCGTTTAATAAATAAGACACACACACTGCAAGTTTAATGATCTTTGTGGACTTTACAAAAAATTGTGGGGGCCAGAGAAAGAATTATATCACATGATATTTAGAATCTTTCAGAAAACTCTCTGTCTGAAATCTCTCTTTCTCATTCTTTTTTCATGGTGTCAGTAATGTCTTATTTTTCTCTCCATTCCTCATGCAGTACTCAACATCACAGGCTCCACTCTACCCCTGTCATTGTTCTCTGTTTTGGACATAAAATTCCATACTCCTTCATTATGGAGGGAAAATTCCATTATCCTTGTTGTTTTCACATTCCCTCAAGGACTTATATCCTATCTTATGAGGCTTATGACGCATTTCATCTCAGCAAATATGGTGCTTTCTCTAAGATTCCTGGTGAATGCAATTTTCTCCATCTTACTACATTAATAATATATTAGCAAGTCAAATCTAGCATTACCAAGTAGATGTTGTTCCAGAAATAAAAGGTGGTTTAATATCAGTATATCTAGTATTTCAATATCTTATATTAATAGATTACAAGAGAATACCTATATGACCATCTGAATGTGCTCTGTCCAACGTGGTAGACCCTAGTCATGCATAGCTATTCCAATAGAAGTTTGAATAATTGAAGTTAAATTATTAAAACTTCCGTTCCTTATTCCCACTGGACATATTTCAAGTGCTCAATAGTCACATATGGCTTGTGGCTATGGAATTAACACAGATAATGAACATTTCCATCATTGTGGAAACTTCTGTTGGGCAGTGTTGATCTAACTAAAGAGTCATTTGACAAGCATATTAGACATTTCTGATTTCAAATTTTTTGTAAATTACAGTTAAAAGGAAACTTTCCTAAATTGAGAAACAGTGTATATAAGAAGCCAATGGCAAACATCATACTAAGTAGTATTTTTCATTATGTTCAGGGAAAAGGGTGACTGTCACTATAACAACTGTGTCTGTTAAGATTACTTTTTTTTGTTTTTTTTTTAACATGTAATTTATTTTTCATTGATGTATAATACTACATAAATTATAGGTGTACAAAATAGTGATTCACAATTTTTAAAGGTTTTACTCCTCATTTGCTGTATTCCCCCTATTTTATGATATATTCTTGTAGTTTATTTTAAACTGAGTAGTTTGTGCCTCTTTCTTTTTTTATTAATTAATTAATTTTTAAATTGAAGGATAATTGCTTTACAGAATTTTGTTTTTCGTCAAGCCTCAATATGAATCAGCCATAGGTGTACACTGCCCCTCCCTCCCATCTCCCTTCCCATCCCAACCCTCTAGGTTGATACAGAGCCCTTGTTTGGGTTTCCTGAGACATACAGCAAATTCCTGTTGGCTATCTGTTTTACATATGGTAAGTTTCCATGTTACACTCTCCATACATCTCACCCTCTCCTCCCCTCTCCCCATGGCCATAAGTATATTCTCTATGTCTGTTTCTCTATTGCTGCCCTGAAAATAAATTCTTCAGTACCATTTTTCTAGATTCTGTATAAATGCATTCAGTTCAGTTCAGTTCAGTCACTCAGTCGTGTCCGACTCTTTGCAACCCCATGAATTGCAGCACACCAGGCCTCCCTGTCCATCACCAACTCCCAGAGTTCGCTGAGACTCACGTCCATCGAGTCAGTGATGCCATCCAGCCATCTCATCCTCTGTTGTCCCCTTCTCCTCTTGCCCCCAATCCCTCCTAGCATCAGAGTCTTTTCTAATGAGTCAACTCTTCGCATGAGGTGGCCAAAGTACTGCAGTTTCACCTTTAGCATCATTCCTTCCAAAGAACACCCAGGACTGATCTCCTTCAGAATGGACTGGTTGGATCTCCTTGCAGTCCAAGGGACTCTCAAGAGTCTTCTCCAACACCACAGTTCAAAAGCATCAATTCTTCGGTGCTCAGCCTTCTTCACAGTCCGACTCTCACATCCATACATGACCACAGGAAAAACCATAGCCTTGACTAGACAGACCTTTGTTGGTAAAGTAATGTCTCTGCTTTTGAATATGCTATCTAGGTTGGACATAACTTTCCTTCCAAGGAGTAAGCGTCTTTTAATTTTATGGCTGCAGTCACCATCTGCAGTGATTTTGGAGCCCCAAAAATAAAGTCTGACACTGTTTCCACTGTTTCCCCATCTATTTCCCACAAAGTAATGGGACCGGATGCCATGATCTTCGTTTTCTGAATGTTGAGTTTTAAGCCAACTTTTTCACTCTCTTCTTTCACCTTCATCAAGAGTTCCTCTTCACTTTCTGCCATAAGGGTGGTGTCATCTGCGTATCTGAGGTGATTGATATTTCTCCCAGCAATCTTGATTCCAGCTTGTGCTTCTTCCAGTCCAGCGTTTCTCATGATGTACTCTGCATGTAAGTTAAATAAGCAGGGTGACAATATACAGCCTTGACGAACTCCTTTTCCTATTTGGAACCAGTCTGTTGTTCCATGTCCAGTTCTAACTGTTGCTTCCTGACCTGCATACAAATTTCTCAAGAGGCAGATCAGGTGTTCTGATATTCCCATCTCTTTCAGAATTTTCCACAGTTTATTGTGATCCACACAGTCAAAGGCTTTGGCATAGTCAAGAAAGCAGAAATAGATGTTTTTCTGGAACTCTCTTGCTTTTTCCATGATCCAGTGGATGTTGGCAATTTGATCTCTGGTTCCTCTGTCTTTTCTAAAACCAGCTTGAACATCAGGAAGTTCACGGTTCACGTATTGCTGAAGCCTGGCTTGGAGAATTTTGAGCATTGCTTTACTAGCGTGTGAGATGAGTGCAATTGTGTGGTAGTTTGAGCATTCTTTGGCATTGCCTTTCTTTAGGATTGGAATGAAAACTGACCTTTTCCAGTCCTGTGGCCACTGCTCAGTTTTCCAAATGTGCTGGCATATTGAGTGTAGCACTTTCACAGCATCATCTTTCAGGATTTGGAATAGCTCAACTGGAATTCCATCACCTCCACTAGCTTTGTTCGTAGTGATGCTTCCTAAGGCCCACTTGACTTCACATTCCAGGATGTCTGGCTCTAGGTCAGTGATCACACCATCGTGATTAGAATATGACATTTATCTTTCTCTTTTGGTTTACTTCATGTATAATAGATTCTAGGTTCATCCACCTCATCAGAACTGACTCAAATATGTTCCTTTCTTTGGCTGAGTAATATTCCATTGTGTATATGTACCAACACTTCTTTATCCATTCATCTATCGATGGACATCTAGGCTGCTTCCATGGGTCTAACTAATGTAAATAGTACTGCCACAAACAATGGGATATATGTGTCTTTTTCGATTTTGATTTCCTCAGGGTATATGCCTAGGAGTGGGATTGCTGGGTCATATGGTGGTTTTATTCCTAGTTTTTTAAGGAATCTCCATACTGTCTTCCATAGTGACTATATCAGTTTACATTTCCACTAACAGTACAAGAGGGTTCCCGTTTCTCCATACCCTCTCCAGCATTTTGTTTGTAGACTTTTTGATGATGGCCATTCTGACTGGTGTGAGGTGATATCTCATTGAAGTTTTGATTTGCATTTCTCTAATAATGAGTGATGTTGCACATCTTTTCATGTGCTTGTTAGCCATCTATATGTCTTCTTTGGAGAAATTTCTGTTTAGGTCTTTCTCCCACTTTTTGATTGGGTTGTTTGTCAAAGGCTTTTTCTGCACCTATTGAGATGATCATTTTGTTTTTATCTTTCAATTTGTTAATATGGTGTATCACATTGATTGATTTGTGTATACTGAAGAATTAGTGCATCCCTGGAATAAACCCAACTTGATCATGGTGTATGAGCTTTCTGATGTGTTGCTGAATTCTGTTTGCTAAAATTTTGTTGCAGATTTTTGCATCTATGTTCATCAGTGATATTGGCATGTAGTTTTCTTTTTTTGTGTTGTCTTTGTCTTGTTTTGGTATCAGGGTGATGGTGGCCTTGTAGAATGAGTTTGGAAGTGTTCCTTCCTCTGCACGTTTTTGAAAGTTTTAGAGTGATGAGCATTAACTCTTCTCAAATGTTTGATAGAATTTTCCTGTGAAGCCATCTGGTCCTGGGCTTTTGTTTTTTGGGAGATTTTTGATCACAGCTTCAATTTCAGTGCTTGTAATTGGGTTGTTCATAATTTCTATTTCTTCCTGGTTTAGTCTTGGAAGATTGAACTTTTCTAAGAATCTGTCAATTTTTTCTAGGTTATATATTTTATTGCCATATATTTCTTCATAATAGTCTCTTATAGTCCTTTGTATTTGCATTGTCTGTTGTAACCTCTCCCTTTTCATTTCTAATTTTGTTGATTTGATTCTTCTCTCTTTTTTCCTTGAGTCTGGCTAAAGGTTTGTCAATTTGGTTTATCTTCTCAAAGAACCAGGTTTTAGTTTTATTAATCTTTACTATTGTTTCTTTCATTTCTTTTCCATTTATTTCTGTTTGGATCTTTATGATTTGTTTCCTTCTGCTAATCTTGGGGTTTTTTTGTTCTTCTTTTTCCAGTTGTTTTAGGTGTAATGTTAGGTTGTCTATTCGATGTTGTTTTTTGTTTCTTGACATAGGATTGTTTTGCTATAAACTTTCCTCTTAGAACTTTTGTTGGGATGCTTTTGTTGCATCCCATAAGTTTTGAATTGTCATGTTTTCATTGTCATTTCTTTCTAGAAATTTTTTGACTTCCCTTTTGGTTTCTTCAGTAACCTGTTGGTTATTTAGAAACATATTGTTTAATCTCCATGTGTTTGTGCTTTTTACAGTTTTTTCCTTGTAATTGATATCTAGTCTCATACTGGTCAGAAAAGATGCTTGATATGATTTCAATTTTCTTAAATTTACTAATGTTTGATTTGTGACCCAAGATGTGGTCTGCTTTGGAGAATGTGCACTTGAGAAGAAGGTGTATTCTTCTGCATTTGAATGGAATGTCCTGAAGATATCAATGAGATCCATCTCATCTAATGTATTATTTAAGACCTGAATTTCCTTGTTAATTTTCTGTTTTTGTAATCTGTACATTGGTGTAAGTGGGGTGTTAAAGTCTCCTACTATTATTGTGTTACTGTCAGTTTCTCATTTTATGTCTGTTAGTGTTTCTCTTATGTATTGAGGTGCTCCTATGTTGGCTACATAGATATTTACAATTATTATGTCTTTCTCTTGGATTGATCCCTTGATCATTATATAGTGTCCTTCCTTATCTCTTGTAATATTCTTTATTTTAAGGTATATTTTGTCTGATATGAGGACTGCTACTCCAGCTTTCTTTTGCTTCCCATTTGCATGGAATATATTTTTACATCATCTCACTTTTGTTCTGTATGTGTGTTTAGATCTGAAGTGAATTTCTTGCAGACAGCATATTTATAGGTCTTATTTTTGTATCTATTCAGCCAGTCTGTGTCTTTTGGTTGGAGCATTTAATCCATTTACATTTAAAGTAATTATTGATATGTATGTTCCTATTGAGGGCTTCCCTCATATCTAAGTCAGTAAAGAATCTGCCTGCAATGCAGGAGACTGAAGTTCAATTCCTGGGTCGGGAAGATCCTCTGGAGAAGGAAATGGCAACCCACTCCAGTATTCTTGCCTGGAGAATCCCATGGACAGAGGAGCCTGGCAGGCTACAGTCCATGGGGTTGCAAAAGTCGGACACAACTTAGTGTCTAAACCACCACCACCATGTTCCTATTACCATTTTCTTAATTGTTTGGGGTTTGATTTTGTAGATCTTTTTCTTCTCTTGTATTTCTTGACTATATAAGTCCCTTTAACATTTGTTGTAAAGCAGGTTTGGTGGCACTTAATTCTTTTAACTTGGTTGTCTGAAAAGTTTTTGATTTCTCCATGAATTTTTAATGAGATCCTTGCCAGATACAATAATCCTGGTTGTAGATTTTTCCCTTTCAGTACTTGAAATATATCCTGCCATTCCCTTCTGGCCTTCAGAGTTTCTGCTGAAAGATCAGCTATTAAACATATGGGGTTTCCCTTGTATGTTACTCATTGGTTTTCCCTTGCTGCTTTTAATATTTTTTCTTTGTGTTTAGTCATTGTTAGTTTGATTAGTATGTGTCTTGGCTTGTTTCTCCTTGGGTTTATCCTGTATGGGACTCTTTGTGCCTCTTGGACTTGACTGACTATTTCCTTTCCATGTTGGGGAAGTTCTCAACTATAATCTCTTCAAAAATCTTCTCATCAGGTTTCTTTTTCTCTTCTTCTTCTGGGACCCTTATAATTTGAATGTTGGTTTATTTGATATTGTCCCAAAGGTCTCTGAGACCGTCCTCAGTTCTTTTCATTCTTTTCACTTTGTCCTGCTCTTCAGAAGTTATTTCCACCATTTTATCTTCCAGTTCACCGATTTGTTCTTCTGCTGCAGATATTCTGCCATTGATTACTTCTAGAGTATTTTTAATTTCAGTAATTGTGTTGTTTGTCTCTGTATGTTTATTCTTTAATTCTTCTAGGTCTTTATTAATTGATTTTTGTATTTTCTCCATTCTATTTTCAAGATTTTTAATTATCTTTACTATCATTATTCTGAATTCTTTTTCAGGTACTTTGCCTATTTCCTCTTTATTTGGACTTCTGTGTTTCTAGTTTGTTCCTCCATTTGTGTAGTATTTCTTTGCCTTTTCATTATCATTATTACTTTTTAATTTATTGTGTTTGAGTTCTCCTTTTCCCAGGCTTCAAGGTTAAATTCTTTCTTCCTTTTGGTTTCTGCCCTCCTAAGGTTGGTCCAGTGGTTTGTGTAAGCTTTGTATAGGGTGAGATTTGTGCTGAGTTTTTTTGTTTTGTTTTCGTTTTTTTCTTATGGGCAAGGCTGAGTGATGTGATAATCCTGTCTGCTGATGATTAGGTTTCTATTTTTGTTTTGTTTGTTGTTTAGATGAGGCGTCCTGCACAGGGTGCTACTGGTGGTTGGGTGATGCGGGGTCTTGTATCCAAGTGGTTTCCTTTGTGTGAGTTCTCACTATTTGATACTCCCTAGGGTTAGTTCTCTTAGTCTAGGGTCTTGGAGTGAGTGCATCCACTCCAAAGGCTCAGGGCTTGATCTCTGGTCAGAAATGAGATTCCACAAGTGGTTTGTTATGGCATTGCTGCTGCTGCTGCTGCTGCTAAGTCGCTTCAGTTGTGTCCGACTCTGTGCGACCCCATAGACGGCAGCCCACCAGGCTCCCCTGTCCCTGGGATTCTCCAGGCAAGAACACAGGAGTGGGTTGCCATTTCCTTCTCCAATGTATGAAAGTGAAAAGTGAAAGTGAAGTCGCTCAGTTGTGTTCGACACTTTGCGACCCCAAGGACTTTAGCCTACCAGACTCCTCCCTCCATGGGATTCTCCAGGCAAGAGTACTAGAGTGGGTTGCAATTTCCTTCTCCATGTTATGGCATTAAGTGAGATTAAAACAAATCCCCCAAAATGAGAAACCAGAGATGAACTCCAGACCAATGACAGTTACAAAATCAGGCAAATAATAATTAAAATAATAGAATATGCACATATACCTATACACCCGTAAGCAAAATCAAAACAGTCCAACAAAAATAAAATACAATAGATTGACCCAGAGAACAAAGGAAACCAAAAATTAGATCTACCAGTTAAGAATAAGACTAACTAAAGCACAAACTGGAAAACAAAACTAAGCAAGGTGCCAAGTGGGGAATAAAACGATGAAAACAAAACTAACAAATATATTGAGAGGAAAGAAAAGAAAGATAAGCAAAGTTAAATAGAGGTAAATAAAGAAACTTTATATACATTAAAGATTAACTGCAAGGGGAAAAGAGCAGTAGGAAAAGCAAACAAAGGAATAAATGTAGAAAAAATAATAATAGGTTTAAAAAAATTAAAAATTAAAATTAAAAAAAGGAAAGGAAAAAAGGAAGAAGAAAGAAAAAAAAATGAAGAAGCAAGGAAAAAAAAAAAAAAAAAGGAAAACTCCACACAACTGCAAAAGCCCAATTAGAGCCAGTTTATAAAAACAAACAAACCAAAAAATGTGACTGAAAAAAACACAAACAACTCAAAAGCTTAATTAGATTTCATAGTGCCAATAAAATCAACAAATCCAACGGTGGGGAGGGGGGGATGGGGGGGCAGAGAAAAAGGAAAAAGAAAAAAAAATCCAAAAGAATCTACAGAACAAGTCAAAACATAAGAATAATAAATGTTTTTCTTGAGTCACTGCTGTCAGAGACCTTTCCGTCACTGGGAGTCACAGTCCACCTCGCCTCCCTAGGATGCTCTCCAACACTGTGCTGGTCTCTGGACCTGCTGTTAGGGAAGCTCAGATTCTAATCTGGTCATATTCCTGTTTGTTCTTGCCTCCAATGTCCACAGCTATCAGAACTAGTGCGTTTTCTTTTGTGGGAGCTCTCAATGTCCTTTATATATTCCATAGACACAGAGTCTGCCTAGTTGATCATGTGGATTTAATCTGTAGCTTGTACAGCTGGTGGGAAGGTTTTGGGTCTTCCTTAGCCACACTGCCTCTGGGTTTCGATTGTGGTCTTATTTCCCCCTCTGCATGTGGGGGTCGTCCACTGGGGTTTGCTCCTGAGGCTGGCCGGGAGGGCTTGGATTTGCCCCTGTGAGGGCCAGGTGTGGAGGTGGTGCAGCTGCTTGGGTCACAGGGGCTGTGGCAGCACGAGGTACTCAGGGGAGTTGGCGGCTAGGGCAGCAGGAAATACAGTGCTCTAGAAGGGTATGGCAACCAGTATTGGCCAATACGCTCCAGTATTCTTGCCTGAAGAAGCCCCCTGACAGAGAAGCCCCTGGCAGGCCACAGTCCACAAGATTACAAAGAGTTGGACACGACCGAAGTGACCCTGTGTGACTGATTTGCCAAAATACAGAGTAGGACAACACTCAACTCAACACACAAACGCAAGACTTTTTTTTTTTTTTTGCCTGTGGCAGCTCTGCCCTAGTGAGGGTTGAGTGTGAAGTTGGTGCAGCTGCTTCAGGTGTGGTGACCCTGGCGGCACCAGGTGTGCAGGGACGTGGACTGCCTCCGCCGCAGGAGTTATGGCCCTATCAGAGTCCTTTCCGGAGCCTCTTGTAGCTGGCGACCAGAAGGCCTCTTTGGCCAGTCTTTCTCAGTAGCTCCGCCCACTCAGGCACTTAGAGGGCTCCCTGGCCTGGGGTCCTTCTGCATTGTTTGGCGACTCAGGCACATAACGGGGCCCCCCTGGCTGGGGTCCTACTCTGTAGATTGGCCTGTCAGGCACTTAAAAGAGCACGTTGAGTGTTGTCCTACTCTGTATTTTGGCAAATCAGTCACTTAATGGAAACCCTAGGTGGAGTTCTACTCTGTAGTTCAGTGTGTTAGGCACTAGATGGGCCAGTCTCTCTATTGTTCAGCTGCTGATGTTGGTGTGTGGAGTAAGAGAGGCTATGGCGATGGCGCCACCCCCTACACGTGACTCAGCAGTATCACCTTGCTTCCATGGCTGCCTGGCTTTCCTCCACAGGCATTCCCCACCAGTCTCCTCCCTCACATCCCCTCGATCTGTCTCTCCACAGTCAACAGCAGCCCTCACCCTGGGATTGCTCCACAATCCCTAAACTCCAGCTCCCAGCTGCTGTGCCTTCTAGGGGACCTGCTTCCCTGTCTGGGGTATGCATGGCTGCGGCAAGGACTGTCGATTCTCATTCCATTTAGGCTGCCACAGATTAGCTGTTTCACTCTCAGCCTTAAATGTTCCTCCTCTGACTCAGACAATTGCCCTGATGTGGGGATCGGACCCCTGCTTCAGTTCCCTCACCCACCAAGGGCAGGTCCAATCCTACTAACACTCCTGTTTTTTCCTCTAGCTCCTTTGTCCTATCGAGTTTTGTGTGGCTTTATATGTACTTTTCCAATGGTCAGGTACTCCTTTCGGCTCTCAGCTGGTGTTCCACATGCACTTCTCTGTATCTGTGGAGAGTACTCCACATCCACCTACTCCTCTGCCCTTTTGTTCTCTCCTAGGTTTTATTTCTCTCCTTCTGTTTAAGAAAACTGGAGAAAGACAGTTAAGGGTGTTAAAGTGTCCTCTTCAGGTACCCATATTCATTCTATCACTCCTGGTACCTTAGGATACCAAGTATGAAAACAAAAAAATCCCGTCAGGTGTGATCTTCATTCTCATATTTTAAGATGACAACTCAAGTTCCAGGTATCATGTCTGTATTTAAGGCAGAAGGATGAAGAAAAGGACAATGGGTAAAGAAGAACGGAGACCAGTGTAGCACCTGCTGTTTCTTAAGAATACTCACGGAAGTTGCCGCAAGATACTTCTGCTGATATTGGCCAGTTGGTGGTCACATGGCTTCACTTTGGTGTAAAGGATGCTGGAAACTGTAGCCTTTATTCTGAGGAGGCTTGTGCTGTTCTAAAAATTAGGGTTTCCTGTGGATGAAGAAGAGAGTAGATACTGGGAGACAATGAATACTTCTGCCTTAACAGCTATTTAATATTGTTCTAAAGGTTTTAATCATAGCAATAAAAAGGGAAGACAAAGAAGCACTAAGCAAGCATAATTTTCACTTCAGAAGATATAATTAAATGCCTCAAAATTCAATTAAGTCAACTGAAAATCTTTTACAAGTTACTAGGAGAAGGCAATGGCACCCCACTCCAGTACTCTTGCCTGGAAAGTCCATGGACGGAGGAGCCTGGTAGGCTGCAGTCCATGGGGTCGCTAAGAGTCGGACACGACTGAGCGACTTCACTTTCACTTTTCACTTTCATGCATTGGAGAAGGAAATGGCAACCCACTCCGTGTTCTTGCCTGGAGAATCCCAGGGATGGTGGAGCCTGGTGGGCTGCCATCCATGGGGTTGCACAGAGTCGAACATGACTGAAGCGACTTAGCAGCAGCAGCATGAGAGTTTAGTATGGTATGGGGAACATATAAAAAATCAAGAACTTTCTGATTGATCTTTTAACCTGTGAGTGATGGAAAATTAATGGAAAAAGCAAGGAAACATATAACGCCCACATATAAATTTAGCCAGAAATGTATGAAACTTTTTTTGAAGAAAACCACAACATTATATTGAAGAACAAACACACTGTAAAAGAAGATCCAGATAAATGAAGAACCTTGGCATGTTCCTGGATGGGATGACTCAGTATTATAAAGACATTAGTTTCCCCAAAGTTGTAAATTTCATACAATTCTACTCAAAATACATTTTTTAACTTGTCAAGTTAATGGTGAAATTTCCGTTAAAGATTGAAAATAGCAAGAAAGCATTAAAAGAGCAATGAGGGGCAGGTTCCCCAGGAGACACCAAAATATATGTAAAGTTACAGTAATTAAAAGTATGATAATACTCATTCGAACATTGTTGTTCAGTCACTCAGTTGTGTCTAACTCTTTGCAACCCCATGGACTGCAGCACACCAGCCTCTAGTGGAATATTACTCAGCCATAAAAAGGAAAGGATTTGAGTTCGTTGTGAGGTGGATGAACCTAGAGCCTGTTATACAGAGTGAAGTAAGTCAGAAAAGGAAAAACAAATATCATATATTAACACATATATATGGAATCTAGAAATAGAGTATTGATGAGCCAGTTTACAGAGAACAAATGGAGGTGCAGTCATAGAGAATGGATTGGTGGATGCAGTGGAGGAAGGAGAGGGTAGGACAAGTTGAGAAAGTACCGTGGACATATGCACACTATCACGTGTAAGGTAACTATCGGAAGCTGCTGTGTAACAGGGAGCCCAGCCCAACACTCTGTGGTGATGCAGAGGGGTGGAAGGCGGGTGGAAAGGGGGCTCAGGAAAGGATGTACATATGATTATGATTGATTCACGTTGATGTAGGGCAGAGGCCATGACAATATTGTAAAGCCATTATCCTCCAATAAAAAAATAATGATAAAAATAGTGAGAATTAAAGTTTAACTAACATTCGTCAATCAAAAAAGAAAAAGAAATTGAAAAAAAAGTATGATACCTGCTGAAGGTTTGATAATGGGCTAGAGCAGAGTTCAGAATTAGGTGTATATAACAGATGAGAGCAGTATAGCATGTGACCTTGGGCAAATTCTTAAATCCTCTGTCTTTCAAATTTCTCATCTATAAAGGGGGATAAAGTAGTTCATACTGCATAGAGTTATTGTAAAGATATTATATGTAAAGTATTTAAAACAATGACTGGCTTGTTGTAAGCACTGTAAAAGTATAAACTATTATTAATGCCAGGATTTAATATAAGGCAAAAGTGCCATTCAAATCAATGGGGAAAAAGAGTATATTATTTAATGCATGGTGTTGGAGTAATTGGCTTACGTTTGGAAAGAGAGAAAGGAGGGAAAGAAGAAAGATAATTGGAACTCTAGCTTGCATTCATTCTAAATTAAATAGCATAGATTAAATGTTCAATTATAAAAATCCCCATAAAAGTTTTAGGAAAAAGAGGAAGAATTTCAAAAGTATTCTTGGAGTGTGGATGGTCTTTTAATGTATTATTCTTATTTTTAATATGATACCAATGCAGTAGACTATACAGGTATACACTGTCAGATTATACTGCCAATCCGAAAGGAAACTGAGCTAAAGTGGTGGGTGGGATGGTAGTGGTGTGAGAGAGAGTAATGGGGCAAGCGAGGGATCAGAAAAAGTTTATTTAATACAATAAAGAGTTTTACGTCTCATTTCTTTTGTTAACTGTGTTCATATATGGTTCAGGTTTCCGTTTTGTAGTGCTGACCTTTGGTAGCAGAAAATATCAATGAGCTTTTACTTTTAATTTTTCAGGAATATTTGTTTTAAGCAAGTCTGTTTTAAATTATCGCTTTTACTTTGAACCATGTATTCAATAGATGCTTATGGTTTCAAAAATTAGATGATGATGGGGAAAACATAATGACTGCAAATAAGATGTATAAGGTAGCAATATTAGAGCAATTTGACTGTTCCAGATTCTAAATTGGAAGTGGGTGTTTTGGTGAAAAGAAGACAGTGACATTTTTTAATATCATAATTGTTTTATAATATACATTTGAGCTGATGGAAATAACCATTGCAACAGTCCTTTTTTAAGCTTTATAGAAAATTACTCATTTAGAAAATAACATAAATATAAAAAATTAAAGCAAATAGGGTAAGCTTGATACTGCACTGAACGTACACTATTATGAGGAAGAGAGCTATAAAAATGTAGAATTCTAGAGGGTATAGTTTTTATGCAAAAATTTGATGTAGCAGATTGGAAATTTAGTTGGCAAATAGCAACTGACTTTTTAATTCAGAGATATTAGGATTTATTGTATAAATCTGGCTGCTACCTAACTTACTGCACCATATTCAAAGCTCTGAGTTAAAATCTTTAAGATGTAAGTGTGATAGCATACAATACAGAATGATCTTCACAGAAAAATCTGATCACTTGCATTCTCTCACCCCTTGCTCAAATGCCTAGGTTTGAATCCCATGTGAACCATCTATGGACTTCTATATTTCACTTAAAAACGCTCTCTGAGAATTATTAGTACATCAAAGTGACTATAGCTACTAACAGGTATTTTCTTTAACAGTACAACATGAAACAAACTGTTTTTTAAAATAAAATTATGAGCAAGACAATCATGTATATTTGATTCCTTTGATTTGTGAAAAGACATGAACAAGCCCAGGTTTTCTTTTCCCCGAGTGGTAGTAGAGCTCCTCACCCAGTTCACTCCCATGAGTTCTAAAGGGAAGAGTTGGGTTCCCTGTGTCTCTAATTAGAACTGTTCATTTACTAGTGCCTTAAAATCATTGCTTCCCCCACCCCCACTCTAACAAATTAGACACTCACTGGGTGATGTGGTCCCCCTCTGTCTCTTTCCTCTTCCAAATAAATATAAGTTTCCTAGCATGGGTCACGTCATGGTAAACCAGTGTGTTGGGAGAAAGTTTCCATTCATCAACATTTCAGATCTACTTTCCTGACTTGACATCCCTAAACTGTAGGTATTCATTTGGAGGCTTGTGTGTGTTGTGGTCGTCTCTACATTTTCAAAGAAGCAGGAGATGGATGGAAATGAACTTTTCCCTTCTAACCCCCATCTCTAACCTTCCTCCAAATACACATCAGAGTGGCAGTTAACCTCTCACCTCCTTGCCCTAACTGAAGTTCAGCTTTCCTCCAGCTGGGTCCCTCCTCACTGCAGACATCACACATAGATACAGTGTAAAATGTTGCCTCCTATCACAGGCATATCTCATAGGCTCTGAGGCAGCACTGGACTATCCCCCAAATTGCCATTACCTCCTGCAAACCACCTCTCTTCCATCTTTAATCAAAACCTCCTTCCATTTTGGACTCTGCCTTCTGACCATATCACCATCTAACTTTGTTCTGGCCATTATCCTATTGAGGTCTCTCCTCCTCATTTGTTGAGGGTTTTGGCATCTGGTGGCTTAGACCGGAAAGCGCCTGCCTGCAATGTGGGAGACCTTGGTTCAATCCCTGGGTTGGGAAGATCTCCTGGAGAAGGAAATGGCAACCCACTCCAGTATTCTTGCCTGGATAATCCCATGGACAGAGAGCCTGGTAGGCTACAGTCCACGGGGTCACAAAGAGTCAGACACGACTGAGCGACTTCACTTTCATTTTCACTTTGGCATCTGGATCACAGTAACCCAACTCAAACCATGATCCTGGGTCACTTTACCATCTACATAGATGATGAATTCAATACTTCAGTTTCAAAACATCTTGACCTTCTCATGCTCCAACTATCCACATGGCTACTAGCTAGATCCAGTCAGCACCACCTCTGAAATCTTTAACTCAGTCTTTGCCGGTAACCTTCAGTCACCCAAAACTTGATCCACTGCTTCTTATTGCTCTTTCCTGTGCTTTTGTTCTACTCTTTCAATTAGTTCTTCCTTGTAGTTTTAACATGTTCAAATCTCTTCAATACATTAATGAAATGCAACTTCATCCTTGATCACAAATTAACCTCTGTCTCTTAATATCTCCTGTTTCCTTCTGAGTCAGATGCCTCACAAAAATTATCTTTATTTTCTGCCTTGATGCATTCTCTGGGAATTAGGCAAAGAAACAAAATCTCCAGGTCAATAAAATTTCTATTTCTGTTCATCGTCACCTGATCACCAAATCCAATGGCCATTTGTAGACTTGATTTTCATTGATCTGTCTGCAGCATTTGACCCACAGTCTATTTTCCTTCCTTGGCTTCCATGCCACAGTTCTCTCAGGATCATCTCATGAATTCTTTCTGGTCTCTTTTACCAGTTCTTCCCGTTGTCTCCATCCTGAAATGTGAATGATCCATTTTCTTCTTTTTTGTGCACGTGCTCACTAGACATCTCACCCTCTGCTGTGACTTTCATCTATAGGCTGAGGTTTCATGATCTCTAACGGACCATGAATGAATGAGTAATTACTTTATAAATAATACACCTTGTCTCAGGAATGATTTTTAAAACTGCTGCTGCTGTTGCTGCTAAGTTGCTTCAGTCGTGTCCGACTCTGTGTGATCCCATAGACGGCAGCCCACCAGGCTCCCCCGTCCCTGGGATTCTCCAGGCAAGAACACTGGAGTGGGTTGCTGTTTCCTTCTTCAATGCATGAAAGTGAAAATTGAAAGTGAAATTGCTCATTCGTGTCTGACTTTGTGCGACCCCATGGACTGCCACCTACCAGGCTCCTCCGTCCATGGGATTTTCCAGGCAAGAGTACTGGAGTGGGGTGCCATTGCCTTCTCCTTAAAACTGCTAGTAAGGGTATAAAAAAGAAATCCAGCTGAGTAGCACAAAATAAGTATGAGGCAAAAGGAATGAAGAAAAGTAAGGGAGAAACCATATCACCCAGGAGCAGCTAGGCTAAATATGTTCTAAGTCTCAAATTTCGTTCAAAGCTTTTGAGAAAACAGATGAGAGTGAAGTCTCATAATGGTTGCACAATGCAAGAAACACAAACCAGCTGTTTAGAAATGCAACCATTGCTGCTACTGGAAGGAACAAGAATTTCTCTCATAATGGGGTGAGGAAGCCTCCAAAAGATAAGGGTCAGATCCTCAAAATCACTGCAGAAGATGTGTTCATGAGTTCCCAGGGTCTGTATCTTCTAAACACCTTCTGTTTAGACATTGTCATCAGAACAAGATTCAATTTAGTTAAAGGAATTCTGTGACAATATGAAGCCAAAACAATATGGTTCATGTTCCTAAAGAAATGTTTTAGAGTATCTTGAAGTGAAGATAATTGTGTTCTTGCAAGCAATTCTCATTAAATATGTTTTTTAAAAAGTGTTTGATTCCTTTTGAGGACATCAAGCATGAGACTCTAGTTTGAGGTGAGTATTCAACCTCACAAACTTATATTTCTAGCTCTAGTCTAAATACTTTACAGCTATCGGTATCTTGAGATCCCAGATCCCATAGGTATCTCAGTTTCCAAAACTGGACTCATTTCTTCCCTCCAAACCAGTTTCTCCTGGCCCTCTGACCCGGGAGTGACCATATTGTTAGCTCAGTCTCATCAAGAAGTCTTGGAGTCATCCCAGGGTTTCATGGCTTTTCCCCTTATTCCCCCCACACAATACAGTAAGTCCCCTAGATGCAAACTTTCAAGTTGCGAATTTTCAAAGATACAAACATGCCCCTCTATGCCAGTTATTGTACTAATGTACTTTTCAAGGTACTGTCCTGTAAGGTTAAAAATGTCTTCTGTGCATTTGTTTGTATTTTATGTATTATTTGTGTGAAAAATATCATAAACCTATTACACTACAGTACTGTATAGCTGATTGTGTTAGTTGGGTATAGAGCCTAACTTTGTTGGATTTACAAATTGGACTTATGAAAGTGCTCTTGGAACAGTACCCATTTGTACATAGGGGACTTACTGTAAATACATCCTTCTGAGACACCCTTCTTATATCTCATGTCTTTGACTCTGCTTCCTAGTTTCACTGGCACCATTTGGGTTCACTCTGGACCTTGTCATTTCTCTCCTGAACTGCCATATTGTTTTAATTGGCTTCCTTCCTCCTCTAGTCCAGTTTCTTTCTGATTCACCTTTGTATCTCTGGCATTTACCAAGGTGGTTAACACGTGGCAGGCAAGTAAGGTGTTTATTGGATGGATTTGTATACGGATCAATGTGCACTCATGTGGGGCTTACGAGGGGCTCTATCATCGTGCTGCTTTTTCACAGCAGAAGAATTATGTCTATATGCATTCATGTGCTGTCAGGACTTAGGCAAAGAGTTGTGCCGAGTGGTAAGTAACAGAATGTGTCCTAGATTCGGGGGCCTTCTTTCATCTTTCCTGCGGGCAGGCACTTGAGGAAGGGACCAGAGAACTCCCTTCTCACATATTGTTGGAAGAAACTCTGAGAGAGGACTAAAGATAAAACGGGGAGATGAGCAGCTTCCCAGCGGCTGTGCATCCACCAACAGCCTGGAGACGAGAGATAAGAATTGACTCAGAAAAGCAGTCGAGAGTTAACTAAAGACCCAGGCATGTGAGGAGAAAAAGGAGGGAGAAAACTCACCTGTAACTGGGTGGTATTTGTTGGGAAAGGATGAAGGGTAGGCGTTTACATGAAGGTTTAAAATATATGGGGATATGTAAGGGAGCGCACAGGGAAAATTTTATAAGTGCTTGAAACAGTGATTGGTTGAGGGTGTAAAGCAGTATAATGAGAGGCTCTTGATGGGAATAGTTGCATTAAAGCAGTTGTTAGCTCTAGCCTACTCTCTGCTCAAAGTAGGATGCCTGCCGTGCTGACATCCACATAAAACAGTGCCATAGCTCGCTAATCAAAGAGTGTTAGAAATCCATGCAAACCCCATTTGGGGCTCATCACTACTCAGTCTGTGTGTGAGAGAAGGGAATGAGCCAGAGTAAGTCATTTCAATAAGCATCACTTTATTTATGATGCTGGTCTTGGAAGTCACAGGGAGCCATCTGGGTCCTTCAGTCCTGGTCTGTCCAAAGGAAAATACGTTTCATACTGGGTGCCAACTCTTATTAAATAGCCAGATTGTAACTTAGCGAACAGGCTATGTCCTGCAGGAACTGTGCCCTGATTGGTAGAGAAGATCTTCTGGAGGAGGAAGGGCACTTATATAAATATCCTAAGTCATGGAGACACCACTTTCTACTTACAGGCATATTGTGTCTCTTAATTCCTTTCGGCCAGGAAAGAAGAGAAAATAAAAAGAAGAAGGGAGGGTTACTAGCGTTTTAAATATCTAATGACAGAATCACATTAAGAGCTAGTGTGCATAAAGGGCTCACTATGTTTAGGGCACTGGTCTCAGGGCTTTGTTGTTGTTCGGTCTGTAACTCATGTGTGACTCTTTGTGCTCCCCTGGACTGCAGCACGTTAGGCTTTCCTGTCCTGCACCATCTCCCGGAGCTTGCTCAAACTCAAGTCCTTTGAGTTGGTGATGCCATCCAGCCATCTCAACCTCTGTTTTTCTCCTCCTCCCCTCAATCTTTCCCAGCATCAGGGTCTTTTCCAATGAGTTTTCTCTTCACATCAGGTGGCCAAAGTATTGGAGCTTCAGCTTTAGCATCAGTCCTTCCAATGAATACTCAGGGTTGATTTCCTTTGAGATTGACTGGTTTAATCTTGCTACCCAAGGGACTCTCAAGAGTCTTCTCAGCACTACAATTCAAGAGCATCATTCTTTGGTGCTCAGCCTTCTTTATGGTCCAACTCTCACATCCATAGGTGACTACAGGAAAAACCATAGCTTTGACTAGACAGACATTTGTTGGCAAAATGATATCTCTGCTTTTTAATATGCTGTCTAGGTTTGTCATAGCTTTTCTTCCAAGGAGAAAGCATCTCTTAATTTCATGTGCATTAGTTGTATTATTTTATTTATTTAATCCTTGCAAGAACTATGGGTTAGGGTATAATTTTCTGTGGCAAGGACACCCCTCCCTAGAAGGCAGTAGTGGATAATAATGATGGGAAGATAGGACTCCAACTGGTCATGATGCTGCTGAGGCTCTTCAGGTGATCTAGAGAAGACTCGATGCTCAAAGCCCTGGTGTGCTCACCTATAAACTGCAGATAGAATGGATATCTTAAAGAGGTATATTGAGGACTATGGGTGTGTGCTTAGTCATTCAGTCATGTCTGACTGATTGCAATCCCATGGACTGTAGCCCGCCAGGCTCATCTATAAAAGGTCTAATATAATGGCTAGCACAGAGAGAGTGCACAATAAAAGGAAATTTATGTCAGGTTCTCTCTGATTAAACTCTTTGAGTTTAAAGACAGAATACAATTAATTATCATCATTCCCTCCTTCCAGGCTTAATTTTTTTTTTTTTTTTGAGTCTCAGAAAAGGGAAAGTCAATAGACTAGCTCATAATGAGAATGAGATGTTCTTGGCTCTGGGTAATGGTTTTTAGCCATTCTGTTCTATAATGGACACATTTTGAGCTCAAAGAGTTAACCAGGTGTTCCTAGTTTTTCACAAGTCCATGCCTGTATGTCTACTGCTGCTGCTGCCAAGTCGCTTCAGTCGTGTCTGACTCTGCGAGACCCCATAGACGGCAGCCCACCAGGCTCCCCCATCCCTGGGGTTCTCTAGGCAAGAACACTGGAGTGGGTTGCCATTTCCTTCTCCAATGCATGAAAGTGAAAAGTGAAAGTGAAGTCGCTCAGTCGTGTCCAACTCTTAGCGACCCCATGGACTGCAGCCTGCCAGGCTCCCCCGTCCATGGGATTTTCCAGGCAGGAGTACTGGAGTGGGGTGCCATTGAGGCCAAATCAGAAAGAAAAGTTCCAAGCATCCAGAACTGATGATTTTAAGCAGTTATTTGGCCTTCCAAGTAAAGTAAAGTAAAGTAAATGTCGCTCAGTCGTGTCCGACTCTTAGTGACCCCGTGGACTGCAGCCTGCCAGGCTCCCCCGTCCATGGGATTTTCCAGGCAGGAGTACTGGAGTGGGGTGCCATTGAGGCCAAATCAGAAAGAAAAGTTCCAAGCATCCAGAACTGATGATTTTAAGCAGTTATTTGGCCTTCCAAGTAAAGTAAAGTAAAGTAAATGTCGCTCAGTCGTGTCCGACTCTTAGTGACCCCATGGACTGTAGCCTACCAGGTTCCTCCATCCATGGGATTTTCCAGGCAAGAATACCGGAGTGGGTTGCCATTTCCTTCTCCAGGAGATCTTCCCAACCCAGGGATCGAACCCAGGTCTCCCGCGTGGTAGGCAGACGCTTTACCTCTGAGCCACCAAAGCACAAATAAGACAGTGGCAAGCCTCAGTCAGCCTTGATTACGTAGTTCTCCAAAGGAGACTCAGGTAATCTTAGTAAAACGAAGTGTAGATTGGTTTTTGATAATTTTGGATGGTCAAAGGGTATGTAAGTGTTTTCAGGAAAACAAAAGAAGTGACAAACAGCGCCGTACTATGGGAATGGTTCATGCAGAAACTAGTAACACTCCCAGTTCCTACCATCAGCATTCTGGGGAAGTTGCAGAATTATTGAGGGGCTTGGTCTTAATTACTTTCTAAGGAAGATTTGATTTCATTTGCTGTTTGTAATCTCTCAACCTTACTTTTCTTTCCATACACATCCTTTGTTTTTAATTTCATGTTGTTAAGATGTTCCATGCTTAACATTCTCGGTGAAGCCGCTGAGCTCTTTAGGGGAAAGAACGTCAGTCTCACCAGTAATATAACTAGTTATGAGTAATATAACCAGTTATTGCTGCTGGTCATATGTTTATGTTACCTCTACTTAATAAAAGGAGTTAAGGAGGGGTTCAGAGAGAGGCCATGTGATGTCCATTCCTATGTTCATCTGCTGCTCTCTCAATTTCTTCTAGCTTTTTAAAAAAAATATCTCTTAGGCTTTTTTGTATTTTTAAAATTAATTTATTGTGTCAAAGTACTACACTCACATTGTTTACGGAGTGAACAGGCTTGTTATGAAAAAAATCTGCTCCTCCAATTCTGCTTCCCCACGTTTCACATTCCTCTTTAATTTCATGGATATCACATGGCCTGTCTCTGAACCCCTCCTTAAGTCCTTTTATTAAGTAGAGGTAACATAAAAATATGACCAGCAGCAGTAACTGGTTATATTACTCATAATAACCATGAGGCAAACACTTTCACATGTTGTTGGATGTTTTGTTGTGGTTATTCTACATATGGCCACCCTGTCCACCCAAACCACACACATGCACTTCCCATCCACTCACTCTTCCATTTTCTCAGTAAAGAAAAGGGATTTATAGGATTCAAAAATCTCAAGCATTCCATATACAGCATTTAAACAACTGTAACTATATGAATGTTTGCTACACTTGAGTAATGCAGTATACTGTAATTATTTTTTCTTTGCTTGTGCATTTTATTTTCCCTAGAATTAACAAGTACCTTTCTTTTGCTGATGGTAATTCTTTTTAGGTACTTGTCACAAATTCTCATCTTGTTGTTTAAATCTCTTATTAACACATTGGATATTCTATCAATTTCATTTTTTGGAGATAACTTTCTTTCCCAGGGACTTCTTTTCTTTTCCCACCCCCCCAGGGACTTCTAACCCACTAAAATTTAGATAGTGTCTTTTAAAATCTGCTGTCCTTCTAGGATTGCATCTTGGGATTTCCTTCATCTCTTTTTTGTGTTGAAGCCTCTGTTTCTTTAGTTATGAGACTTTTTCTTTATTTCCTCTCTCATATTAGTGGATCATGTCCTTCAGTAGTTTCCTGAGAAAGAAAGGATGGGTGGTCAATTTTTTGAGACTTGCATACTCTAAAATGTATTTATTCCACCTCCACACTTAATTAACAGTTTGGATTGGTAGTTTGCTGGATACAAATTCAGATGGCAAATAATTTTCCCTTATAATTTAAAGATGTTGCTCTGTTGTCGCATAGTTTGTACTGTTGTTAATGAAAAAACAAAATATCATCATTATTTTTGATGGTTTGTGTGTAAACTTGTTCTCTCTGATTGATTTTTTATATCTGCTCTTCCCAGTGTCCTGATACTTTTTGAGAATGCACCATTAATATGAGTCTATTTTCATTTGTTGTTAGGCATTCATCTGGAAACATGTTTTTCAGTTCTGCTGACAGTTTCTGAGGTTAATTTTGAATTTTACTTTCTACATTCTCATATGGAACACACCTATCACAATGAAATTGGGTCTCTTGTATTAATGCCCTCATTTTCTTATCAGTCTTCTACTTTAGAACACCAATGCACTAATGTTATTTTTCTACTTTCTGAGGGGTAACTAATATTTATTTTAGGATTTATTTTGTGTTTTGAATTTCAACAATCAACTTTAAATTTTTAAGCATCAACTTTCCCACCGTATAATTTATGTATAACATAAGACACTAAGTATACAGTTTGTCAGATTTTGACAATGTGTGTTCAATTAATACATGAGCCGTTTCAATTATATCAAAACATTCTCTCATGCTCCTTTGCAGTGTTTCATGGCACATGACTTTTATCCTTTTATTTTCAACTATTTTTATATTTAAAGTGCCTTTTGTATATTAGCATATAGTTGTGTCTTTCCCCCATACAGATTGATAATCTATGCCTTTTAATTGGAGTGTTTAGACAGTTTTCATCCAATGTAATTATCTAACTGATTGAATTTAGGTTTACCACTATACTCTTGGTTTCCTTTTTGTCCTATTTAATCATAGTTCATTTTTCACATTTTTCTGCTTTCTTTTGGAACCAATAAATCTTTTTAGTAGTCTATTTTTTCACTGTTGTCTTATTCACTATAACTCTACTACCACCTTTCATTTTTTTCAAGAACTCCTTTTTGATTTCCAGATATCCTTTTATATCATCCTATTGTTTCATGGATATGTGTATTTGTTTCTTCATCTCTGTGAATGTATTCATATATTTTTGAGGTTTTCTTCCCCCTGCATTGCCTCTCTGGTTTTCTTTCCTTTACCTGTCTATTGTGCCCCTGTCTTTCATACCAGAGACTTCCCTCAAATGTTTTGTAACACACCACAGGGGAATGTCACTTTGGATAGTGCCCTACCAACCATATTGGATCCTGTCTTTTGGGGAATTTTTAAGGTGATATAGCAAAAGGGCTTCCCTGGTGACTCAGACAGTAAAGAATCCACCTGCAATGCGGGAGACCTGGGTTCCATCCCTGGGCTGGGAAGATCTCTTGGAGGAGGGCATGGCAACCCACTCCAGTATTCTTGCCTGGAGAATCCCCATGGACAAAGGAGCCTGGCAGGCTACAGTCCATGGGGTCACAAAGCGTTGGACGTGGCTGAGCAACTCAGCACACAGCATAGCAAAACTAGTAGTAGAGGGAAAACAAAATTGAATATATGCTGAGATGGGAAACCAAACCACAAAAATGAGTCAACAGCCAATGACTATTTCAGGGCGTGACAAGAGGGATACCATTGGGTCTCCAGACTTGCTGCTATTTTCTGAAAGGGGATAAATGACATACCAGACTTTTGAGATCTGACCTGTGGCTTTTATAAAGGGCCTCACTCTCTGACCCTTTAGAGAACCATCTGTTCTTCCCTGGTTCTGGATTGGAAGTGAGAGGAGGACTGGACATTCTATATGCATTAAGGACTTTGAATATCATTGAGATCACTAGTTCTCAACCTTTACTTCTGTCAACTGTTGTGAAGGATAACTTTCTGGTAAACAACACACTCCCGTGAATGTAGCCAGATTTTGTGAAATTCATAACATATCAGTTACATCTTTATTCTTTTCTCTCTCACTCCAACATGCAACTAGAAATGTTAGTTATAGTGACATTATTAATTGGATACCTTTAATCTGCTGTAATTTATGGAAAATTTATGAACTGCATTACATTATGAGGCATAACAAATTACTTTTCACTTTATAATTGACCAAGATACTTCAGTGAATTTTAAAGCTTTTTTTTCTTTTTAAAAAAATGTCTTAACACTGGAATTCTTTTTAGTCAGGACCTGTATCTGAGAAGCCCATCATGTAAAACAAATCAAGAGGGAATCTCACCGGTTGGATTAAGGGCCCAGAACTCTGTTCCCTCAGTGGTCTTTGACTCCTAGGCCCCTCCATAAAATCCTTAGGGCTTTGAACAGCACAGTTTGAAAACCCATTGCCATTGATTACATTTTAAGCTGCAAACAATGATCCATAAAATTGAACTACAGTGAGAATTCGTTCAGTATGAAGCATCTAGGAAACTGTTTTATTTATTTTTAAAATATTTATTATATTTATTATTTATTTTGCTGTGCTGGGTCTTAGGGCAAACAGGATCTTTAGTTGTGGCATACAAACTCTTAATTGCAGCATGTAGGATCTAGTTCCCTGATCAGAGATTGAACCTAGGCCCCTGGCTTTGGGAGTGTGGAGTCTGGGCCACTGGACCACCAGGGAAGTCCCTAGGAAAGTGTTTTAGAAGGACACTGTGGAACTGTGACAGCAAAGTACCATTTGGGATGTAGGAACTCAACTCCCAATGTGCTGTTCCCCGCCATCATCCCCATGTCCCTCCAGGAAATTTGGTAATTTTCTGACTCTTCTTTTTGTAGGTCATAATTATCACCCAGAAAGCAAAGATGCCTGAACTACTGTCTTCTTCCAGACTCTCAGTGCCATCTCATTGCCATCCAGCTCTGTGTCACCCTACCTGCCTCTTGTCTTGCTGATGGCTCATCTGTCCACTCTGCCGCGCCCTCTGGAACCCCGATTCTGTTGTCAGAGCAACTCCCCATGCTCTCGACACCAAGCTGTTCTCTCTCTCCTGTGTGCCTTCATCTGGGTTCATGGCTCCACCAGCCTCTTCTTTCTGAAGTGTCATCTCTGATTATTCCCTCTCCCATACCCTCCACTTCATAGTAGTCACCAATTCCTATTGATTCTAAGTTTAAAATGTCTTTCAAATCTGAAACCATCCTAGCCTCAGGGTATTAAAATAACTTCTTGCACAGAGCTTTGAATGTGGTCTGTACTCAAAAACGTTTGCTGAATGCAACACATTAGTTTTAATCTTTTCCCAATGTCTGCACCATCTTTCTCACTTTCCCCCTGTTTGTGTATATTCTTCCTGGCTCCAGTCTCTTATTTGGATAAAGATAGTTAAGATTATTTTTCTATTCATTATTTGTGGTGGGCTGTCTTTTGGAAGACTAATAGTTGTAAACTTAAGGTGGGATTTGGATAGGGTATATAGCAAACTTTAGCAATTTCAGAATGTAGAGCAGCAGTTTCCAACCTTGACTTTGCTTTGATCAAATATTTCAGAAATCAGTGGGAGAGCAAGATGTGAAATAATAGCATGTTTGGAATTGCTCATGACACAAAGCCATTTTTATGTAGTGGTCAAACAAAGATCAGCGTGTGCCTGTGGAAATGTGACATGTTTGATGTTGTCATCTAATGTGTGTAACTTATATTCTGCAAGTCTCAGTGTCTTCATCTAAGAAGTGGGTGTCTTAATGTTTTCCAGATCAGTGGTACTCTGATCATAGGGAGGCACATTCATAAATATAATTAATGCAAAATTCCTAGCATGGGGTACTGCTTAATGTTATCCCTCAATAATTAGGAAGGATTACTATCAATCCAGACAGGAGAGTTTAAAAAAGCGACAGTTTACAGGCCTCCTTTGACCCCAAATGGTTTTAGTTTGGCTTGCACAAAGTTTTTGATTCTTTTTAAATGAATTGGTTTCCAACATTTAAACATTTGGGAGATATTATATAAAATCCATGTAAAATACACTTTATTATATAAAATACACTTCTTTTGAAAACTTGGAAGCAGTGGTCAAAAATTCTATCAGGTTTGTCTTGTCACCATTATCCTTTATTATTTTATACCAAGGGCTTCCCTGATGGCTCAGATGGTAAAGAACCTGCCTGCAATGCAGGAGACCTGGGTTCTATCCCTGGATCGAGAAGACCCCCTGGAGGAGGGCATGGCAACCCTCTCCAATATGCTTGCCTAGAGAATCCCATGGACAGAGGAGCCTGGAGGGCTCCAGTCCATGGAGTCGCAAAGAGCCGGACACGACTGAGCAACACAGCACAGCACAGCGCATTTTACGCTGAAGTGCATCATTCTTTCACTCCTGGACTAGAGAGTTTTGGTGGACCTGTCTTATTTTAGGGAATTAAAAAGTAGATTTATGTGGCACTAACTTTTGTGACTGACAGTGTTTTCTCCTCAAAGTGTGATCAGAAGTCCCACTTCTGATAGCCTTTCTCGCGTATTAAAAATCCCAAGATTGTTAGCCCTCACTAAACACTACTGTGTGAGAAGCTGGCACAAGCCCTCCTTGGGAAAACCCCGTTCTCACCTTCATGGAGTTCACCATCTTGCAGAAATGAAAAGACAAGGAAATACATAACCACACATCAAGGAACAAAGAGGTTGGGTTAATCCAAACAGAAAGGTGGGCCCACAGGAAAAAAAAAAGAAAGTGAAAGTGAAGTCGCTCAGTCGTGTCCGACTCTTTGGACCCCATGGACTGTAGCCTACCAGGCTCCTCTGTCCATGGAATTTTCCAGGCAATAGTACTGGAGTGGATTGCCATTTCCTTCTCCAGGGGATCTTCCCAACCCAGGAAATGAACCCAGGTCTCCCGCATTGTAGACAGACGCTTTACCGTCTGAGCCACCAGGGAAGTCCCTGGAAAAAAAAGAAAAAGAGATTGAATAGGTTCTGGGGGAGAATAGTGCAGGTTTCATAGAGAGGTTTATTCATTCAGCAAATATATTCGTGGACAGTGAGTAGAAGAATTGGTGGTGGGTGCTGGGCACACACAAACTGTATGATAAAGATTTCTGGTGACATGTATGAGGCCTGGGAGGAGACGTGTGTGGGGCATTTAACCCGACTTGAGACTGATGAGCCTTAATGATCGAAGATTTTGGTGAGCAGTCCCTAGAGCTTGCCATAACCCTAGCTTCTGTTTTAGAATGAAAGTATTATAAGAACAGAGAGGAAAACTATGCAAATAAATGTTGTGCAGGGCATGCTGCAGACTGATATTTTGACTGCTGTTGCTGATGAACCTTGCTTGTAGTGAGGAGGTGGAGCAGTGGCCGGGGAGAAATTGGTGTGGGGATATTGCTCCCTGTTACAGCTATTATCTGATCTGTGAAAAGATTACATAATTTCTTCCCCTCACCAGCTCCCCCTCTAGCAACCAATATCTGTAACAAAATAGAAGCTGTTGTGGAAGAAAATTTAATAAAAATATTAGCTAGGGGTTGGTTCATACTAACAGTACTTGACATTTTACAGGTTCTAACTTGTTTAATCCTTATAAGAATGCTGTGTGGTAGATTTTTTTAAAAATGTTTTTTAGAGTTGAATTAACCAAGACTCTGATAGATTAAGTGACTCATGCAAGGTCACATAATGAGAAAGTGGCAGAACCAAGATCAAATCCAGGAGTATCCAGACTCAAAGCCCACCCTCCCTCTGACAAATAAGCAACATGCTATTAATATTTTGCAGTTTTGTATTATTTGAGGAAATGTTTTCCTTCTCTTAGGAAGTATGATTGTTCGTATGGCCCCCAAGTTGATATCATATATTACAAATCTGGACAGTAAGGAAAGAAGCAAATTCAAAAAATCCACACCAATGAGCACATTCTTTTATGCTTTCGTTTATGTAAGTTTAACTTTTACACACTGAAAAGCCTGCTGTCACAAAATTAGCGAGCCATGAGTGTAAGTGACACTTTGTTCCTTTTCCTGTCTGGTTGCCAGAGTTGATCTCAGTTAAGATTAGACAATATTTTGTTAATCACCTCTCGGAGGAACATAAAAAAATTACATTGATAAATGTATGCACCACTGTGAATTCTTTATGACTGGGTTGTCAGTCGCCTCCGTCAGGCAATGAGCTAATGTTTATTAAGTAGCTACAATGGGCAGAGAGTTTTTGCAAGGCTGGGGGGAAAGGCCCAAAGGAAATAAGCGTAGATGTGACTTCCCTCCCAAGAGGGCTATGATTTAACGAAGAAGATGGACATGATGTATAAGAATAAGGGAGAACAGGAGTTCATGTATAATAAGAGATTATATATGCACCACTGTGAAACAGTGATTATGAAAGGGATAGATACACATCTGGAGACTATAAGAGTTGTCAGAACTAAGCGGGAACGTTCCTCATAGACTGAATATGGAAAAGTAATCAATTCTGAGAAGAGTTCTGAAGAAATTCTATAAAGTTGGAAATCAAAGAAGTCTGTTGAATTAAAATGCTTATTAGACATTGTTATGACTTCATGCAAGCATTATGGCTTTTATTTTTTCCAACTTGTACAGTCTGTGATTAATAAGTGATATAAAATAGAAAACCTTCAAACCAATTTGCCATGCAATCTTTGACATTTCTGGTAAAACTTATAAAATTCATTTTTTCAGGATTTCTCAAATTTAAACACAAAGAGATAACTAGAAGACTAGTAGGTACAAATGAACCACAGTACCCGAGTCATCAGAACAAATATTTATGATATTATGATGAAAGCTGCTTATATTAACTCCTCATTAGAACTTTCATTATTTCGAATTCAGCAGTAAAATAAGGCATGATGTTGATGTTATGCATCAGTGAAACATACAGTAAAGTGGCAAATATTCTTTTGGAGTTTGGAAATAGTTCTGAATAATTACTGATTAAGAATTAACAGTCATATTCAAATAGCTGAATCTATAGTACTGATAATATACGGTTCACATTAGTCATAGAATGCAGCAGCTTTGGAATTAGCATTTTGGATTCTGAAAGTCTTTAGTTTTTGCAGTTTCATTCCATGTATTATGAGAAAAGCAATGCTTTATATCCTTTAGGAAAAGTATGATGCAGTGGCTCCAGTGCTAGATGAAAATGGAGAGTATTATGATTCTATTTCTGGCTCAGACAATTATTTAACTCTTACCTTTAATAAATACTGTCTAGTTTCAAGCCTTGATGTCTTCTTTTGTCCTTTGATTCATTTAACAAAATTTTTATGAGGGCCTAAAATGTGTGAGGGGTTTCCAAGGTGGCTCAGTGGTAAAGAATCTACCTGCCAATGCAGGAGATGCAAATTCAATCCTTAGGTTAGGAAGATCCCCTGGAGAAGAAAATGGCAACCCATACCAGTATTCTTGCCTGGAAAATCCCATGGACAGAGGAGCCTGGCAGGCTACAGTCCATGGGGCCTCAAAGAGTCAGACACGACTGAATGATTAAACAACAATGTGTTAGACATGGTTATAAAGTGATGAAATCAGAAACAGTCTTTGCCTTATTAGAATTTATATGATGGGGGAGAAAGAAGTAAATGAAAATGTATCAGATTGCAGAAGATTTTTGGAGGAAAATAACTCCATGGACAGAGAAGCCTGACCAGCCACAGTCTTCCCTGGTGGCTCAGACAGTAAAGACTTCACTTGCAATGGGGGAGACCTGTGTTCAATCCCTGGGTGGGGAAGATCCCTTGGAGAGGGGAACAGCTACCTACTCCAGTATTCTTGCCTGGAGAATTCCATGGACGGAGGATCCTGGCAGGTTACAATCCATGGAGTCACAAACAGTTGTACAGGACTGAGTGACTTTGACTTTCAAGCCACGCTCCATGGGGTCACAAAAGAGTCAGACACAGCTGAGTGACTAAACAGAAACAGCAGGCAACAGGATGCTGTGAGGGAGAACCAGGGGGCTGATGGCAAAGCAATCTCAACTTGGCTGGTTAGAAAAGTCTCTCTGGGGAAGTGACATCTGAGCAGAGCTTTGAAGGCTGAATAGGAGATGACCAATTTCAAGAGAAGAAAGGGGAAAGGCTGTGCCAGGACAAGGACCCAACATCTCTAGAGGCCCCTGTGGGAGAGGATGTGGCATGTTTGAGGAACCTAGAGGAAGGTGATGTGGTTGTAGCTTAAGAAACAAGTGGAGCATGGTCATAGACTGTCTTAGGTTTGAGAAGCTTAGGTCAGTTTGGGGCCTCTCAAACCTCAGTCATGCTCAGGGGATTGGATTTTATTGTAAATGACATGGGCAGTCACTGAGTTTTAGATGAGGAGGGAGACTGAGCCTTCTGGCTGCTGTGTGGAGAATGGATTGCAGGGAGACAAGAGGAAACAGGCAGACCAATTAACACACTTAATATCATTGACAACAATGATAGCGAACTTCCGTTTAGAGTTGACAGTGTAAATGGAGAGAAGGGGAAAGACCTAGGATATATTATAAAGACAGAATGGACACAACTCATCAATAAATTGAATGTAGGGATGAAGAAAAAGGAGATGTCAAGGATGATTCCCAGGTTTCTGGTTTAAGTAACTGGTGGACTGAAGTGCCATTATTGAGACAGAGAAGGCTGGGAGTGATGATCATGATTATTCCCCTGTGTTGCTTTGAGACTGCATCTGGAAAGGTCTAGATATTTCCTGGGGTCAGTTAGTACATAAACAAGAACTATTTATGGAAATTATATTCTGGTTTAGCATGATAACATATACATCAAGGACATTGCTGCTAGTGCATGTAATGGTAATGGCAAACTTCTTTAAAACTTCAGATAATGGATTTCTTTTTTTTCACTAGGAAGTAATATCTTAGAAAAAAGATTTGAATATTACATAATAATGCTACTGGATTATGAAGGGAATCATAAATTTAAAGAAAAAAACTTTCACTGGTATATAGCAGACACTGAAAGAATGTGATATACATAAACTGAGATTTTATATGAACAAATTCCTTTGAAAGAGAGCATCAGCATTAGAGAGAATTTTGGGAAAAATGCTTCCCTGGTGACTCAGATGGTCAGGAGACCTGGGTTCTATCCCTGGGTCAGGAAGATCCCCTGGAGAAGAAAATGGCAACCCACTCCAGTATTCTTTCCTGGGAAATCCCATGGACAGAGGAGCCTGATGGGCTGCAGTCCATAAGGTCACAAAGAGTTGGACACGACAGAGTCACCAACACATACGTGAAGAGCTGATTATTCTGAGTCAGCAAGGACTTGATCACACATTGAATTCTAAGAATGTCAGTTTATCTTAAAATTTGTATGTAGTCTCAAAAGACCTCGAATAGTCAAAATAATCTTGGAAAAGAAAGTTGGAAGTCTCACACTTCCTGGTCTCAAAACTTAGTGCATAACTCAGGTAAAATTCTGAAAGAGATGGGAATACCAGACCACCTGACCTGCCTCTGAGAAATTTGTATGCAGGTCAGGAAGCAACAGTTCGAACTGGACAGGGAACAACAGACTGGTTCCAAATAGGAAAAGGAGTATGTGAAGGCTGTATATTGTCACCCTGCTTATTTAACTTATATGCAGAGTACATCATGAGAAACGCTGGGCTGGAAGAAGCACAAGCTGGAATCAAGATTGCTGGGAGAAATATCAATCACCTCAGATATGCAGATGACACCACCCTTATGACAGAAAGTGAAGAGGAACTAAAAAGCCTCTTGATGAAGGTTAAAGAGGAGAGTGAAAATGTTGGCTTAAAGCTCAACATTCAGAAAACGAAGATCATGGCATCTAGTCCCCTCACTTCATGGGAAGTAGATGGGGAAACAGTGGAAACAGTGTCAGACTTTATTTTGGGGGGCTCCAAAATCACTGCAGATGGTGACTGCAGCCATGAAATTAAAAGACGCTTACTCCTTGGAAGGAAAGTTATGACCAATCTAGGTCATATTGAAAAGCAGAGACATTCCTTTGCCAACAAAGGTCCATCTAATCAAGGCTATGGTCTTTCCTGTGGTCATGTATGGATGTGAGAGTTGGACTGTGAAGAAGGCTGAGTGCTGAAGAATTGATGCTTTTGAACTGTGGTGTTGGAGAAGACTCTTGAGAGTCCCTTGGACTGCAAGGAGATCCAACCAGTCCATTCTGAAGGAGATCAGCCCTGGGATTTCTTTGGAAGGAATGATGCTAAAGCTGAAACTCCAGTACTTTGGCCACCTCATGCGAAGAGTTGACTCATTGGAAAAGACTCTGATGCTGGGAGGGATTGGGGGCAGGAGGAGAAGGGGACGACAGAGGATGAGATGGCTGGATGGCGTCACTGACTCGATGGATGTGAGTCTGAGTGAACTCCGGGAGTTGGTGTTGGACAGGGAGGCCTGGCGTGCTGCAATTCACGGGGTTGCAAAGAGTCGGACAGGACTGAGCGACTGCACTGAACTGAAGGTAAAAATAGTGTGATACTAGCATAGTGATGTGCAGTGGAAGTGTTAGTCTCTCATTCATGTCCAATTCTGAGACCCCGTGGACTACAGCCTGCTAGGCTCCTCTGTTCATGGAATTCTCCAGGGAAGATGGAGTGGGTTGCCATTCCCATCTCCGGGGGATCTTCCCAAACCAGGAATTGAACCCAAGTCTCCTGAATTTCAGGCAGATTACCATCTGAGCCAATGGGAAAGAATAGAGCCAGAAATAAACTCTTGCTTAAATGCTCAAGTAATTTTTGATAAGGGTGCCAAGACTATTCAATGGAGAAAGGACAGTGTTTTCAACAAATGGTATTGGGAAAAGTGGATACCTACCTGCAAAAGAATGAAGTTAGACCTTATACCATAAACATTAACAAAAAAATGAATCAAAGACCCATAAGACCCAAAACTTTAAAAGACTTAGAAGAAGGCATAGAAGAAAAGCTTCATGACATTGGATTTGTCAATAATTTCGTAAAAATGACACCAAAAAGCAAAGGCAACAAAAGACAAAATAAATAAATTTGATTTCATCAAAAGTAAAGGCTTTCTTTCTGGCTTACTTCACTCTGTATAATAGGCTCCAGTTTCATCCACCTCATTAGAACTGATTCAAATGTATTCTTTTTAATGGCTGAGTAATACTCCATTGTGCATATGTACCACAGCTTTCTTATCCATTCATCTGCTGATGGGCATCTAGGTTGCTTCCATGTCCTGGCTATTATAAACAGTGCTGCGATGAACATTGGGGTACACGTGTCTCTTTCCCTTCTGGTTTCCTCAGTGTGTATGCCCAGCAGTGGGATTGCTGGATCATAAGGCAGTTCTATTTCCAGTTTTTAAAGGAATCTCCACACTGTTCTCCATAGTGGCTGTACTAGTTTGCATTCCCACCAACAGTGTAAGAGGCTTCCCTTTTCTCCACACCCTCTCCAGCATTTATTGCTTGTAGACTTTTGGATCGCAGCCATTCTGACTGGCATGAAATGGTACCTCATTGTGGTTTTGATTTGCATTTCTCTGATAATGAGTGATGTTGAGCATCTTTTCATGTGTTTATTAGCCATCTGTATGTCTTCTTTGGAGAAATGTCTATTTAGTTCTTTGGCCCATTTTTTGATTGGGTCATTTATTTTTCTGGAGTTGAGCTGTAGGAGTTGCTTGTATATTTTTGAGATTAGTTGTTTGTCAGTTGCTTCATTTGCTATTATTTTCTCCCATTCTGAAGGCTGCTTTTTCACTTTGCTAATAGTTTCCTTATGGAATTTAGAAAGATGGTAACAATAACCCTGTGTACGAGACAGCAAAAGAGAAACTGATGTATAGATCAGTCTTATGGACTCTGTGGGAGAGGGAGAGGGTGGTGAGATTTGGGAGAATGGCATTGAAACATGTATAATATCATGTATGAAATGAGTTGCCAGTCCAGGTTCGATGCACGATACTGGATGCTTGGGGCTGGTGCACTGGGACGACCAGAGGGAGGGTATGGGGAGGGAGGAGGGAGGAGGGTTCAGGATGGGGAACACAGGTATACCTGTGGTGGATTCATTTCGATATTTGGCAAAACTAATACAATATTGTAAAGTTTAAAAATAAAATAAAATTAAAAAAAAAAAAGTAAAGGCTTTTGTACCTCAAAGGACTATATCAACAGAGTGAAAATGCAACCCACAGAATGGGAAAAATGTACTTGCAAGTCATATATCTGATTAAGGTATTAATATTCAGAATATATGAAAAACCACTACAACTCAGCAACAGAAAGCAAACAGCCCAATTAAGAAACAGACGAATAACTTGAGTAGGCATTTCTCCAAATAAGAGTTACAAATAACCTATACACACATGGAAGATGCTCGACATCACTAATAATTAGAGGAATGCAAATGAAAATCACAGTAAGATGCCTCTTCACACCCATTGGATCGCTCATTATAAAAAATCCAGAACAAAACATGTGTCAGTGGGGATATGGAGAAATTGGAACCCTTGTGTGTTGCTGTTGGGAACATAAAATATTGCAGCCGCTGTGGAAAAGAGTATGGCAGTTTCTCAAAATATTAAAAATAAAATGACTATACGATCCAGCAATTTCACTTCTTGGTATTTACCCCAAAGAATTGAAAGCAAGGACTTAAACGGATATTTGTACACCCATGCTCATAGCAGTTAGCAGTGTTGTTCATCATAGCAAAAAAGCTGGAAGAAATCTAAGTGTCCACTGACAGATGAATAGATTTTCAGACTGTGGCATAAACAACAGAAATTTACTGTATGATGCAGGGAGCTCAAAGCCAGTGCTCAGTGATAACCTAGAGCAGTGGTGTGGGGTGGGAGGTGGGAGGGGACATATGTATACCTATGGCTGATCCATGTTGATATATGCCAGAAACAAACACAGTATTGTAAAACAATCATCTGCAATTCAAAATAAATAAATGCTAACTAATTAAAATTAAGTGAAATTAAACATTCAGTTCCTCAAAATATGTAACATATACATACAGAAAAATGTTGTTTAGCCTTACAAAGGGAGCGAATTTTGACATATGCTACAACAAAAAAGAATCTTGAGGACATCATGCTAAGTGAAATAGGCCAGTCACAGAAGGGCAAGTGGTGTATGATTTCACTTACATGAAATACCTGAAGTGGTCAGATTCATAGGGACAGGAAATAAAATGGTTACAGGGAGAGGGGGGACGGGAGAATGAGGCCTTACTGTTTAATGGGTATGAAGTTTCATTTTGGGAAAATGAAGGAATTCTGGAATGCATAATGTGGTGGTGACACAACAATGTGAATGCACCTAATGCCACTGAACTGTACACTTAAAGTGGTTAAAATGGGGATTTCCCTGGTGGTCCAGGGGGTCCCTGGGTGGCTTAGACAGTAAAGAATCTGCTTGCAATGCCGAAGACCTGGGTTCGATCCCTGGGTCGGGAAGAACCCCTGGGTAAGGAAATGGCAATCTAGTATTCTTGTCTGGGAAATCCCATGAACAGAGATGCCTGGCGGGCTACAGTCCATGGGGTCTTGATGAGTTGGGCACGACTGAGGGACTGACACTTGCCCGTGGATAAGAATCCACCTGCTGATGCAGAGGATGCAGGTTCCATCCCTGGTCAGGGAACTAAGATCCCATATACCACAGGGCAACTAATCCTGTATGCTTCAACTAGAAAGCCCACATACCACAACTAGAGAAAAGCCTGCATGCTGCAACGGAGAGCCCCAAAAAAGAGCCACAAGGAAAAATCCTGCATGACGCAACTAAGCCTGGGTGCAGCCAAAAAATAAAATAAATAAGTAATACTAATTTAAAAAAACTATCCTGATCATTTCCTACTACCTCCTGTGGCTTCATGACTCCTCGATCCATATTTTTAAAAAATGGTTAAAAATGGTAAGCTTTATGTTGTATTTATTTTACCTCAATAAAAATAAGAAAAATAGGCAGTGGTCTGGATTTGCCCACAGGCCATAGTCTGTGGACTCCTGATCTATGTGAACTCTTAAATTTACTAGCAGCGTGTCTTTGTGAAAATTAGCTAATTGAATTGTGGTTTTCCTATGGAAATAGTACCTTCCTTATAGAGTTATGGCTTTCTAGTGGCTCAGACAGTGCAAAATCTACCTACAATGCAGGAGACCCAGGTTCAATTCCTGGGTTGGTAAGATCCCCTTGGAGAAGGGAATAGCTACCCACTCCAGTATTCTTGCCTGGAGAATTCCATGGACAGAGGAGTCTGGTGAGCTACAGTCCATGGGGTTGCAAAGAGTCTGACACAACTGAATGACTTTCATTTTCAAGATTAAATAAGATCATGCAGTATTTACCAAAATCCCTAATGATAAAAATCCCTAGAAGTCCTTGCTAAAGATACGTTTGTTTCCAGCTTCAGCACAGACCTGGTGAATCAGAATCTCCAAGATTAAGACTCTGAGAAGCTAAAGCAACACTAGAAAAATTTGTAAAATACTGAAAAAAGAAAAAAATGCACGTTAAAACACTTAGTATGCCGCCTTGCCATAGTCAGTGGTCAGTAAACAAATGTACCTTATTTTTTTTCTTAAATCCCTAACTCCTTTGACCAACTTTCCATATTACACCCTTTTTCTATTTTTCTCCCTTCCATTTTTGTATTCCTAATGTCTAAAGTATAGTCTGAATCTTCACAAGGGAAGTGCATTCTGTGATCTGTTGGACAATGAGCCTCATGCTCCAGGAGAGATTCTCTAAGACATATTGTTGAAGGTGTCATTTAAAAGAGTAAGAAAATTTGCCTCCCTACGTTGAAGGTTGCAGATTAGAATGCCGGCTGGGGCCAGATAGCAACTTCCATGAGTGAGGCAGGCCCTGCTGGTATTGTAGAGTTCTATATAGTGCCTTGCATTTCCGAAAGGAAACCTCTATGTCTATTGTATTCCACTGCATAGAATGCATTTTATGCATTCCACTCAGAGTCTGCCTTTGACTGCTGTGTATAGCTTTCCAAGAGAAGATAGAAACCTGAACTTTTAAAATGTATTTAGCATATTTTGATTATTTTTCTTAGCCCTTCGACCCCAAGGTGCCTGTTGTTGTTGTTGTTCAGTCGCTAAGTCGTGTCCGACTCTGTGACCCCATGGACTACAGCGCACCAGGCTTCCCTGTCCTTCATTATCTCTTGGAGTTTGCTCAGATTCATGTCTATTGAGTCAGTGACGCTATCTAACCATCTTATCCTCTGCCACCCTATTCTCCTTTGCCTTCAGTCTTTCCCAGGATCAGGGTTTTTTCCAGTGAATTGGCTCTTTGCAGCAGTTGGCCAAAGTATTAGAGCTTCAACTTCAGCATCAGTCCTTCCAATGAGTATTCAGTGTAGATTTCCTTTAGGATTGACTGGTTTGATCTCTTTGCAATTCAAGGGACTCTCAAGAGTCTTCTCTGGCCCCACAATTTGGAGATATCAATTCCTCAGCACTCAGCCTTGCTTACAGTCCAATTCTCACAAAAACCAAAGCTTTGACTATGAGAAAACCTTTGTCAGCAAAGTGATGCCTTTGCTTTTCAATATGCTGTCTGGGTTTGTTATAGCTTTCCTTCCAAGGAGCAAGTGTCTCAAGGTTCCTACCATGGACCAATTCATTCAGTGATGGTTAAGTTTCCAATTTCTCTGAGTCTTAGGCGTAAATGACCAGTAAAATAGAAGTCTTTGCTAGGGACCAGAAGGAAGAGGGACCAATGAAGATCAGGCCTGGCTCTGACAGGAATTCAAGCCGGGATGGTGATAGTGGTGGGTGAAGAAGGGAGTGGTAATCCTATAGAAAGACCCTTCCTCAGTTAGAAGGCGAGGCTGCTCTGTCAGGCACAGTCTTGGTTGTTTAGTTCAGTTCAGTTGCTCAGGCGTGCCCGACTCTTTGTGACCCCATGAACCGCAGCACACCAGGCCTCCCTGTCCATCACCAACTCCTGGAGTCCACCCAAACCCATGTCCATTGAGTCCGTGATGCCATCCAACCATCTCATCCTCTGTCATCCCCTTCTCCTCCCGCCCTCAATCTTTCCCAGCATCAGGGTCTTTTCACATCACGTGGCCAAAGTATTGGAGTTTTAGCTTCAACATCAGTCCTTCCAATGAACACCCAGGACTGATCTCCTTTAGGATGGACTGGTTGGATTTCCTTGCAGTCCAAGGGACTCTCAAGAGTCTTCTCCAACACCACGGTTCAAAAGCATCAATTCTTCTGTGTTTGGCTTTCTTTACAGTCCAACTCTCACATACGTACATGACTACTGGAAAAACCATAGCCTTGACTAGATGGACCTTTGTTGATAAAAGTAATGTCTCTGCTTTTTAATATCCTGTCTAGGTTGGCCATAACTTTCCTTCCAAGGAGTAAGCATCTTTTAATTTCATGGCTGCAATCACCGTCTGCAGTGATTTTGGAGCCCAGAAAAACAAAGTCAGCCACTGTTTCCACTGTTTCCCCATCTATTTCCCATGAAGTGATGGGACCAGATGCCATGATCTTCGTTTTCTGAATGTTGAGCTTTAAGCCAACTCTTTCACTCTCCTCTTTCACTTTCATCAAGAGTCTCTTTAGTTCTTTTTCACTTTTTGCCATAAGGGTGGTGCCATCTGCATATCTGAGGTTATTGATGTTTTTCCCGGCAGTCTTGATTCAGGCAATCTTCTTGGTTGAGAGATGTCCTAATACCTACCCATCCCCATTTGCTTTTCTGGGATGGGGCCCTTGGCAGGAATCCACTACAAGCACATCCTAGCCTGGGGGGTGCACTAACATCCCTAGGCTGGGGGAATGCCTAAACTGTGAGGCCGCCTGAGGGCCAGCTGGAGGTGAAGGTCTGGAACAAGGAGGTGGGTAGTTATTGCGACTTTCTTCATTATTCACAACACTAAAAATTAGGACTCCTAAACATCTTTAGTTTCCAGCATTGATTGGGCAATTCACGGGTACCTGTACCTGAGTTAAAGACTTTAAATGGCCTGTGTTTAATTCTTCTGGCCAGTTCAGAAGGCACTTTGCAACCACTGGAAATCAGCATATTTTACAAATCAATTAATGAAGGTATCTGGTTCCGTACTTCTTCCTCCCTCCCTCTCTCCCTCCTTGCCTCCCTCTCTTTCTTCCGTCCTTTTTTTTTTTTTTTAGAAAGTTATTGGTCTGATTGATCAGGATAACTCAGTGGTTAGTGTCTGACTTTTAGGCAGACATTTGGGAAGTTTCCTCATAATAATCTTTCAGAGAAGAGTAGAAATACACCTTGTACAATAGGACAAGCAGCTTTTTAATTAGAGACTTGGGTGGAAAAAACCTAAGAAATGCTTATCAAATTTGTGGATAAACCTTGACATGATAACTAACATATTAGGCAATGGTATTGAGATCAAAGGTTTCTATGGAATAAGTCTTGAGCTTAAAAGAATGGACTCCAGTCACACTGAGAACATGCAACTTCATGAAGGGCCCATGCAGATTGCTCTACTGGGAATACCCTTGATCACTTCCCCTCAGGGATTTCCTTGGCTACCGTCTTGTTCTTTGAGACCCAGCTTGAGAATTGCAATCTCTTGGGAACACTTCTCCACCTCTCCCCGACCCGGGCTGACTGAGGATGATAGGCTGACACCAGTAACACTCTAGTTCCTCCTTCTTTGTAAACGTTCATCACACTCTAAGAAAATCAGGTTGTTTTGCTTGTCTTCCCTCCCAATGCCCCTCAGCTCTGACCTTTTTGAAAATGGAGCCTGTTGATTTCTATAACCTTAGGACTAATGAAAATGCTAGACTAAATAGATATTTAAGGCATTTGATATCTTTGAATGTATGAATGACTTATCTCTTGGTTAAAAAAAAGAAAGTAATACAAAGAAACAAACAACACCCAATTGCACAGTTAAAGGAAAAGGGAAATATGGCTTAGAAGTAGCATGTAAAATTTCACTTTATAAGTCATGATTGGATGTCAAGGAGATTCATGTAAACTTGTCTGTGCTAGAAAGAAGCACTGTGTTTAGAATAACTGGAGAATAAGCTTGCTCTATGGTGGGAATATTCCACTTAGAGTCACTATATAATCCATCTCTGGTCCTCACGTCTCAAATGAGACATAGACCAATTGTAGTGTATTCAGCAACTTGGAGAAAGAAGATTTGGGCAATTTGATGACTGATTTCAAATATTTGAGTGACATTGTAAGAAAAGGCAATGGAGTTACACTTTAGAAATCAAGGGGAAGACTGGACCCAGCTAGAACATTTTGCTGGGAAATGAACTATGGATCCCATGACTTCACTATGATACACTCTGCCCGATTGTCCAGTCTGCAACAGCTCAGCCACTGAGAGACTGGTTGTGGCAAACAAAGCAATTTCATGATGGAGTTAGTGATGCGTGCTAAGTCACCTCAGTCGTGTCTGACTCTGAGACCCTGTGGACTGTAGTCCACCAGGCTCCTCTGTCCATGGGATTCTCCAGACAAGAATACTGAAGTGGGTTGCCATGCCCTCCTCCAGGGGATCTTCCCGACTCAGGGACCGAACCTGTGTCTCCTGCAGCTCCCGCATTGGCAGGCAGGTTCTTTACCACTGGCACCACCTGGGAACCACCATCAGAAGTGGTGGTTCTTTTGTAAACCTATGGGTAATGAAATTGTACTACTTTTAGATTTTGGATTTTTAAGGACTATTTTACATGACATTTTATGAAAGAACTGGGATGGCTTTTAGAGATGTTGCTGAGACAGTGATCAGGTTTTTCTTGTGGTCAAAGGGCAAAGGAAAGTAAAACAAAATTCAAGGTGGTAGTGACATGAAATTAACTACCCCCTTGTTGTGACAGAAAATCCAAACACCAAATCCACTATTTACGTTCCTAAATTAATTCTATTTCTATTTATTTAAAAATTTTTATTCATTTATTTTACTTTTGCCTGTGGCGAGTCTTTGTGATGCACAAGAGCTCTCTCTAGTTATGATGACCAGGACTTCTCTCTGGTTGTGGGGTGTGGGAGTCTCACTGTGGTGGCTTCTCTTGTTTGGAGCACAGGTTCTAGGCTGTGTGGGCTCGGTAGTTGAAGCATGCAGTCTCTAGAGCTCAGGCTCAGTAGTTGTGGCACATGGGTTTAGTTTCCCAGCAGTACCTGGAATCTTCCCAGAGCAGGGGTTGAACCCATGTCTCCTGCATTAGCAGGCAGATTCTTAACTACTGGACCACCAGGGAAGTCCCCTAAATTCATTCTAAATAGCTGCTGTTCTATAATATCAAGGACATTTACTTACAACAGAGAGTGCTCTGATTTAGTACTGGAAAATGCACTGTTTGGAGGCAAATGCTCAGCCTGCTGTATATTGAATATGGGGCTTTGGGCAAGTTCCTTGACATCACTGAATCTGTGTCTTCATTTGTAAATAGGAGCCATAGTACCTATCACAAGAGTACCCTTAAAGGTCTTATGATATTTTCTCAGTTTAAATGTCTGTGATTAGGCCTAGAACTCAATAAATATTTATTAAATCAGAATCATGGAATTGCTGCTTTAAAATAGCAACTATTGTATGTCTATGAGTAATGAAATCATACTACCAAGAGATGTAGACTTTGTATTTTTGACATTTTATGCAACATCTTATGAAAATTCTTAGGTGTGCTTTCTTTTCTTTTTGCAAGGTTTTTATTCTGAAATAATTGCTGATCCACGTATAGTGGTAAGAAATAATACAGAGCAGTTTTGTATACCTTTGACCCCATTTCTCCTAATGGTAATAACTTACATAGCTATAGTACAGTATCACAACTGGGAGACTGTCATTGATAAAATGAATCAATCTTATTTATATTTTGTTACCGGTTTTTCATGCACTCATTTCTATTTTTGTATACTATTTCATTCTGTGCAATTTCGTCATATGTGTTCTTGTTCAGTTGCTCAGTTGTGTCCGACTCTTTGCAACCCCATGGGCTGCAGCACGCCAGGCTTCCCTGTCCTTCACCACCTCCCAGAGCTTGCTCAAACTCTTGTACTTTGAGTCAATGGGGCCATCCAACCATCTCATCCTCTGTTGTCCCCGTCTCCTCCTGCCTTCAATCTTTCCCAGCATCAGGGTCTTTTCCAATGAGTTGGCTCTTTGCATCAGATGGCCAAAGTATTGGAGCTTCAGCTTCAGCATCAGTCCTTCCAATGAGTATTCAGAATTGATTTCCTTTAGGATTGACTGGTTTGATCTTCTTGCAATCCAAGGGGCTCGCAAGAGTCTTCTCCAACATCACAGTTCAAAAGCATCAATTCTTTGGCATTCAGCTTTCTTAGTGGTCCAACTCTCACATCCATACATGACTACTGGAAAGACCACAGCTTTAACTAGATGGACCTTTGTTGTCATATGTGTAGATTCATATGAAAACATCAGTGTGTTCTGTCTCAAGGATTTCTTGGGCTACCTATTTATAGCCAGATGCACTTATTCCTTCCTTCAACCTCTGGCTACTACTCATTAGTTCTCCTCCTCTATCATTTTTTCATTTCAAGAATGCATACATAAATGAAATTATATAGTATATAATCTTTTGAGATTGATTGTTTTTCACTTAACACAATTCCCTTGAGAATCATCCAAGTTGTGGCATGTATCAATAATTCATTCCTTTTTGAACCCTCTTATACTGTTGGTGGGAATGTAAATTGGTACAGCTACTATGGAGAATATTATGGAGATTCCTTAAAAAACTAAAAATAGAGCTACCATATGACTTAGCAATTCCACTCCTGCATATGTCCAGAAAAGCTGAAAACTCTAATCTGAAAAGATACAGTACCCCCAGTGTTCATAATAGAACTATGTACAATAGCCAAAACATGAGAGCAACCTAAGTGTTCATCTACAGATAAATGGATAAAGAAGATGTGCTTTATACACACACACACACAAAAATGCACAATGGAATATTACTCAGCCATAAAAAAGAATGAAATAACACCAATTGCAGCAACATGGATGGACCTAGAGATACTAAGTGAAGTAAGTCAGACAGAGGAAGACAAATATATGACATCACTTACATGTGGAATCAAAAAGACATGATACAAATGAACTTATTTACAAAACAGAGATAGACTCACAGGCATAGTAAACAAACTTATAGTTACCAAAGGGGAAATACTGGGGAGGATGGATAAATGAGGAATTTAGAATTAACATATACACGCTACTATACATAAAATAGAAAAACAAGAACCTACTGTATCTATATAGCTCTAGGAATTATATTCAATGTCTTGTAATAACCTATAATGGAAAAGAGTCTGAAAAAGAATATATATATGTGTGTGTGTGTGTATGTGTATGCATGCATGCATGCTAATTCACTCTAAGTCACTTCAGTCATGTCCAACTCTTTGTAACCCTATAGACAGGCTCCTCTGTCTATGGGGATTCTCCAGGCAAGAATACTGGAGTGGGTTGCTGTGGTCTCCTCTAGGGGATTTTCCTGAGCCAGGGATCAAACCCGAATCTCTTACATCTCCTGCATTGGAAGACAGGTTCTTCACAACTAGTGCCACCTGGGAAGCCCATATATATATGTGTGTGTGTGTGCATGGGTGTTCAGTCGTGTCTGACTCTTGGTGACCCCACTGACTGCAGTCCTCCAGGCTCCTCTGTCCATGAGGATTCTCCAGGCAAGAATACTGAAGTGAGTTGCCATGCCCTCCCTTTGTGTGTGTGTGTGTGTATGTATGTGTGTGTGTGTGTGTGTATAATGAAATCACTTTGCTGTATACCTGAAACATTGAGAATCAACAATGCTTCAATAATGTAAAAATTCACTACTTTCTCTTGCCAACTAGCATTTAATAATATTACGTATCATAGTTTGTTTGCCTTTTCAATCATTGAGGGACATTTCAATTGTTTCCAGGTTTGGGCTATAGAGAGTAATGAAACATCTATGAATATTTGTGTACAGATTTGTGTGTGTGTGTGTATGTTTTCACTTGCACTTCATTTTTTAATTTTTTAATTAATTTGTTTGAGGTACTTAGTATTTTTAGCTAATGAATAAAGTTAATAAATTATCAGTGACTAGAGAGTCTGTCTTTGTTTGAGGTATTCCTCTTGTTCAAAATAGGAATATTTTTTATATTTATGTCAGTGGAATAATTAAATAACAGTACCTGATACACAGGTATATTGTATACACACAGGTATATTGTATATTGGTGTATATATATATATATATATATATATAATGTACTAACATCATATAACTATGCCAGCTACTGTTTAGATTGTGTGGCTGTATTTATATAGAAAAGTTGTCTATATGCTGAGAAAACACATTTGTTTATAGACTATCTCCCAAGCAACACTCTCTTCCCATTGCAACATGTGCTAAAATTTAATGCTTTATCACAAATAAGTACAAACATTTGCACAATTTCCTCCATGTACCCCCTTCTCCAATTCAGAATGCACAGAAGTGTTAAAAAAATAAAATCCTTGGCACGTGCCCAGGCCACATCAATTCTTACTCATCTAGTATCACTAAATGAGAAACTGCATGAGCAATCATTGGTAAAGTTACAGCAGCTAAACAGTTGTTAAATACTATTAGTGAATCACATACAGTGCTGCTTACTATATGCCAATCACTGTTCTATGCCAGTGCTGCTTATTTATGTGAACCAATCTCCACTAAAACTCTATGGTGTGTCCACTATCAATACCCTCATTTTATTTCTGGGAACACTGAGGCACAGGTCATGATTAACTTTTCCAAAGTCTCAAAGCTGGTGTTAATAATTGGCAGGCCTGAGATGAACCCAGTCTGGCTGTACAGTAGACCTTTTGACTCCTACACTCCTTGTAAGACTGCTGCTGCTGCTGTACTAAGTCGCTTCAGTCATGTCCGACTCTATGTGACCCCATAGACAGCAGCCCACCAGGCTCCCCCATCCCTGGGACTCTCCAGGCAAGAACACTGGAGTGGGTTGCCATTTCCTTCTCCAATGCATGAAAGTGAAAATGAAAGTGAAGTTGCTCAGTTGTGTCCGACTCTTCGCAACCCCATGGACTACAGCCTACCAGGCTCCTCTGTCCATGGGGTTTTCCAGGCAAGAGTACTGGAGTGGGGTGCCATCGCCTTCTCCGCCTTGTAAGACTAGAATCAGTAAATCTGAAGAAGCTAACACCTCAAAATATTTTCATTAAAATTGGTGTTCTGGAATCTTCACTTGTTAGAATGGAATAAAAACATCCAACTTTCCTTCAACTTAACTAAATTTTTTCAGAACTGTGGTGTAGGCACTCCCAGCAAAAGCTAAAGTGCTGCTCACCTTAATTAGCCCCATCAGGGCAAGTTCACTCAGGGTGTGTCTGGAAGAAGGTCTGATAAAACTTGATAGTGAGATTAGTCCAAGAGAAGAGAGAATTAACAACAAGCTTGGTAATTCAAAGTGAGGACCAATTTTGAATACAACATACTGTTTGCTACTGAGATTTGCTTTTCAGCACAATGCCCATGAATGAACCTCTAGGAGACTGAGGGCTGAAGATAAAACAGAAAAACTCATTTTTACAAAATACTTGGTCAGGCATTAAGAGCAGTAAGCACCATTGCATAGGTGTCCATTAACAAAGAGCATGGTTCAACCAATGGAGAGATGGATACTGTGGGTGCAGGGTATATGGAACTTTGGTATATTTAGGGTATTGACATGTTAATAATACTGGTGTCTTCAGCTAAACACTGCTTCTAGTACCCTGGGAATACTCAAGATCTTTCATAACAGTATCTGGCAATATCCCGTGTCTGAGTCTAGGGCTATGATGTCTGAGGTCAATGGAGTCTTTGGTAACGTGAGAGAGTGCTTTGTGTCATTAGGGTACCGTGCCTTGGTGCAAAAATTAGCACCATGGACAGCGGGTGCTGGTGGTGTGCTGGGGCACCACCCTCAGGGGCTGCACTCAGTGGGAGATTTAGCATTAGATACTCTAAAGCGTGCTGAAGAAGTGTGCAGGAAAAATGGTGGGCACCGGGTGGAAGCAGAGAGAATGTGTTTATTCTCAGAAAAATTTGGGGATGGGAAGGGGAAATTTAGAGAATAGAGGCTCTCTTAAAGAAGGTAGGGCTACAGCTGGACAGATACTGTTTATTACTATTGATTTATCTATGGACATGGAATTCAGACGAGGCATAGCCAGATGATTTCTGTAATAGATTTCCATCAGAGAAACAGACAGGCAATGGCACCCCACTCCAGTACTCTTGCCTGGAAAATCCCATGGACGAGGAGCCTGGTAGGCTGCAGTCCATGGGGTTTCGAAGAGTCGGAAATGACTGAGCGACTTCACTTTCACTTTTCACTTTCATGCATTGGAGAAGGAAATGGCAACCCACTCCAGTGTTCTTGCCTGGAGAACCCCAGGGATGGGGGAGCCTGGTGGGCTGCCATCTATGGGGTCGAATAGAGTTGGACACGACTGAAGCGACTTAGCAGCAGCAGCAGCAGCAGCAGCAGGGAAACCTCAGTTCTTAAAGCCTTTTGATTGATTGGATTTGGCTAACCCAAATTGTTCAGGATAATCTTCTTCTTCTTCTTCTTTTTTTTTTTTTTTACATAAAGCCACCTGTAGATGTTAATCATATCTTACCTTCACAACAGTACCTACGTTAATGTTTGACTAAATTAGCAGGCACTGTAGCCTAGCCAAGTTTGGCATATAAAGCTGACCATCACTGCTTGTCTCTGCTCCACAATGTTCAGGAATTTAGCCAGAAAAACTCAAATGGTTGGGGTGATGTTGAGTGGTGTTCTGACAGGGCAACTGTCACAAATCTTCTCTATTTATGAGACTGGTACCTGACTTAAAGGCTGGGTTCAGCAGTTTCTGTCGTCTGGAGCCCCTACCCATGGCCTCTCCATCTCGCTTTGTCTTCTCACAGCCTGGGAGCAGAGTTCTGAGAGAAACTGAAAAGGAAGTGCACTGACGGGCAAAGCGTCAAGAGAACTAGGCAGAAGCTGTGTGGCCTTTTCTGATCTAGCCCTACAAATCAGGCAAGATTTATAATATTATGACATTTATAATGTAATTATAATTAAATACTATAACATTTCTAATAATAATAAATATTATTACTTTTTGGAAGAGCAAATTGATTATGTTGACCAATGAGAAACTAAAGCCATGTGACTTCCTTGCCAGTCCAGTGGTTGGGACATTGCCTTCCAAAGCAGCAGGTGGTGTAGGTTCAATCCCTGTTGGGGGAGCTAAGATCTAACATGCCTAGCAACCAAAAAGACCAAAATATGAAACAGAAGCAATATTATAACAAAATCAATACAGACTTTAAAAATGGTCTGCATAAAAAATCTTTAAAACAAACAAAGAAAAGAACCAACTAAAGTGACAAAAAGTATGGAAAATAAACAATAACCATTGAGTTCTGCTGTAATTCTATTTTTCTTTCTTTTACTTTAAGCCAAAAGGATAAAACTGTAGACTGTTGGTGAGTTAATTATTTTAAATTTCTTCAACAAAAACTATATAGTTCAGCAGTTGCCCAGCATTAAATATACACATTTTTGCAAAACCCTGTAAGTTTTAATTTTTCTGTTGACCTGAGACTAATGAAATCTTTACATTAGTCAAATTCAGAGTTTCTTTTCCCTTTTCTGCCACCATGATATTTGGCTAATTCTGCTTGTAATACTTACACTTTAGATCTTTCATTCTAATGCAGCATGAAGTGAAGTTAACTCATCTCAATCCTTTGTGACTCATCAATTGGCTGAAGAACTTCTGCTTTATCATTCCCCTTTCTGCATGTGTGCTTTCTCAGTTGTGCCTGACCCTTTGAGACCCCATTGCCTATAACCAATGACTTTTCTCTGTCCATGGGGTTTTCCAGGCAAAAGTAGTGGAGTGGGTTGCCATTCCCATTTCCAGGGGATCTTTTCGACCCAGAGATCAAACCCATGTCTCCTGCATTGGCAGGTTGATTCTTTACCACTGTGTCACCTGGGAAGTCCCCTTCACCTTCCTGAGGCATGTTCAATAGTTGTGCATTTGGCCTTTATTTCTTTCCTTTGGCCTTTATTTATTTCCCCTTGAGTGATGACATTTTTCAGTTACTGGATTTCAGCATCTTTCCTTTAAGTTCCAACTGAAGTCTCAATTCTTTTGTCTTTTAGAACTACGTCCTAATTGTGTTTACGATTGCAAACATCAGAAAGCTGGCCCAGACTCAAGAGGAGGGAATTGGATTCTATCTTTGATGAAGGAGTTGTATTGCATGAGAGTAGGTAGGATGGAGGATATTGTTGCAGTCATCTTTGAGAAGCACACTCTGCTATAGAAGATAAAAATGAACATCTCTGCCAATTGGAATAAGAGAAATATTTTGGAGTTCACCAACTGTTTACTAACTTGCCTCAAACACTTAAAAAAGGCAGAATTTAATAGCATTAGACATTGATCTCTGTAAATATACGGATATTTCCTCACATTCAAAAGCACATCAAGAGAGAAATTTATTATTAAAAATGTGACAACTTGGGATGGGTCTGGACTAACCCACTTAGCTTCAGTGATCTTTGGGGGTTGGGTAGACAGTGGAAACTACGTTAATGATCTATGATTGTGTAACAAATTATCACAAACTCAGTGACTTACCATGACACACACACACTGTCCCACAGTTTCTGTGAGTCAGGAATCTAGGTATGGCTTAGCTGGGTCTCCTGTTTTAGAGTCTCTCACAAGGCTGCAATCAAGGCTGTTGACAGGCACGCGGTCTCATCCAAGGCTTGACTGAGGAAGGAGCCTCTTCCAGGTTCATGTGATTAAAGCTAGAAATGGAAACCAAGGTGTGGAAACCGAGTGGCAGGGGTGATTAAGGCCATTGTAGTGTTGGCCTCTCACAGGAACGTTAGACACAATCGCTGGAGTTTGGGAGGTGTCCTGTCTTCCTGATCACAGTCTCGGTGTCAGAAAGCATTTGATATTAAGATGGGAGTGGGAGCCCAATCCAAGGTGATAAGCAAATCCCAACTGGTAGGTGAACAAGCAACAGGACATGCACAACTCATCTGGAGTTCTAGGTGGCCAGGCAGATAGATAGGCATAAAGTCAGACTAATAGGAAAGTAGCCGACTTCAGAGAAATATTTCAGTAACACATGATAAGGGAGGAAGGGGCAGATTCTGGTTCCCTGAGGGATTCTGACAAAAGTAAGCCAGAGAAGCCACATATTTATAGGAAGTAGAAACTTCCTATAAATTTACTGAAGTAAAAACTTGTATTTAGGGGAACAAAGCAAAAGCCCATTTATCAAAATTGCAGAGGAAGAGACTTTTAAATACCTGAGTTCCCACGTAGGCTTGGAATTCTGTGAGACAAGGGTGAATGTGTCCTTGGATATGTCAATAAATATGCTAAATATTAATTGAGGAGGTGACAGAGTGGGAAGACTGCTCCTCTCTAGGAGAGAAAGCATGTATGGGCTCTCTGCTTATTGCCATTGGCCGAGGCCACCTGTCTATGTCTGCCCAAGTAACTAGTGCTATGCCTGTGTGAGCAAGCATGGTGGTCAGATGTGGCAATGACTGGCCGCTGAACTCTGTAACTTCTGCAACAGGTAGCCAGAAGGTGGATGACGATTCCTGCATCTCCCTGTATGTCACTTCCTCTATTTTTCTTGGACCACAAGCTGAAGGTGCTAATTTGGACACCATTTTTACTAACTGGTCTAATGTTCATAGTTAATCTGGTCCTTAGTTTTTAAAGATAAAGATCTTTCAACGTAATTTTTTTCCTTACCCCACCCCACCTCCCCAAGACTAGACTGAAAGATATTGAAATATTTTCTTGCAATTTGATAGGCACAGACTGTCTTATGCAGGTCCACTTTGCATCAGAACATAAAGACAAAAAGCCTGAAAAGTCTTTAGGTACTCATATACAGTGAAAATAATTACCTGTTGTAAGGTCTGGTAAAGGCCTTCCAGAAGCCCAAGTCCAAAGCATTCGCCAGACTCTAAAACAAATGAAATTGGATAGTAACTCCTAGGTGATGTCAGTGGAAAAAATAACTTAGAACTATTTTTGATTTTGGCTTTCTTTGAAAAGTAAAGTATATTTTATGGAAAGAAAAACTTTCTGATCATGTCTAAATAAAGTTTCTGCATGAGTTATTTCTGATGGTAAATAATATGTGTGTGTCAGACACTTCCCTGTGGTTGGTAGTTCTCTAGTAATTTAGTGGTAATAGCAGTTAAAGCACAGATGCTGAGAAACCCAGTTCCAAAACTGTTTATTTCTCTAAAATATAGCTTTATATTTATATCTTTTTCAATTGTACATAATACTATTTTATATTTAGATATAGATGCCCTATTTTCTTTTTTATAAAGAATATTTTTATGGAAGTATAACATCTATACCATACTTTGCACAAATTGTAGATGTACAGCTTGACAAATTATGAAGTGAATACTTTTAGGTAAGCAACATTAGATCAAGAATTAGAATATTACCAGGATCCAACTGTTTTACATTCCTTTCTCTGCAGAGAAAACTATTATCTGGACTTTTAACATTATGCATTTGTTTTGTGTCTGTGTATTTATATAAATGAAGTCTTATCTACTCTTTTATGTCTGGCACTTTTCATACTAAGTTTGTTTAGAAAATTCATTCATGTTGCTGTGTATAGCAGTAGTTCATTTTTATTGTTGTGTACTATTCGACTGTGTAACTATAATACAGATTATTCATTAATTCTGCTGTTTGATGGAAATAGTCTTCCCTGGTGGCTCAGACAGTAAAGCGTCTGTCTACAATGTGGTTCGAGCCCTGGGTTGGGAAGATCCCCTGGAGAAGGAAGTGGCAATCCACTCCAGTACTATTGCCTGGAAAATCCCATGGACAGAGGAGCCTGGTAGGCTACAGCCTGTGGGGTCGCAAAGAGTCGGACACAACTGAGCAACTTCACTTTCACTTTCAGTTTGGGGCTATTATCAATAATACTGCTATGTAAATTCTTCTGCATGGCTTCTGATATACATTTATGTGGAGTAAAAATCTAAGAGTAGAATTGCTTGTTATAGGGCGTGAGAAGTTAACTTTAGTAGACACTCTCAAACATTTTTTGAAAGGGTTGTATAATGTATATGCCCACCACAAAAGGCTTTGATAGGAAAAACTAGGCTCACCTCTCCATATTTTCCTTCTCTCTTGGATATTTGTCACCACAATCCTCACTGCTTTGGAACCTCTCATATGTCTTTAATAAAATCTTTAAGAATATTTTTTTCTAGGGCTTCCTGGTGGCTCAGTGGTAAAGAATCCATCTACCAATGCAGGTGACATGGGTTTGATCCCTGATCCGGGAAGATCCTACATGCTGTGGAGCACCTAAGCCCATATACCACAACTACTGAGGCACTGCTATACAGCCTGTGCTCCACAACTAGAGAAAGGTCCATATAGCAGCAAAGACCCAGTGCAGCCAAAACTTAAGCACATACATTTCGTCTAGCTTTTTTGGTTCTTGCCTGCCCTAGCAGGAGGTGGTTGTGCAGTAGTCTAACCGACTATTACTGAAATTGGAAATCTATTACGGATGTCCTTTGAACCTCAGAAACAGTAAAAGCTAACTTTTACTTTATTCTTAAAGAAGAAGTGAATGAGTAAAAGTTAGACAGGTGAATGAGATACACAGAGAAAGAGAGAATAGCATACATGAAGAAAAGAGTATGAGGTGTACAAGGAATTGTAAGAAATGTAATGTTGTTAGATCATAAATTGTGAGACAATAAAAGAAAAATTATAGAAGCTATGTTATAAAAGACCTTAATGCCAATCTGAGGGCTTCCAAGGTAGCTCAGTGGTAAAGAGCCCATCTGCCAGTTCAGGAGACACAGGTTTGATCCCTGGGACAGGAAGATCCCTTGGAGAAGGAAATGGCAACCTACTCAAGTATTCTTGCCTGGGAAAACCCATGGACAGAGGTGCCTGGTGGACTACAGTCCATGGGGTTGCCAAAGAATCAGACACAACTTAGCAACTACAGAACAACAATAATGCCAAACTAAAGAGTTTCGATTTTTATCTGAAAACTCTGGGGAATCATTGTTCATTTTAGCACAGGAAGTAATGAGATCAAATTTCAACTTTCCAAAATTTATGTTGAAATCAGTATGGGAATGTATATGAAGGACTGAGACTAGATTCCAGAAAATTAGTCTCTTAAAAAAATATAAAGTGGGGGTGGCCCTAAGCTGGTGGAGGAGTAGGATGGGGAGACCACTTTCTTCCCCACAAATTCATCAAAAGATCATTTGAATGCTGAGCAACTTCCACAAAACAACTTCTGAATGCTGGCAGAGGACACTGGACACCCAGAAAGGCAGCCCATTCTCTTCGAAAGGAGGTAGGACAAAATATAAAAGACAAAAAGAGAGACAAAAGAGTTAGGGACAGAGACCCATCCTGGGGAGGGAGTTGCGAAGGAGATTTTCAAATACCAGGAAACCCTCTCACCAGCGGGTCTGTGGGGAGTTTCGGAATCTCAGAAGGCAACATAACCAGCAGGAAAAAAAAAAAAAAAAAAAACCCATAGAATACACGTCTAACCACAACTACCAGTGGAAAAGTAGCCCAGATGCTTGTGTCCACCACCAGCAAGTGGAGGCTGAACAGGGAGGAGCCAGTTACATGCTTAAGGTAAGGACCGGGCCTGAATGCCCTCAGGGCAATCTGAGGGCACTAACATGAGATAGCAACTCAAACTGTAGGATAGCCAGAGAGAGAAAAAAGAAAAAAAGAGAGAGAACTTTCCCTTGAAAAGTTCTAACCTAAGGCACAGCCTAGCCTGCTCACAGAACAAAGGACTGAGTGAATACCAGAGGAGAGCTAGCCAGCTGTGGACTGGCCCATCCCCCGCCAAAGGCAGAGAGGCAGGTGGGCGACAGCCAGAGCCAGAAGGCAAGGGGCAATCTCAGCCCCAGAGACAGCATCCTCCACCAAACTGTGAACAGGCTCCCAGTTGCTAACCAAGTCTTCCTGGGATCCTGGATGGTTGACATCTGCCAGGAGGGTTGCAGCCAGAGATCAGCTCCCCAGAGGAGACACATGGCCCACCTGAGACAGTGCTCTCATGGTGCACCCAAGAAACCAAGTGGCTGGGACTGGGGAGGTGATTAAGATGCACAGACCACCTGGGACAGTGTGTTCGACAAACACCTGCTTGCCTGAGCTGCTCAGACCTGGGAAGGACAAAAAACGCATGCCCAACTGAGTCTGTGCCTTTGTGGAGTACCCAAGGACCTGAACCTGAGCAGCTTAGACCTGGGAAGTGCATGAAACCCAGGGCCCTCTTTGGACAGTTCCCCTGCAGAGCAACCTGGAGACTGAGCAGTGTAGAATGGGAAAGCACATGTGCCATGAGATGGTGCAAACCCAGTGTGGTCCATACACTGCAAGCACTCCCCACACATGCCAATGATATTTGTTTGCAGTGTTCCTCCCTCCCCACAGCACAACTGAACAAGTGAGCCTAAATAAGTGACCACCTTTGCCCCCTGGTGTCAGGGCAGAAATTAGACACTGAAGAGAGTTGCAAACAGAGGAAGCCAAAATAAACAAAGAAGAGGGAACTGCTCTGGAAGTGACAGGTGCAATGGATTAAAACCCTGTAGTTAGCATTGACTAAGCATTGGAAAGGGCCTATAGACCTTGATAACAAGTATAAGCTGGAACAAGGAACTATCTGAAACTGAACTGACCCCACACTGCCCTCAACAGCTCCAGAGAAATTCCTAGATACATTTTACTATTATCATTTTTTAATTTAAGAAAACTATTTTACATTATTTATTACTCCTTTAATTTTCATTTTTATAACCTACTATTACCTTGCAAAAAAGACCATATTTTTAAAGCAAAGTTAATATATATTTTTAATATAATTTTTGTGATTGATTTTGTTTCGTATTTTTAATATTGTATTTTTGACAGTCTAACCTCTACACTTGATTTTTAATCTTTGTTTTTTGGTATTTGTTATCAATTTTTTACCTTTATGAATTGAATCTTCAGTATCCGTTTTTACTTAGGGGTGTGATTACTGGCTTGATTGCTGTCTCCCCCTTTGACTCTCCTTTTTCTCCCCCAGGACACCTCTATCTCCTCCCTCCCCTTCTCTTCTCTACTTAACTATGTGAATCTCTATGGGTGTTCTGGGCTGTGGAGAACACTTAGGGAACTGATTACTGGCTAGAGTGGCCTCTCCCCTTTTGACTCCCTGCCTTCTCTTCCTGGTCACCTCTATCTCCCTCCTCCCTCTTCTCTTCTCCATGTAACTCTGTGAACCTCTCTGGGTGTCCCTCACTGTGCAGAATATTTTCACCATTAATCTAGATGTTTTATTTGTGCTGTATGAATGGATAAGTCTTGAGGCTACTCTAAGAATAAAACTGAAATCCAGAGGCAAGAGGATTAAATCCAAAACTTGAGAACACCAGAAAACTTTTGACTCCAGGGAACAATAATAGACAAGAGATCATCCAAAAGCCTCCATACCTACACTGAAACCAAGCTGCACCCAAGAGCCAATAAGTTCCAGAGCAAGACAAACCACACGAATTCTCCAGCAACACAGGAATATAACCCTGAGCATTAAAATACAGGTTGCCAAAAGTCACACCAAATCCATATACACCTCAAAACTCACTACTGGACACTTCATTGCACTCTGAGATCCAGCTCCACCCACCAGAACATCAACGCAAGCTTCCCTAACCAGGAAACCTTGACAAGCTACTCATCCAGCCCTACCCATAGGGAGTAACCTCCACAACAAAGAGGAACCACAAACTTCCAGCATACAGAGAGGCCACCCCAAACAGCAATATAAACAAAATGAAAAGGCAAAGAAATATTCAGGAGGTAAAGAAACATGATAAATGCCCACCAAACCAAACAAAAGAGGAGATAGGGAGTCTACCTGAAAAAGTATTCAGAATAATGATAGTAAAGATGATCCAAAATCTTGAAAACAAAATGGAGTTACAGATAAATAGACTGGAGACAAGGATTGAGAAGATGCAAAAAATGTTTAACAAGGACCTAGAAGAAATAAAGAAGAGTCAATCAATAACGAATAATGCAATAACTGAGATCAAAAGCACTCAGAGGGAACCGACAGTGGACTAACTAAGGCAGAAGAGAGGATAAGTGAGGTGGAATATAGAATGGTGGAAATAAATGGAGCAGAGAGGAAAAAAGAAAAAAGAATTAAAAGAAATGAGGACAACCTCAGAGACCTCTGGGACAATGTCAAGTGTCCCAACATTCTAATCATAGGAGTCCCAGACGAAGAAGACAAAAAGAAAGGGCATGAGAAAATACTTGAGGAGATAATAGTTGTAAACTTCCCTAAAATAGGGAAGGAAATAGCCACCCAAGTCCAAGAAACCCAGAGAGTCCCAAACAGGATAAACCCAAGGCCTAACACCCCAAGACACATATTAATCAAATTAATGAAGATCAAGCACAAACAGCAAATATTAAAAGCAGCAACAGAAAAGCAATGAATAACACACAAGGGGATTCCCATAAGGATAACAGCTGATCTTTCAATAGAAACTTTTCATGCTGGAAGAGAATGCCAGGACATACTTAAAGTGATGAAAGAGAAAAATCTACAACTCAGGTTACTATACCCAGCAAGGATCTCATTCAAATATGAAGGAAAAATCAAAAGCTTCACAGACAAGCAAAAGCTGAGAGAATTCAGCAACACCAAACCAGCTCTTCAACAAATGCTAAAGGATCTTCTCTAGACAGGAAATGCAGAAAAGGTTTATAAACTCAAACCCCAAACAACAAAGTAAATGACAATGGGGTTATGCTTATCAATAATTACCTTAAATGTAAATAGGTTGAATGCCCCAACCAAAAGACAAAGACTGGCTGAATGGATAAAAAACAAGACCCCTATATATGCTGTCTACAAGAGACCCACCTCAAAACAGGGGACACACACACACTGAAAGTGAAGGGCTGGAAAAAGATAATTCATGCAAATGGAGACCAAAAGAAAGCAGGAGTAGTGATACTCATATCAGATAAAATAGACTTTGAAATAAAGGCCGTGAAAAGAGACAATGAAGGACACTACATAATGATCAAAGTATCAATCCAAGAAGAAGAAATGACAATTATAAATATATGTGCACCCAACATAGGAGACTGCAATATGTAAGGAAAATGCTAACAAGTATGAAAGGGGAAATTAACAGTAACACAATAACGGTGGGAGACTTTAATACCCCACTCACACCCTTAGATAGATCAAATAAACAGAAAATTAGCAAGGAAACACAAACTTTAAATGATGCAATGGACCAGTTAGACCTAATTGATATCTATAGGACATTTCACCCCAAAACAATGAATTTCAACTTTTTGTCAAGTGCACACAGAACGTTCTCCAGGATAGATCACATCCTGGACCCTAAATCTAGCCTTGGTAAGTTCAAAAAAACTGAAATAATTTCAAGCATCTTTTTTTTTTTTTATCACAATGCAGTAAGATTAGATATCAATTAAAGGAAAAAACCTACTAAAAGTACAAACATATGGAAGCTAAACAACATGCTTCTGAATAACCAACAAACCACAGAAGAAATCAAGAAATAAGTCAAAATATGCATAGAAATGAATGAAAATGAAAACACAACAGCCCCAAACCTATGGGATTCAGTAAAAGCAGTGCTAAGGGAAAGGTTCATAGAAATACAAGCTTACCTCAAGAAACAAGAGGAAAAATAAATAACCTAACTCTACACCTAAAGCAACTAGAAAAAGAAGAAATGAAGAACATCAGGGTTAGAGGAAGGAAAGAAATAATAAAAATTAGGGCAGAAATAAATGAAAAAGAAACAAAGGAGACTATAGCAAAAATCAACAAAGATAAAAGCTGGTTCTTTAAGAAGATAAGTAAGATAGACAAACCATTAGCCAGACTTACCAAGAAAAAAAGGAAGAAGAATCAAATCAACAAAATTAGAAATGAAAATGGAGAAATCACGACAAACAACACAGAAATACAAAGGATCATAAGAGACTACTACCAGCAAATATATGCCAATAAAATAAACAACTTGGAAGAAATGGATGGATTCTTAGAAAACTGAACCAGGAAGAAATAGAAAATCTTAACCGACCTATCACAAGCATGGAAATTGAAACTGTAATAAAAAATCTTCCAAGAAACAAAAGCCCAGGACCGGACGGCTTCACAGGTGAATTCTACCAAAAATTTAGAGAAGAGTTAATATCTATCCTACTCAAACTCTTCCAGAAAATTGCCAAGAGGAAGGTAAACTGCCAAACTCATTCTGTGAGGCCACCATCACCCTAATACCAAAATCAGACAAAGATGCCACACAAAAAAGAAAACTACAGGCCAATATCACTGATGAACATAGATGAAAAAATCATCAACAAAATTCTAGCAAACAGAATCCAACAACATATTAAAAAGATCATACATCATGACCAAGTGGGCTTTATCCCAGGGAAGCAAGGATTCTTCAATATTTGCAAATCAATCAATGTGATACACCACATCAACAAATTGAAAGATAAAAACCATATGATTATCTCAATAGATGCAGAGAAAGCCTTTGACAAAATGCAACATCCATTTATGATAAAAACCCTCCAGAAAGTAGGCATAGAAGGAACACACCTCAACATAATAAAAGCCATATATGATAAACCCACACCAAAAATTATCCTCAATGGTTAAAAATTTAAAGCATTTCCCCTAGTGTCAGGAACAAGGCAAGTGTGTCCACTCTCACCACTACTATTCAACATAGTATTGGAAGTTTTAGCCACAGCAATCAGAAAAAAAAGAAATAAAAGGAATCCAGATTGGAAAAGAAGAAGTAAAACTCACTGTTTGCAGATGACATAATCCTCTACATAGAAAACCCTAAAGACTCCACCAGAAAATTACTGCTGCTGCTGCTAAGTCGCTTCAGTCGTGTCTGACTCTGTGCGACCCCATAGATGGCAGCCCACAAGGCTCCCCCGTCCCTGGGATTCTCCAGGCAAGAACACTGGAGTGGGTTGCCATTTCCTTCTCCAATGCATGAAAGTGAAAAGTGAAAAGTGAAAGTGAAGTCGCTCAGTCGTGTCCGACTCTTAGCGACTCCATGGACTGTAGAGCTAATCAATGAATATAGTAAAGTTGCAGGATATAAAATTAATACACAGAAACCCCTTGCATTCTTATACACTAACATGGGAAGATAGAAAGAGAAATTAAGGAAACAATTCCATTCACCATTGCAATGAAAAGAATAAAATACTTAGGAATAAATCTACCTAAAGAAACAAAAGACCTATATATAGAAAACTATAAAACACTGATGAAAGAAATCAAAGATGATACAAATAGATGGATAAATATACCATGTTCATGGTTTGGAAGAATCAATATAGTGAAAATGAGTATACTACCCAAAGCAATCTATAGATTCAATGCAATCCCTATCAAGCTACCAACGGTATTTTTCACAGAACTAGAAGAAATAATTTCACAATTTGTATGGAAATACAAAACAAACAAACAAAAAAACCCCAAATAGCCAAAGCAATCTTGAGAAAGAATAATGGAACTGGAGGAATCAACCTGACTGACTTCATACTATATTACAAAGCTACAGTCTTCAAGACAGTATGGTACTGGCACAAAGACAGAAATATAGATCAATGAAGCAAAATAGAAAGCCCAGAGATAAATCCATGTACCTATGGACACCTCCTCTTTGACAAAGGAGGCAATATACAGTGGAGAAAAGACAATCTCTAACAACTGATGCTGGGAAAACTGGTCAACCACTTGTAAAAGAATGAAACTAGAACACTTTCTAACACCATACACAAAAATAAACTCAAAATGGATTAAAGATCTAAATGTAAGACCAGAAACTATAAAACTTCTAGAGGAAAACATAGTCAAAACACTCTCTGACATAAATCACAGCAGGATTCTCTATGACCCATCTCCCAGAGTAATGGAAATAAAAGCAAAAATAAACAAATGGGACCTAATTAAACTTAAAGGTTTTTGCACAATGAAGGAAATTATAAGCAAGGTGAAAAGAGAGCCTTCAGAATGGGAGAAAATAATAGCAAACGAAGCAACTGACAAAGAATTAATCTCAAAAATACACAAGCAGCTCATGCAGCTCAATACCAGAAAAATAAACGACCCAATCAAAAAATGGGCCAAAGACCTAAACAGACATTTCTTCAAAGAAGACATACAGATGGCTAGCAAACACATGAAAAGATGCTCAACATCACTCATTATCAGAGAAATGCAAATCAAAACCACAATGAAGTACCATCTCACACTGGTCAGAATGGCTGCTATCCAAAAGTCTACAAACAATAAATGCTAGAGAGGATGCAGAGAAAAGGGAACCCTCTTACACTGTTGGTGGAAATGCAAACTAGTACAGCCACTATGGAAAACAGTGTGGAGATTCCTTAAAGAACTGGAAATAGAACTGCCATATGACTCAGCAATCCCACTGCTGGGCATACATACTGAGGAAACCAGAATTGAAAGAGACACGTGTACCCCAATGTTCATAACAGCACTATTTACAATAGCCAGGACATGGAAGCAACCTAGATGTCCATCAGCAGATGAATGGATAAGAAAGCTGTGGTACATATACACAATGGAATATTACTCAGCTATTAAAAATAATACATTTGCATCAGTTCTAATGAGTGGATGAAACTGGAGCCTATTATACAGAGTGAAATAAGTCAGAAAGAAAAACACCAATACAGTATGTTAATGCATATATATGGAATTTAGAAAGATGATAATGATGACCTTATATGCTGCTGCTGCTGCTGCTAAGTTGCTTCAGTCGTGTCCAACTCTGTGGGACCCCATAGACAGCAGCCAACCAGGCTCCCCCGTCCCTGGGATTCTCCAGGCAAGAACACTGGAGTGGGTTGCCATTTCCTTCTCCAATGCATGAAAGTGAAAAGTGAAAGTCAAGTTGCTCAGTTGTGTCCGACTCTTTGAGACCCCACGGACTGCAGCCTACCAGGCTCCTCCGGCCATGGGATTTTCAGGCCAGAATACTGGAGTGGGGTGCCATTGCCTTCTCCATGACCTTATATGCGAGACAGCAAAAGAGACACAGATGTAAAGAACAGACTTTTGGACTCTGGGAGAAGGCAAGGGTGGGATGATTTGAGAGAATAGCATTGAAACATGTATATTACCATATGTGAAATAGATTGCCAGTCCAGGTTTGATGCATGAGACAGGATGCTCAGGGCCAGTGCACTGGGATGACCCTGAGGGATGGGATGGGGAGGGAGGTGGGAGGGGGGTTAAGGATGGGGAACACATGTACACCCATGGCTGATTCATGTCAAAATATGGCATAAACCACTACAATATTGTAAAGTAATTAGCCTCCAATTAAAATTAATTAATTAAAAAATAGGTATAAAGGGAACATGAAAATCCCATGGATGGAGGAACCTGGTAGGCTGCAGTCCATGGGGTCGCTAAGAGTCGGACACAACTGAGCGACTTCACTTTCACTTTTCACTTTCATGCATTGAAGAAGGAAATGGCAACCCACTCCAGTGTTCTTGCCTGGAGAATCCCAGAGATGGGGGAGCCTGGTGGGCTGCCGTCTGTGGGGTCGCACAGAGTCGGACATGACTGAAGTGACTTAGCATTAGCATAGCATGGTCTATATTAGAAAAAGGGTACAGATTCATGATATGCTTGGATGGCTAGGTCTATATAAAGAATAAAGAAGAATAAAAAGTAGAAAATGACCACCCAGTTCCTTGCTTGGGTGATTGGGTGGGGGACGCTATCAATATCTGACATGAAATAAAACAGAAGGAGATCTCTGGGCTTGGAAAAAGATGAGGCAAAGAAGAATATACTCTAGGCAATGCTGATTTCAAGGTGCCTTGGGAAACACAGGTACGTGTATGAGTATGGACAGACAGCTTAGTCACTCAGTCATGTCCAACTCTTTGCAACCCCATGGATTGTAGCCTTCCAGGCTTCTCTATTCTTAGGGATTCTCCAGGCTAGAATGCTGGAGTGGGTTGCCATGCCCTCCTCCATGGGGGATCTTCCCAACCCAGGGATCGAACCTAGGTCTCCTACATTGCAGGCAGATTCTTTACCATCTGAGCCACCAGGGAAGTCCAAGAATACTGGAGTGGGTAGCCTATCCCTTCTCCAGGGGAACTTCCTGACTCAGGAATTGAACCTGGGTTTCTTGCATTGCAGGCAGATTCTTTACCAGCTGAGCTACCTGGGAAGCCTGGGGTTAAAAGCTGGAGATGAAAAAGATTTGGGAGTTACCACTTATCAATTAGACAACTCAGATGAGACCACTCACATAGATTGAGAAGGAAAATGAACCAGAGACAAAACACCAACATAGGAAGGACAAGCAGAGGAGAAAGGAATAATAAAAGAGATCAAGAAAATATTGTCAGAGAAGCAGGAAGAGAACCAGGACAGAGAAATGTAGACCAGTGGGATATGTATTGGGTTGGCCAAAAAGTCTTTTTGGGTTTTCTTAGCATCTTACAGAAAAATCTGAACAAACTGCTATGGCCAACCATGAGCAGTATTAAAGTTGAAGAGAAGATTTCTGAGATACCAAATATATTTGCTGTATTTGGACATTAGAACCTCATGGCTTCAGTTGAATAAAAGGGAAAGAAATGAAATCAAACTAATCTGAGGAACAAATATAACTTACTCTTGAGATGTTTAAATGAGAAGAAAAAGAGAGAAAAATTGTAGGTCTAAGAAATGGAAGGGTCAAAGAGCATTTTTTTTAAATTATGGGGGATATTTAACAGCATGTGGACACGAAGGAAGAGCTGTAATGTAAAAGAAGCAACTGGGTTGATTTTGAGACTTCAGAAGAGGGTTAATAGATTGGGAAAATCTGAAGCTATCGTTACAGATTTTTACAAGAGTAGCAATTTTGAGTAACTGCAGGATTCTTGGCTTTCTATGTGATGCTTTTCTGAAAAATTTGAATTTTTGTGGTAGTATGCATTATTCTTATAATTGGAAAAAGCAGTGAAGATTAAAATAAAGATGTGATGAAGCACTAGATTTTCTGTAAAGATTTTTAAAGATCAAAGGGAGAAAAGTCCTCAAAATGTGAAATTAGATCATTGAGCATTATTCTCCCTGTGCATTTGTTATTTAAATGAAAACACTCTTTGAAAACCAAGAATTTGTACTATTTGTGTGAGACTGTATTCTGATTTTTTGTAAGCCAGTAAAGGAGCATTCCTCTGGAGGGAAAATAGTTTCCTAAATATCTAAATTACATAATTCATTAGAAAATACTATCCTAGGAAGAACACATGGAGACATTTAATCGTCTATTATTTTCTGTCTCTGCATAGTATTTGTGATATTATTTGTAGCATAATTTCCCTGATTCAGTACTATATTTAATAATTCCGAAAATAACCAATTGATTCCAGCAAAATTTTGACAAGGAAAAGCATTTGGCAGGGAGAAACGTTATACTTCATAAATTAGGTCCTTGTATCAATCAATCATTTATTTCTCCCTTAGACTGTCCATTTTGGTTTAACTCAGCTAGAAAATAAAAATGACAAACTATTATGTCTCAGTCACAGAAAAAGCAAGATGCTTGAGTGAAGTCACAGAATATTATAAATTCATGCAAAATTCTGAAAACTCCTTCACTTTCCTCTTCTTTTCTCCTTCCTGCGCTGGGTGGCATCTGGGAAGAATATCCAACATCTTACTGAGCATCTGTGCTAAGAAGACTGTGCTAAGCCGGTGGTAGTCAGGTACCAGATAATCTGGCTCAGTCTTTGCTTTTCTGAGACTGGCAGTGTGATTCCTCCCTGCATCCAGGGAGGAAAATAGCCTTCATTTTGACTGCATCTCTGGTCAGTTGGTCCTGGCCTCTTGGGGCACTTCAATGAATGGGCTGGAGACAGAGCACTGTGACTAGTGGGCACAACCTGCAGTGGGCAGGTGGTGTAACGTGACCTGGAAACTGAAAAGTGAAAATGACAGAGCCTCTGCCATTGGAACGGCACACAGTGGAGACCCTGTTCACTGGACCAGCCCAACACATCATGGGCGATACCTGAGAGGCTTAGGGTTCGGCAGTTCAGGTAGGAAGGATAAGAGGAGCTTAGTGGGTGGGAAAGCACATGGTGGAAAATTCCCTGGATCTGGGTTTAGCTGTGTGATTTGGGTCATTCATTTATTTTTATCAGCAGTAAAGAATGAGATTCATAATAATTTTCTTGTCTTTTGTATTGTTGCTGTTTAGTTGCTAAGTCATGTTGTATTAACAAATGATTAAAAGGATTAGATTTTCCTTAATTCAGTTCAGTTCAGTCGCTCAGTTGTGCCCTGCTCTATGCAACACCATGAACGGCAGCATGCCAGGCCTCCCTGTCCATCACCAACTCCAGGAGTTTTCCCAAACTCATGTCCATTGAGTCGGTGATGCCATCCAGCCATCTCATCCTCTGTCGTCCCCTTCTCCTCCTGCCCCAATCCCTCCCAGCATCAGAGTTTTTTCAAATGAGTCAGCTTTTCACATCAGGTGGCCAAAGTATTGGAGTTTCAGCTTCAACATCAGTCCTTCCAATGAACATTCAGAACTGATTTCCTTTAGGATGGACTGGTTGGATCTCCTTGCAGTCCAAGGGATTCTCAAGAGGCTTCTCCAAAACCACTATCCTATGCATAGATTTTAAAAAATGGCTTTGTAAGCTCTCCAGCAATATTGCAGTGAAAAAAGTTGTTAGTAACGCCATAGTTATGACATGTTCACAAACAGTGTTTATTGCTATTAAATTATAGCAATTATTAATAATCTAATTTGTTTGCATTATAGTGTTGTAAGGGTAATATATCAAGTGCTTTGAAAGTATAGATAAAGAGAAATCATTTTCTACTGGGAGACTGAGGAAAGCTTCATGTGAAAGCAGAGTTTCAGATGGGCCTTGAAGGGTACATAGGAATTTGGTCCTTGGAGATGAGAAGATTCTTCCAGGAAGAGAAACCTGGGTGAGCCAATGCCCAAAGTGAAGAAAAGAATAAATAAGACCTTAGGTTTTCACATTGCCTCATGATTTACAATATGTTCACTGAGCAATTTGACAGTAGCACAGGGTATGCTGTTGGGGCGGGAAAGAGAGAAGGTTGGAGATCCAGGTTAAGGCAGTATTTTGGAGGAGTCTGAACTCTTTTTTAAGGAATTTTCATAGAAATGAACAATCTAGGTAGAGAAAAATATCATGAATAGGGATTCTAATTCTCCATTGTCACTTTAGAGCATGTAATATATACTTTCTGTGTTAATCTCTTTTCAAGGGCACTTTTCTTACAACTGTCTGCTTTGCAAGGCTTTAGTGATGTCCTTTGTAACTGTTTTTCTCTGATTCTTAATACCTCACCTGTGAAGTTTTGCCACTTCCCTGGACACAGTGCTTCCAGTTTCTTCACTCCTTAGTCCATGCTGTCAACGGCTACCAGATTCATCATACTGCTCTGAACAGACTGCTTCCCTGTTCAGAAGCCCGTGATGACTCACCATTACTTTCTGAGTGAGGTGGGCCCCTTAGCACGACATTCAACTTAGCTGGCTGCAAATCACCTTTCCAGCCCTATCTCCTATTATTCTCTGGTACATAGCCTGTATTTATATCTATGCTTCTAAACACAGTTTGAGCATTCATGCCACTTTGAACTTGTCCCCACCCTCCCATCCTGTATATTCAAGTTGTCTCTGTAATTGAAATGCAAACTCAAACCCAAGTTCCTGTACAAAGTTTTCCCTCACAGTCCAAGGTGATTCCTCCTGCCTTTAAGTCACAACACTTAACACTGACACACAGCTTATCGTGTGCTAGGCACTCTCCTCAAGCTTTCCCATATATTAACTAATTTCATCCTTGAAACATCTCCTGTAAGGCAGGCATAATATTGTTCCTGTTTTACAGATAAGAAAACAGGAATATCTTTATCTCATCCAAGGTCACACAGCAAATAACTATCATACTTGAGATTTGAGCCTAGGTTCTCTGATATAAGCATCTGTGCTGTTACCTGTTCTATTGTCTCTTGTTCAGTTTCATATTATTTTCATATTATTTTCCTAGTGGGACTTAGTACTTTTAATTTGATTGTTTGTAGATTTACCCTACTTGTCTGCTCTGCTTTTACCCCTGGTGAATCCACCTATTGTAACTGGAAATGAACCCAAGAAGGGAGAATTTGGGGTACCCTGTTTCTTACAATGGCCAACATCCTTTTCAATTTTGTCTAGTCTAGACATATTAGTATATGTCTAATACATATCTTGTTTCTTAGTTCTTGCTCCATTACCGCATTAACCTTACCTTTGTCTTCATTTCATGTATTGGCCTTTGTGCTTGCTTCTTGTACCTGATGACAAATTTAACTTCTCATATTGTTACTTTATTTTTTTTCCTTGCACATATTTTAGCACATGTTTCTGTCCTCCTTGAGTTGCTACTGTGCCTGGCTTTCACTTCCCAAAACCTAGGTTGACATGACCCACCCTGACTGGCCCTTTTCCTCCAACTTTTCTTGGAAGAAAGTGTCAGATACTATAAGATAATAAATTCTTAAAGGCAGATACTGTGTCAGACTTGTATCTCACAGAATAAGTATTATGTCTTAGACATGGGAACTCAATACTATTTTATCGAATAAAAGGATGAGCAAATAAGTGGCCACCATCAGTTTGGTTGTCCTTGATAGCCCATTCTGCCTTTTCTGATGACTTTTACTTTTAACCTGTTCCCCACACTAGCCTTTCTACTGAATTCAGATTCAGCCTCAGCTCTCCAAATCTGATGGTGCCTACTGTGACACAGCTGAGTTAAAACAGCAGGTGCTTATTGAATGCCATTACCAGAAGGGCATTGAGAGGGTATAATGGAAGATGCAGATACTGATTTTAAAACAATTTCATTATTAGTGTCTAATTGAAACTAAAATAGATAAAAGTTATTATGCTAAAATGCTAAATTAACAGTTTCAGACAAAAGTACTTGTTCCAAGTAGGCACATGACTAAGCAACAAGTAAGAGGACAAACCGTAATTTTGGGGAAGAGGGAAAGGTAACTTCAGGCGAGAACTGAACTGGGACTTCGCTGGTGGTCCAGTGGTTAAGAATCTACCTGCCAATGTGGGCCTCATGAGTTCGATGCCCGGTCCGGGAAGATTTCACATGCCGTAGGGCGACTAAGCACTTACATGCACCACGACTGCTGAGCCTGTGCTCTAGAGCCTGCCAGCCGCGACTACTGAAGCTCACATGCGCTAGAGCCTGTGCTCTGCGGCAAGAGAAGACCCCGAAACGAGAAGCCTGTGCAGCACAACTAGAGAATGGCGCCTGCCGGCAGAACTAGAGAGAAGCCCGCTTGCAGCAAGGAAGACCCAGTGCTGCCCAAAGTAATAAACCAATACATTTTAAAACAGGGTGGCTGAACAAAGGATTTAAGAAGAATGTAGAACTTTAAAATTTTTATTTATTGATTTAAATTTTATTTGTATATAGTTATTTTACCATATTGTGTTAATTTTTGCTGTACAGCAAAGTGACTCAGTTATAAAATATTTATTTTTTAATTGTGGTTAAAAAACACATAAAATTTGCCATCTCAACTATCTTTAAGCGTTCAGTGAGTGGCATTAAGCATATTCACATGACTGAGCAGCAGCTCTCGGGGACTATTTTGTCTTGCCCAACAGAAACTCTAACCCTATTAAAGGACAGCACCCCTCCCCCTTCCCCTCCTCTAGGCCTCTGGCAACCACCTTTCTACTTTCTGTTTCTGTGAACTTGACTATTTTAGGCCCCTTAAAGAAATGGGGTTATACAGTATTTGTCTTTTAAAGAAGAATGTTGATTTTGAGCTATGTAATTAAAGATGGGAGGACTAAATAGACAGAGATAAAAGGGGTTATCAGTTATCAGTAGGGGTTATCAGTAGGTTACCAGTGCCTACCATCTTGCTGGGGTTTCTCTGCCCCTGGATGTGGGATATCGCCTCAAAGTCACTCCAGCACCACTCCAGAGCCTCTTGATGAAAGTGAAAGAGAACAGTAAAAAAGTTGGCTTAAAACTCAACATCCAAAAAACTAAGACCGTGGCATCTGGTCCCAGGACTTCATGGCAAATTGATGGGGAAACAATGGAAACAGTGACAGACTTTATTTTTTGGGCTCCCAAATCACTGCAGATGGTGACTGCAGCCATGAAATTAAAAGACACTTGCTCCTTGGAAGAAAAGCTATGACCAACCTACACAGCAAATTAAAAAGCAGAGACATTTCTTTGCCAACAAAGGTCCATCTAGTCAAGGCTATGGTTTTTCCAGTGGTCATGTATGGATGTGAGAGTTGGACTATAAAGAAATCTGAGCGCTGAAGAATTGATGTTTTTGAACTGTGGTGTTGGAGAAGACTCTTGAGAGTCCCTTGGACTGCAAGGAGATCCAACTAGTCCATCCTAAAGGAAATCAGTCCTGAATATTCATTGGAAGGACTGATGATGAAGCTGAAACTCGAATATTTTGGCCACCTGACGTGAAGAACTGGCTCACTGGAAAAGACCCTGATGCTGGGAAAGATTGAAGGTGGGAGGAGAAGGGGATGACAGAGGATGAGATGATTGAATGGCATCACCGATTCAGTGGACATGAGTTAGAGCAAGCTCCAGGAGTTGGTGATGGAATGGGAGGCTTGGCATGCTGCACTTCATGGGGTTGCAAAGAGTTGGACATGACTGAGCAACTGAACTGACTGATCTGGGCCAATACTCTCAGGTTATGGGTGTTTTGGGTGCTGTTCGCTGTGATTGTCTCCATGTGACTTTAGCTGCAGTTCCCAACTCAGGGCAGCGTCACTTGTATAAGACTCATCAGTGTAAATCATGGTCCAGAAGACAAAGAAGCTCTTGCCTAGAGTCCAGAAGCATGGACACTGGGTTCATTTGTCTTTGCTTGAACTGTGACGGAACGGGGTATTTTGATTTGGGTTGGAAACAGAGGTCTTTGTTGTTTCCTTTTTCTTTGAGGAAACAAACATTACAATGGAAATTTTATATATGGGTTTATGTAATAATGAATATAGCATATTTCAACATGCTGTATTACTTTTAATCAATAATTCCATGTCATTAAGAAATGGTAAATGTTTTTTTATCTATGACTTGCAAAGAGACAAGGCTCTACAGCTCTGGTTCTTTCAGGTACAGTCTCTTCTTTAGTTTTGTGCTTAATCTTACTGGACAGGATGCACAACTCTCCTTCACATTTGGGCAGAACGGATCTCAAATGAGGAATCACCAAAAGCTTATATGCCACCTTAGTGTGGATTAGGAAAAATGGGTTCTCTCTGAAGCCTGAACTTCTGAAGACTGAACACATAGCTTCTCTCTGACAGAATATTGTCTTGATAGAGCAAAATGCTTTGCTGTCATCTGCTAGAACATTATAATAATAACTCGGGCAACTATATGAACAATGGCTTCTAGGGTTATGCATACCCATGTGTATGCGGTACACACCCTGTACAACTGTATGCAGAAGTCCTTCAAAAGAATAAAGACAGTGAGTGGAAATGGAGCAGCCCACCTGGGTCTCTGTGTATAAAGACACAGGTGTTAACAGGAATAGATTTGTGTCCTACAGGACACAAATGTATCAGAGGGCGAAACCAAGATGGAAACCCACAACTTGGGTTGCAGTATTATGAGATAGGCAGAAAAGAAATATCAACAACAACAAGATATGCAGATGATACCAGTCTAATGGCAGAAAGGGAAGAGGAACTAGAGATTCTCTTGATTAGGGAGAAAGAGGAGTGTGAAAAAGTTGGGTTAAAAGTCAACATTCAAAAAACCAAGATCATGGCATCTGATCCCATCACATCATGGCAAATAGATGGGGGAAAAGTGGGAACAGTGGCAAATTTTATTTGGGGGGGGGCTCCAAAATCACTGTGGATGGTGACTGCAGCCACAAAATGAAAAGACGCTTGTTCCTTGAAAGAAAAGCCATGACCAACCTAGACAGCACATTAAAAAGCAGAAACATCACTTTGCAGACAAAGGTCCTTCTAGTCAAAGCTCTAGTTTTTCCTGTATTCATGTACAGATGTGAGAGTTGGACCATAAAGAAGGCTGTCTGCTGAAGAGCCAATGCTTTCAAATTGTGGTGTTGGAGAAGACTCTTGAGAGTCCCTTGAACTGCAAGGAGATCAAACTTGTCAATCCTAAAGGAAATCAACCCTGAATATCACTGGAAGGACTGATGTTTAAACTGGAGTTCCAATACTTTGGCCACCTGATGTGAAAAGCTGACTCATTAGAAAAGACCCTGATGCTGGGAAAGATTGAAGGCAGGAGGAGAAGGGGATGACAGAGGATGAGATGGTTGAATGGCATCATCAAGTCAATAGACATGAATTTGAGCAAGCTCAGGGAGATGACGAAGGACAGGGAAGCCTGGTGTGCTGCAGCCCATGGGGTCATAAAGAGTCGGACATGACTGAGTGACTGAACAACAAAAATGCAGTACTTCAGAGTACATAAGATGTTTTTTATGTTTTTAACACGTATTTCATTTTGGCATTTTCTTGTACCCTTTAAAGCAGGGGAACTGTTTATCCCAATTTTATGATAAGAATTAATAGGTTTATGTGACCTGTTTAAGGTCACGTGTTTGACAAAGCTAGGTTTTTAAATCAAATTCTTCTGAGTCCATTCCCCCTCACATAACACGGAAGAGCTTGCAGGTTTGGGGACATGTAGGCTTCCTCTCACTTCTAGGTCTATATACATCCTGTCTTTTCTGCACGGAAAACTTCTAACCACCTCCCTTCAATGACCAGGCTCACCATAATTTGTTCTTTTGGAGTCTGTCTGGATGCTGTTTTTCTTCTGTAAATTATTTGAAGCACTCCACGACCAGCGGTAGTCCTTGCTCTGTGTCCAGTAATCTCTTGCTTGTTCCAGTACTAGCTTTTATCACTTTGCATAGGAATCATTCTTTTGATAGTCTCTCCACATAATACTGGGCTTCCCTGGTGGCTCAGACGGTAATGAACCTACCTGCAATGCAAGAGATGCAGGTTCATTCCCTGGGTCGGGAGTATCCTCTGGAGAAGGAAATGGCAACCCACTCCAGCATTCTTATCTGGGAAATCTCATGAACAGAGACACCTAGCAGGCTACAGTCCATGGGGTTGCAAAGAGTCGGACACAACTGAGTGACTAACGCTGTGACTTTCTCTCTAATACTGTGAGTGTTTCAAAGGTGGGTGCTATCTTGTACTTGCCAAGTTTAGCCCATTATACACTGCCTGGCATGGACCAGTCCCTTAGTAAATATTTGTTGAATGAATGAACGACTGTGTGATGAGCAGTAGATTTTTCATAAAAGTGGCTGATGTTCCATAAACCTTATCCCTAGCGTCTTGATATCTCAGGTGGAGGAGGGTTGTCCTCTTGTCCCAGCCAGCAGACTGGGTAAGTGACTGTGTCTGCTTCTAGCTGGGAAGCCAGAGGTATAGCACTTTTGACTATAATACTAATTAATACTCGAGTATTAACCACCCAGAAAAGCAGTATTTCTTGGAAATAAGGTTGGGTGACTGGCTGTAGTCCTATATATATATATATATATAAAATCAGTGGCTGTGTGTGTGTAGGAAAAGCCTGATCATGGGGTCAGACTAATTTATGTTCATGTATGATATTTTCCCACTTTTTAAGTTCTCTGAGGTTCAATTTCCTGATCTGTAAAACAAGGATTAGTATGTATGTCCTGTAAGATTTCAGCCATATGGGAAAAGGGTCAGAGATAATATGCTTAGTACAGTGTCATCTAGTAGGGGCTAATCACAAGCGGTAGCTCCAGGCATAGCTCCAGTCTTATCAGTAGGGAACCCTGGCGTCAGTATTGCTTACAGAAGACAAAGAGGCTTTGCTGAGTCAGTTTCACAACACCAACTTACATGTAATAGCAGCAGCTTCAGATGGAGATTGTCTGCACTTCTGGGTTTTCCAGCCCTGGTAAGGTTGAGGCAAATGTACACGGCTCGAAAATTCCCATTTACTATGTGGGCCTGAAACTCCAATACTTTGGCCACCTGATGCAAAGAACTGACTCATTTGAAAAGACCCTGATGCTGGGAAAGATCGAAGGCGGGAGGAGAAGGGGAAGACAGAGGTTGAGATGGTTGGATGGCATCACCGACTCAGTGGACATGAGTTTGAGTAAACTCCAGGAGTTGGTGATGGACAGGGAGGCCTGGTGTGCTGTGGTTCATGGGGTTGCAAAGAGCTGTACAAGACTGAGCAACTGAATTGGACTGAACTGATGTGGGTCTTAGCTTCTTGGGAACAAGGCATGTGAACTCAGGCATGTGCTCATGTGCATGCACACACACATGCATATACACATGCACACACCAGAGGATTTTTCCATTTAATTTGCGTTCACTCAATTTGCCACTGACATTTGACAGAGCTGAAGCAACTGAGCATGAACACATGCAAGAAATGCATGATAGACTGATTACTAAGTCATAAACATTTTTCTTCAGTGCAACAGCACTGAGATAAGTGCTGGTGTTACTTCCAGCTTCTTCTCGATATTAAAATTTACCCAGAAAGTAAAGGTCAGTGGAAGAGCTCACCACTTGCAAGGAGAGTGTTGGAGGGAGGGAGTTCCTTTTCTGCTAGATAGTCATGACGCTGGGGAGGAAATCATGTCAGGCATTTTCCATGTCTGCCAGTTCCCCTAGTGTCTTGGGGGCCACAAGCTTACTTTCCTTTGCCAGCACATTTAATTTACAAGATGATTGTCTCACAAAACACAGCAGTTACATTTATGAGAACATATGCAAAGTTAAACCACTGACCCAGGAGTCAAATGAAATTTGCCATAAATGATTGAGCTTGTTCTTTGCTTTTATTAAAGCAAACAAGCCCTTTGTCCCTTAATTTTACAAATAAGTGCTATTGCAACAAATAGGAGCTTTACAGGTCCAAGAAGGACTACAAGCAACAGAAGTGTGACTTGCCCAGAGAGATCAAAGATTTCCCTCTGCTTATTGGACACAGGTTAGGGCGCTTGTCTCTCATTTTATTAACACAGGCCTGGCATCTGTGGTGGCTCCTTGGGATATTCCTTGGTAAATCAGAACCCTAGATAAATTGGACATAAGGTCTCACAATGACTTGGACTTCACCCAGGCAGGCCTCAGGTAGGACCTGCTCCATATGCTGACTTATGTTAAGCAGATAAAAAGGCTTGTTTGGCACCAACAGGAGCCTCCATGTTTCTTCATGGGCAGTGTAAATGAAGAAGGCATATGTCAGCCTAACCGCTATCATCTACAATACTGTAGGGAAGAGAGGATGGGAATAGAAAATGCACAGAATGTGTTTAATAGGCCAACCTGTCAACCAGTTGCACTTTTTGCAGAACTTCTAACACATGGAAACATTTTGAGATTTTACCATGCTGGGCATCTTTGGAGAGTTTCTGTGCTTGTTTTCATCATCGTTATTATCAATCATCAAATGAGCTAGCTGCAGGGCATTGTGGTGGGAGCTATGGAGGGTACCAAGAAAGAAGTGTGAGACATAATCCATGCTGGGGTGACATGCTAGTGGTCAGAACTGGCTGGGGAAGGCCTGCAGGGAGGCGAGAGTGAGACAGGGAGCTCACTGGCCCCTGGAACTCAGATAATTTGGGACTTTTAAACATACTTCCAAAAGTCCTTTTTTTCTGTAGGACATACAACTCTTTTGGAGGTTTTAGCCTGGTAAGTCAGAGACCCAAGCCCTTGATTATCTCTAGGGCTGGTGAATGAAAACCAAAGTGAAAAATTAGTTACAGTATAAGGCAGTATATCACATGTTTATAGTGATGCCCAAGTGCAACACCCAGTAGGAGCTTAGAGTCTTCTATTTGCTGTCGGCTTCTGAAAGTTTGGCAATAAGGAGTTCATGATCTGAGCCACAGTCAGCTCCTGGTCTTGTTTTTGTTGACTGTATACAGCTTCTCCATCTTTGGCTGCAAAGAATATAATCAATCTGATTTCGGTGTTGACCATCTGGTGATGTCCATGTGTAGAGTCTTCTCTTGTGTTGTTGGAAGAGGGTGTTTGCTATGACCAGTGCATTTTCTTGGCAAAACTCTATTAGTCTTTGCCCTGCTTCATTCCATATTCCAAGGCCAAATTTGCCTGTTACTCCAGGTTTTTCTTGACTTGCTACTTTTGTATTCCAGTCCCCTATAATGAAAAGGACATCTTTTTTGGGTGTTAGTTCTAAAAGCTCTTGTAGGTCTTCATAGAACCGTTCAACTTCAGCTTCTTCAGTGTTACTGGTTGGGGCATAGACGTGGATTACCGTGATATTGAATGGTTTGCCTTGGAAACGAACATTCTGTCGTTTTTGAGATTGCATCCAAGTACTGCATTTCGGACTCTTTTGTTGACCATGATGGCTACTCCATTTCTTCTGAGGGATTCCTGCCCAGAGTAGCAGATATAATGGTCATCTGAGTTAAATTCATCCATTCCAGTCCATTTTAGTTCTCTGATTCCAGAATGTCGACGTTCACTCTTGCCATCTCCTGTTTAACCACTTCCAATTTGCCTTGATTCATGGACCTAACATTCCAGATTCCTATGCAATATTGCTCTTTACAGCATCAGACCTTGCTTCTATCACCAGTCACATCCACAACTGGGTATTGTTTTTGCTTTGGCTCCATCCCTTCATTCTTTCTGGAGTTATTTCTCCACTGATCTCCAGTAGCATATTGGGCACCTACTGACATGGGGAGTTCCTCTTTCAGTATCCTATCGTTTTGCCTTTTCATACTGTTCATGGGGTTCTCAAGGCAAGAATACTGAAGTGGCTTGCCATTCCCTTCTCCAGTGGACCACATTGTATCAGACTTAAATTGAAGAAAGTAGGGAAAACCACTAGACCATTCAGGTATGACCTAAATCAAATCCCTTATGATTATACAGTGGAAGTGAGAAATAGATTTAAGGGCCTAGATATGAATGATAGATAGAGTGCCTGATGAACTATGGACGGAGGTTCATGACATTGTACAGGAGACAGGGATCAAGACCATCCCAATGGGAAAGAAATGCAAAAAAGCAAAATGGCTGTCTGAGGAGGCCTTACAAATAGCTGTGAAAAGAAGAGAAGCAAAAAACAAAGGATAAAGGAAAGATATAAACATCTGAATGCAGAGTTCCAAAGAATAGCAAGGAGAGATAAGAAAGCCTTCCTCAGCGATCAATGCAAAGAAACAGAGGAAAACAACAGAATGGGAAAGACTAGAGATCTCTTCAAGAATATTAGAGATACTGAGGGAACATTTCATGCAAAGTTGGGCTCAATAAAGGACAGAAATGATATGGACCTAACAGAAACAGAAGATATTAAAAAGAGGTGGCAAGAATACACAGAAGAACTGTACAAAAAACATCTTCACGCCCAAGATAATCATGATGGTGTGATCACTCACCTAGAGCCAGACATCCTGGAATGTGAAGTCAAGTGAGCCTTAGGAAGCATCACTATGAACAAAGCTAGTGGAGGTGATGGCATTCCAGTTGAGTTATTTCAAATCCTGAAAGAAGATGCTGTGAAAGTGCTGCACTCAATATGCCAGCACATTTGGAAAACTCAGCAGTGGCCACAGGACTGGAAAAGGTCAGTTTTCACTCCAATCCCAAAGAAAGGCAATGTCAAAGAATGCTCAAACTACCACACAATTGCACTCATCTCACACGCTAGTAAAGTAATGCTCAAAATTCTCCAAGCCAGGCTTCAGCAATACGTGAACTGTGAACTTCCAGATGTTCAAGCTGGTGTTAGAAATGGCAGAGGAACCAGAGATGAAATTGCCAACATCCGCTGGATCATGGAAAAAGCAAGAGAGTTCCAGAAAAACATCTATTTCTGCTTTCTTGACTATGCCAAAGCCTTTGACTGTGTGGATCACAATACAGTGTGGAAAATTCTGAAAGAGATGGGAATATCAGACCACCTGACCTGCCTCTTGAGACATCTGCATGCAGGTCAGGAAGCAACAGTTAGAACTGGACATGGAAAAACAGACTGGTTCCAAATAGGAAAAGGAGTGCGTCAAGGCTGTATATTGTCACCCTGCTTATTTAACTTCTATGCAGAGTACATCATGAGAAATGCTGGGCTGGAAGAAGCACAGGCTGGAATTAAGATTGCCGGGAGAAATATCAATAACCTCAGATATGCAGATGACACCACCCTTATGGCAGAAAGTGAAGAGGAACTCAAAAGCCTCTTGATGAAAGTGAAAGTGGAGAGTGAAAAAGTTGGCTTAAAGCTCAACATTCAGAAAACTAAGATCATGGCATCTGGTCCCATCACTTCATGAGAAATAGATGGGGAAACAGTGGAAACAGTGTCAGACTTTATTTTGGGGGGCTCCAAAATCACTGCAGATGGTGATTGCAGCCATGAAATTAAAAGACGCTTATTCCTTGGAAGAAAAGTTGTGACCAAACTAGATATCATATTGAAAAGCAGAGACATACTTTGCCAACAAAGGTCTGTCTAGTCAAGGCTATGGTTTTTCCAGTGGTCACGTATGGATGTGAGAGTTGGACTGTGAAGAAAGCTGAGTGCCGAAGAATTGATGTTTTTGAACTGTGGTGTTGGAGAAGACTCTTGAGAGTCCCTTGGACTGCAAGGAGATCCAACCAGTCCATTCTGAAGGAGATCAGCCCTGGGATTTCTTTGGAAGGAATGATGCTAAAGCTGAAATTCCAGTACTTTGGCCACCTCATGTGAAGAGTTGACTCATTGGAAAAGACTCTGATGCTGGGAGGGATTGGGGGCAGGAGGAGAAGGGGACGACGGAGGATGAGATGGCTGAATGGCATCACTGACTCGATAGACGTGAGTGTGAGTGAACTCCGGGAGTTGGTGATGGACAGGGAGGCCTGGCGTGCTGCGATTCATGGGGTCATAAAGAGTCAGACACAACTGAGCGACTGAACTGAACTGAACTGAACTCTGAAAGTTTATGTCTTTTGGTTAAGGAATGGCTTATTGCAGACCATACTTTGATCATGAGTTCTTGTCAAGTTTTCCCAGGCCTTCTTTTCGTGCATTTAATTTTCTTCAACATTTCCTACAGCTCTCACAAGAAGATGGAGCATTTAGATGCCTTTTACAGCAGGGAACTGATGTGCTCAGGTATGACGGGAATGGTTTTTCCAGCTTTTCTCACCTAGACCTAACTCTGAACTGACAGCTTCCTCATTTGTGTGTGTGTGTGTGTGTGTGTGTGTGTGTGTGTATTTAGTATTTATATTTATTTATTTAGTTGGTTGGGTCTTAGTTGCTGCACACAGGATCTTTGATCTCCATTGCAGCCTGTAGGGTCTAGATCCCCCACCAGGGACGGAAGCCACGCCCCTGCATTGGGAATGCAGAGTCTTAGTCACTGACCACCAAAAAGTCCCCCTTATTGATATTTTCATTCTTTCTCTCAGCACTTAGTATAATATTTTGTTGCACTTATGAGCTTAAACTTCTGTTTACTAGATTAGAAGCTTCTTGAGGACAGGAATCACATCTTTTCACATTTGCATACTCAATGCCTAATAGAAGGAACCACCCGCCACCCAACCACCCCGCCCCGGCATTCAATATCTATGAATGAGGATTTAGGAAGCCTTCCAAGATGATGCGAAAGGACTCATCTGAACCTCACCCTCCCTGATTATTCTTGATAAATGATTATTTCTATTATGACATGTAATTCAATATCAACATAAACTGAAGGAACAAGGAATGCAGTGACTCTAAAATCATTATTATATGATCTCAGAGTACATTGGTGGAATCACTGCTTGCACAGGAAGCTAGATTATTACTAATTAATGTGTGTCTCCAGAAAGCATTTCAATTAATGGAAGGGGAAGCAACTCTCAGGTGTGTTGGATGAGAGGCTAATGACTGCTGTTAACATTTCAACTGGAGAGTTTACATGTGGTTGAAAATCTATACTATGGATGCCTTAAGAGAATACATGTTATTTTCAGTATTTATTGACTGCCTACTGTGTGCCAAATCTTCTCTTGGCAGGCTATTTCCTGAATGAGCTCATAACTTACTCCAGGGATTTGGCTATGGAAGTAATTTAATGTGATTGGACAGAAAAATGACTCCATTCATCAAACTGATATATTTACAAATTAAAATATATGAATCAGGATTTATGCTCCTATAGTTCATTTATTATAATAAATATTAGAAATCTAGTGCTCACTTCAGCAGTACATATACTAAAATTGGAATATATATTACATTGAAGAGTAGCATGGCCTTGTACAAAGATGACATGCAAATTTGTGAGGCATTCCGTATTTTTAAAAAATCCATTAGAACTCTACATCTAGGCTACATCAAATTAATGAATATTTTAATAAAGAAAATGTCATTTAAAAAAATTCACTTTCAAGTCATTTAGCTTAAAAGATTTGTCCCAAATCTACCCATAATTTGAGAACATATGTACAGGCTGTGTTTTCTTTGGAATTTGACTGTTGTGTGAAGTGATTATCTGGTAATTGGAACAGTGCAGAATTTTCTTTACTTTGAAGTGCATGTATGTTTGGTCACATTTCTGCTGAGGTAGTACAGTGTGATCATTTTCATTGCTTTTCTTCTATTAATACTGCAGAAACTTTTTCAATAAGAGAAGCGGGTTGCAATTTCAACTTTAAAATAGGCAAAGAACTTTCCATGCAAAACAAAATTCTCTTCTATTTAGTTGACCAGAAGGAGGCTCTCTTCTACCTTCCTGTATGAAGTTAGACTAAAAACTTGTGAACTTACTTCTTCTAGGTGGTTCTAAAGTGTCCCAAGCTATCTCTGTCATTGGTGGTAGAAGGGGCAGCACCCTGAAATTTTCCCTGGAGGAACAGAATTTAAATTTGCAATCATGGATAAGAAGTGAGTGTTAAGTGTTCTTTCCTTCCAGCTCAGTCATATATTTCTCTTCTAGTTGAATAACAATTAATAAAAATGTTAGGATAAAACACTCCCCGTTAACTTGGGCTATTTCAACATTCCTTAACTTAATTTTTATGGCTTTGTTTTTCAAGACTGTCCTTAAATCTCCAATATGATTTTTAAGAGTATTTTGAAATGAATCAGTAAGGCATTTGGATTTTTAAAAAGTATAGTTATGCTTCTACCTACTTATCCCTCTTTGTATATATGTATAAGTAAGATACAGCCTATGTATCTATAAGTAAGAGACATTTCTCATGTGTATAACATAGGATAATCTCACTCATCCCAGATGCTCTAATTACATTGCTTTTATCAATAAAGAAGCCACCCAGTGGCAGGTATGTGTCCCAAGGGTATTAGACACAGCTTTGAAAAATCAATAAAACTTGTCACAGGTTGAACTGTGTCTTCCCAAAAGATAGGCTGACGTCTTAAACCCAGGGATCTGTGAATGTGACCTTTTTTGGAAATAGATTCTTACAGTTGTAGCCAAACTAAAATAAGGTCACCAGGGTGGGCTCATAATCTAATATGACTGGAGTCCATATAAGAAGAGGAAGACCCTGTGTGAAGGCACAGAGACAGAGAGATGCGCAGGAAAGAGGGCTGTGTGACAAGAGAGGGAGAGACTGGAGTGAAGCCGCCGCAGACCTGGGGGCACCAAGGATTGTGGGCCCCACCAGGAGACAGTGAGAGCGCCCCCGCCAGGAGACAGTGAGAGCGCCCCCGCCAGGAGACAGTGAGAGGCAAGGAGCAACTCTGCCTCTTCGGACCCCTTAGCAGGCTCCTTCCGACACCTTGATTTCAGAACTTTTGGCCTCTAGAACTGTAAGAGAATAATTTTCTGTTGTTTTAAGTAAAGAAAAAAAAAAAAAAAGCCACTAGTAGATTCAGAATACTGAACAGAAGGTCCAAATCCTTGAGAGTAAAGAGGGGTGTGAAGATGCATCCGTCACTGTGGGTACACAGTCTGCCGTATGATGTCATGAGATCATCTTGAACCAATGGATTTTTGAGTGGTCGTCCATCTTCATTGTCTTGGAGGGCAGTTTATGTGGTTGTTGCAGAAAACAGCATTGTTGCTCTTTTGAGAAGCCTTTCCCTTTAACGATGGAGCAGAGCTAGTTATGAAATACCCAACTGTGACTAATTTTGGAGGAGTAACGTCTCACATAAATTGTCTCCTGGAGATGCTGTTGGAGCCAGTGAACAGCAGAATGATGATGAGTTTATCTGTGCTAATTGTGCCTTTGAGGAATTTTTTTCTGGACAGAGCACAAAGTAGATCAATGATGCACTTCTCACCTCTTTGGCATGAAGATTCTGATTGTTGATAACTGTGGTAGGCAGAATAATGACCCTGAACATCTCCATGCCCAGTCTCTGGAACCTGTGAATATGCTGTTTCATGGTAAAAAAAAAGAGCTTTGCAGAGGTAATTCAGGTTATAGATATTACGATGAGGAGATGATTGTAGTGGGGCCAGTCTAATCACATGATCCCTTAAAAGCAGAGAACTTTCTCCAGCTGGAGGAAGATGTAGCAGAAGGAAAAGCCAGAAAATTCCAAGTGTGAGAAGGAGTCTATGCACTGTTGGTCATTCTAAGATGTCAGGGGTCACATGTGAGGGCTGAAAAGAAGCTTATAGAGCTAGGGCCATGCCTCATTGACAGCCTGTAGGGAAATGGGGACCTTAGTCTTACAACTCCAAGGAAGTGAACTCAGCCAACAACACAAATGAGCTTGAAACCTGATTCTTCCCTAAACCTCTGGGTAAGGAGTGCAGCCTTGCCCTCATCTTGATTTTAGCTTGGTGAACCACATAACAGGCTTATGCCCTACAGAAACTAAGATAATGAATTTGTGCTGTTGCCAAGTCACTAAGTTTGTGGCGATTTGTCACAGTATCAGTGGAAAACTAAATCAGAAAACATTTGGAAGAAAATGGTGTTTGTGTTGGATTGTGACTTTGGTAGTGGACTGTTACAATGAATCATGCCTCCATGAATTTAGTCCAGTGACTTTGGGCTTTAGCCACTGGATATTAACAAATGTAATAACAACAGAGACATGACAAATTTATTTGTTTCCTATTGACTTTTAAACAAATTACACAAATTTACTGGCTTGAAACAAAACAGACATAATTTCGTAGATCAGAAGTCTCACTGGGCCAAAAGTCAAGATCTCAGCAGGACTGCATTCCTTCTAGAGGCTCTAGGGGAGCATCTATCTCTTTGCCTTGTCCAGCTCTGAAGGTCCCTTCATTCCTTGGCTTATGGCCCCTTCCTGCCCCTTCAAAGACATCAATATAACATCAATTTTCCCTTACTCTTTCTTCCTTCTTATAGAGACTCTTGTGATTACATTAGGACCATTAGCATAAGCCAGGCCAATTCTTCCACCTCACCGTAACTTAATCACATATGCACCATCTCTTTTGCAATGTAAGATAACATATTCACAGGTTTGGAGGCTTAGAGCAAGGGTATCTTTATAGGGAGCATTATACTACCTACTCCTAAAGTGTTGCTTTGTGTGTTTATATTCTTGGAATGCTCACTCTTTGAATTCCCCCTCTTGAAATACAATTTCTGTACTGTAGGAAATCCAAGCAACCACGTAGGGAGGCCTCCACATAGAGGAATCAAGGCCTCAGGCCAACACTCCTATCTGACCTCCCAGCTGGCAGCCAACACCAGCTCCCTTCCCTGTAAGCATGGCCATTGTAGACCTTTCAACTAGCCCTGTACCCTACCCATCACCACAGAGGTGGAACTGCCTGCTCAGTGCAGAGAATCATGAAAGATAATTAATGGTAGTTGCTCTTTTAAGCTCCCAAAGTTTGAGAGTGTTGTGTTATGTGGCAATGGACAATTGAAATAATGTTGTAGTCCCTTTTATAACTACCTACTGCTGCTAAGTCACTTCAGTCGTGTCCGACTCTGTGCGACCCCATAGACGGCAGCCCAGCAGGCTTCCCTGTCCCTGGGATTCTCCAGGCAAGAACACTGGAGTGGGTTGCCATTTCCTTCTCCAATGAATGAAAGTGAACAGTGAAAGTGAAGTTGCTCAGTTGTGTCTGACTCCTAGTGACCCCATGGACTGCAGTCTACCAGGCTCCTCCATCCATGGGATTTGTCAGGCAAGAGTACTGGAGTGGGGTGCCATTGCCTTCTCCATTATAACTACCTAACTACTTGAAATAGATGAATTCTGATCTGAGGAAGATGGGTTCTTTTTCAGGCATTCAGGTGAAATAGATGACACAGGTCAAAATGCATACAGTCAAGAGTGCAGTGCCCGGCACATGGTTAAGTTTAGTCACTCAGTCGTGTCTGGCTCTGTGACCCCATGGACTGTAGGCTTCCCTGTCCATCACCAACTCCTGGAGCTTGCTCAAACTCATGTCCATTGAGTTGATGATGCCATCAAACCATCTCAACCTCTGTTGTCCTCTTCTCCTCCTGCCCTCGATCTTTCCCAGCATCAGGGTCTTTCCCAATGCGTCAGTTTTCACATCAGGTGGCCAAAGTATTGGAGCTCAGCATCAGCACATAGTAGGTGTTGTAAAATTATAATTGGCTTTTTCCAAGCAGTCTTTCTGCTGCAGACATTTCCACATGCCTCCTTATTGAAAGAGATTTCTCTCTTTTCGAGATGTATTTGATTTGGCATATAATGAAGTATAATGTATTACTTGATAATTTTGCTTGGTGGCCCATAATTTAAAGTCATAAAGTCTTAACCTGAAAAATATCTATATTTGTTTCAAAATATCATTTCTCAGAAAATACATCATAACTAAAATTTTGAATATGAAGTAGAGTCTTACAGTTCATATTGTTTAATTGTACTGTCACACAAGAATCTCTTTTCCTTAGTTTGTTCAATTGCTGTAAGTGACTTATGAAAGTAATATAATTATAACTTGTAATCATAAATGCATTCATAGATTTCATGGAGCAAGCTGAATATGAAACTGTTCATTTGGAGCCAAATTGATTACCATTTGAAAACAGTAAATGGAGTAGCTGATTAGAATACATTGAAAAGAGTCATGATTTAATTTTTTATCACTTAGAAAACTCTGATGCTATGTGTCTTAATGGCAGTTTTGAGGGGCATAAGGATTGACATGTTTTCCTGAGCTAAGTGATATGGCTGTGCTGACTCAGCGAAAAATGCACATTTCAAAAATACTTGAAGTAAGTGATACAATGCAATGTCATGTGATCAAAATCACCACCTGAGTATTAAAAATGTGAGTGAAATTTATAAGTACGGTTTATTAAGCTCATTTAAAGCAACACACTGTGAGATTTGGGCAGAAATCCAGCTTTGTGGAGGTTTTCAAGTTTTCATAGCAGTACTTGAATGGGTTAGGTTCACGTTGTGTTCAACCTGCTTTTCTTTCTCCCCACCTTGGAATCTCCACATTGAAGCTAGAGATATTTTTGAAAAACTCACAAGTCTGTCAATCCCCTGCTTAAAGCTCTTTAGTGGTTCCCTGTTGCTTCCACATAAAGCCTTTGCTCAGCATATAGGGCTCTGCTTGATCTGCTACTGCTGATCCTGCAGTCTTATCTCTTAGTGGTTTTTCTTTGCTTCTATGGCTCCAGACCTGGAGAAGAACTTATAATTTCCTAACCTCTTTTCTCTAGGCACCGCAGCCTGGCTACTTCCAGCACATCTGTAAAACCTTGTTTAAGTGTCACATCATCCAGAAAGATTTTCTTGACCCTCTTCACCAGGGAGCCTAAGAGAAATACCCTATCCACTTGAAGTACCTGTTTTACTCATTTGCTAGCACTGATCAAGCTATATCACAGTTGTTTCTTTCTTTCTTTTTTTTTTTTTTTTACAATTGTTTCTTTAATTGTCAACTTCCCTCAATTGAGCACAAGTGCCTGTTGGGAATATTGTCAGGTTCACAATGGAATCAGATGCCATGTACAGTGCCTGGCACACAGAGGGACCCAAAACAAATTCACTGAATGAAAAATGGATATATTTGTTCAAAGGGAACAGGGTATAAAACAACCACCATCAGTGCCTGGCATTTAGTAGAGACTGGGTGTATGCTCACTCAATCACCCCTCATCACGGATCAACACCACAGGGTTTGTTGTTAGGCGCCTGCCATTTCCCACTGGTTTACCATGTGTTATTTACAAAGCAGTGAGCTGTTTGACTGTATGGTAACACCTTATAGAGCAATTTTCTTGGAATAAAATAGGCTGGATCTTTGAAACTGTAGCTTCTCATTTCTAGACCTTGGCATCTTATGACTTTTAATGTGCTTCCTTTGGGGTCTGGCTGGCTCCTTTCAGTTTAGTTCTTAGTCCAAATGGTTTCTTCTTAGAGAGCCTTTCTTGACCACTTACTTCAAATTCCTCCCCTCTCTCCTGTTTCCAGCTGATTTCAGCTATTACATCAAGTGGATTTAGTGCTTTCCATACTTATCACTCAGAGAAGGCAATGGCACCCCACTCCAGTACTCTTGCCTGGAGAATCCCAGGGACGGGGGAGCCTGGTGGGCTGCCGTCTGTGGGGTCGCACAGAGTCGGACACAACTGAAGCAACTTAGCAGCAGCAGCATACTTATCACTACATAAACTTATCTTGCTTATGTATTTCTTTTGCTTATTGACTATTACCACCTTACAGAATGAAAGTCTATGAGGAGACTTACCTGGTGACGTGTCCAGTGGTTAAAACTCTATGCTTCCACTGCATGGGGTACGGACTTAGTCCCTGGTTGAGGAACTAAGATCCCACATGCTATGAGACATGGCCAAAACATAAATAAAAATAAAAATTGATGCAAAAAAATCCATGATGAACAAAGAATAATTAAAAAAAAAGTCTATAAGATCAGGGCCCAGCCTGTTGCCGCAGTGCTTTGAACACTAGCTGGCATGTGGTGGGTGAATCCATGCATGAATGAACCTTGAAAGAAAGCTTCCTCCAGCATTACCCCATGGCCAGTGTCCCTCAGAATCATCTCAGCTGCCATTATACAAACAAGGGTTCTCATCCGACAAATATTCAAATGCACATGTGAAGTGATATACTTGATACAATTTGTACATCCTATGATGACTTTCTATCAAGTCAATAGAACAGATGGCCAATAATTGTTAGTGACTTTCACTGGGGAAGAGAGGAAACAGTCAGATGATCTTGTGTAATCTATTAATTTTGGAAAGTACTGTGGCAAAATAATAGAGTTTCTTTTATTTAAACAACATGAGTAGGGGCTTCCCTGGTGGTCCAGTGGTTGGCATTCTGTGCTTACAATGCAGAGGGCATGAGTTCTATCTCTGGTGGCAGAAATAAGATCCCACATGCTATGCAGTGCAGCCAAGAAAACATAAAAACATGAGTAATATGAAAGCTATAATAAATTTTCTAATAAAAATATGCTAATAAAATTAGCTTTGGGGGGAATACCTAGTCATCTTTTCTTTGATTTTCTTGAGTGGCTTGTGCCCTAAACCCTGAAAGGAGGGCAGTACTGAAGGGGAAAACCTCTCTCTATGGCTGATTTCTTTCTAATTGACATATTGGTTGGTGAGATAGGATTAGAAAGCCATTCACTGGCTTGTAGTAATCGGTGGGTGAAGTCACCATGCACCCCGGTCTCTGGTGTGTCACAGAGGGTATTATAGTCCATTTTGCTCCACACAGGTGTTTGGCTAAGATAGCTCTGTAGCTTCAGCCTTTCCCAAGATAGACCCCAAGGTCGAAATATGGGGAAAGAGTGGGACAAGTATTAGGGAACTTTACTAGTACTATAATGTAGCCAGTGCTCAGTTCAGTTCAGTTCAGTCTCTCAGTGGTGTCTGACTCTTTGCGACCCCATGAATCGCAGCACGCCAGGCCTCCCTGTCCATCACCAACTCCTGGAGTTCACTCAGACTCATGTGCATCAAGTCAGTGATGCCATCCAGCCATCTCATCCTCTGTCGTCCCTTCTCCTCCTGCCCCCAATCCCTCCCAGCATCAGAGTCTTTTCCAATGAGTCAACTCTTCGCATGAGGTGGCCAAAGTACTGGAGTTTCAGCTTTAGCATCATTCCTTCCAAAGAAATCCCAGGGCTGAGTGCTAGAGAGTGCTAAATCCATTCAGCAATTTTTTTGACCCCCATCTAGTCTCCTTTATTTGTTCTTCAAGTTTATCAGAACCCATAGGGGAAAAGATGAGAGAGTAGGTTTTCTAGACCCTCCAACACCAATAAGTTCATTTCCTTCATGAATGGGAACGTTTCTTTGGTTTCTTAGCAGAAGAAAACTTTAGGGAATATGAGAATTACATGTTACTGACTTCAGAAAGTATTGGAATGTAATTTCTCTAAGTAAATGAAATGTGTGTAATTTAGAAATGACTTTTTATTTAGAACCTGAAGTTGTGACCTTTAAATGATACCTATATTCTATAGTATTCATACCATGTAAAATCTGGAGCTAGGCTCAGTGAAAGGCTGTATTTGACAAAAGTCAGCAAAGCGTTCATGAGCAAACATTTCTGGCTGTCAACTATTAAGTAGTATACTGTTTCTCTTTATTTTCACTAATTCTGTACACTTCTGCAATGTGATGGTGGAAAGTGCTTACAATAATTGTTGGGCTTCTGTATTTGTTTTAGGAAATCTACACCTCAAAAACATCAAAGTGCTGTTTCATAGGTAGTGTTTCCATAAGTCTAGAAATTTAATACATATCACTATCATCACTTGACTATAGAAAAACAGAAAGTATAACAAGGTTGTCTCATTATTTTCACTGTAATTTGACCCCACTCTAAACTCCTGCTTCCCTGGTGGCTCAGACTAGTAAAGAATCTGCCTGAAATGTGGGAGATCTGGGTTCGATCCCTGGTTTGGGAAGATCCCCTGGAGAAGGAAATGGCAACCCACTCCAATATTCCTGCCTGGAGAATCCCATGTACAGAGGAGCCTGGTGGGCTGCAATCCATGGGGTTGCAAAGAGTTGGACACGATTAAGGGACTAACACATACACACTAAACTCCTAGGGCTTTTGCAATCTCATTTGACTGTAATTCAAATTTAAACAAAAGGCCAAAATACTTTGATATCTAAGAATGTAACGTAAAAACCTATTGTAAGCTGACATTAAACTCTTTTTCTGTATGAAGATATAGACAGTTTTCCCTGAAAGTGTCACTTAACCAATGAAGGGCTACTCCCAGTAGGAGATGACAAAGGGATAGAATGTGACAAATGCTACCTTGTTTTAGCAAAAATCTCATCTTTTAAATTTCAAAAATAGGATATACCAAAAGTTATCTAAAATTTTGGAACGTGAAAGCTTTTTAACCCAAATCATAGTATTGATTATTTTAGTTAGGCCTAGGGCGTTTCTTATATAGCCTTCAGTTCTTCCCATCTTCTGGCTATAATATGCAAGAACACAGATGAATAAAGGTACAGATCTTTGTTTTTCATTTTCCTAGGCTTACCGGATCAGAAGTTAAACCTGCCTATTTCGCGATGTAATCAATTTTCTTTGGTTTAACACCAAGACTAATGCCTCCCCTTCTTAGGCTCTTCCAGCTTATTTGAACTTAGCATTTTAGTCGTTCACATAAAGCCTTTCATGCCAGTTTTATATTTGAAAATGGGTCCCAGCTGCTCTGGCTTTCTTAATCCCTTCCAGAAAGGCGTATGTGACAGCATCTCCCCTAGGGAGGTGGCAGCTCCAAAGCTTTCTCTCTAGGTAGCAAAAGTGCTAAGCCATACACTATTACCCTGCCTACTTTCTGGCTGGCTAAGTAGATCAATACATGTTTTATATTTCTTTATGAACAAACACAGGCACATAAGAGCAGTGTGTCTCTATATATTTTATGATTATGGAAAATGTCATTCAGTTGGTATTTTTAAAACTTCTGTTGGGTCCTAGTATGTAGTAAGGATTCAATAAACATTGAATGAATGAATGTGTGAAGAGATAAAAGTATTGAGCAGTCAACGTATGTAATTCTCTGAAAAAGTTTATGTATTTCACCATATTTTACTTATAAAATAAGGCTGAAAGCTCTTAAATATTTGACATATATTTTATTAATCCAACCAAAGACCTAAACAGTGATGGCTTTGTTTTTTATCTTTTTTAAATTTTATAACCCTGGCTTTGAACCTGCTTCTTAAGGATATATTATTAAATCACTCAATTTCATGTTTAGAAATTTCTAAACCAAAGAATTCATAGGAAAATTTTTGATTTGAATACTTATGTCTATACATGCCATATAGTAATTTGCTTCAGAATAAAGTTATAATAATGGACTCCATCACTGTATTCTAGATTACATCAGTAATATATATTTCATATTCAGAGTAGATACTTACATTCTTCAAATATGTGTAGAAAAGATTAATCAATTTGGAATAATGGGATTCAAACTCTATTTTTGAAGCTTAAAAACAGTGCAGAACCAGGTCAAAATTGTAGAAACTATGACTGTGAAAGGAATTTATCAAAATGTAGATAAAGTAAGCATCTTGAAACTTTAACTCCATGTCTGAGACAACAGCAAGTAGGCATTTCGCCAGCACTAATTTGTCTTTTCTATTGATTCAAGCTTTATTGGATATTTTGCTGTCTCTTCAAGGGAGGGTGTAAGAAGAATACAGAATAACGAAGCCTCATTCCCGACAATGTTATGCCCATGAATCACATCACATCCTAGCTGCGGTGCTCAGACAATGCAGAAGCTCAAGCCTCTTTCCCAAGTATCTTAGGAAAAGGTATCTCTCCTTATATATGAAGTTGAGACTTGTTTTATGTAATTGCTCTTTGGTATAATTACATTTGAAAACTTTAGAATGCACTCTCTATTTTAAATACCTTCCTTCATAGCTGAAAAGAATTTTCAAGTCAACATAATCGTAAAACTTAGACATCTTTTCTTTAACATTTTAAATGAATAAAAGATCATTCTCTCTATCACTACTTATTGCTGCTTGTCTACCCTAATTGCACACTCTGTTTAAGCACATTGTTGAGTGAGGATAAAAAACAGTGCATAGTATTTGTGAAGTAAATGCATCAGGATATTGTATGTTCAAGTGAGCAAAAGAAATTTTTGAAGATAAATGGAGTGGTGATCTCATTTTCCTCCTTATTATAGGCTAGCCTTAACAGTCACAGTGTTTCCATGACCATCTGAGCAGCTGATTTACATTTCTCCTTCCCTACTTTTTTTTGCCTTGCTTGACATAAATGACATAAAGGGTATTTGTCTAACTCACTGTTCACAGAGGTTGGCTTCCTATTTTCTCTGTGATTAGAAACACCAACTCTTCCTTTTCTTCATCAGTATCATCTACTAGGTGTCAATACAAAGCCTTTAAATATAGTGCTTTGCAGAAGAGGCTTTTAGATACGCGGTTACCAGAGTTAAGAGGGTGGCCCCAGGTACCCCTGTACAAAAATGTACAATTGTTGCTTAATACAGCTATTGACCATGGCTTCATTTTATTTTAGTAAGCCTTAGATGAGAAGGGAAAATAAGCTGAAATCCTGATGTCTCACCTCACTGTGTGTCTTTCAAATGGATTCAATGAGGGTGGGACTGTTAGTGCAACAGAATGAATAGAACAGCAGGGTGGTATGAAAGATGGAAAATGCATCCTTAGGGTATCTCGAGGGGACTGAAAATAGGTAATAATACTCTTTCATCAAAAAAGAAAAGAAGGAGTCATATATAAAGTTCATAGTATCCAGTTGAGCTATTATTAATCTAATAATAAGTATTATTACATTTATCTTGACTTATAAGTAACTTTTGAATGGATCAACACACAGGTGAAAACTGTTTTAAAGCTGTTTCTCTATCTTTCTGGAGTAAGATGGAGAGGTGAGTCTGTTTATGTTCTTGCTGGTTGAGCCGTTTCAGCATTGCTTGGTTTTTACCTGGTTTATTAGATTTTCACCTTACTAATGGAAGGTACTCTCTTGTGGTAAACAGGAGAAAATGTAGGTTCATTTTTAATCAAACCATGTGGCAGCTGAATAGAACAACTCTGACCTTTCTGTTTTCACCAGGTATTACATGTAGGTTAAAACTAGGGGCAGACAGTGTTATGGCTGAATACTCAGGAGTGATGGACAGAAGGGAAAAAGCAACCCGAAATATCACGAATTTACTGTGTTATTATAACAACAGGCTTTTACTTTTTTTTTTTTTAAACTCGCAATTTTATATTGGAATACAGCTAATTAACAGGCTTCCCAAGTGGCTCAGTGGGTAAAGAATCTACCTGCAATGCAGGAGACACAGGAGATGCAAGTTCGATCCCTGGGTCAGGAAGATCCCCTGAAAAAGGGTAAGGCAACCCACTCCAGTATTCTTGCCTGGAGAATCCCGTGCATGGAGGAGCCTGGCGGGCTATAGTCCACAGGGCTGCAAAGAGTCAGACACAACTGAAGCGACTGAGCATACAGCACAGAGTCCATAAACAATGTTGTGATAGTTTCAGGTGGACAGAAAAGGGACGCAGCCATACGTGCACCTGTTTCCACTCTCCCCTAAACTCCCCTCCCATCCAGGCTGCCACACAACATTGAGCAGAGTTCCCTGTACCCTGCAGCAAGTCCCAGTTGGAGATCCATTTTAAATATAGGAGTGTGTACATGTCCATCCCAAACTCCCCTCCATTCTTCCTCCACTGGCCACCATAAGTTCATCCTCTAAGTCTATGGATCTGTTTCTGTTTCATAAATAAGTTCATTTGTATCATTTCTTTTTAGATTGTGTATATAAGGGATGTCATAGGATATTTCTCCTTCTCTGTCTGACTTATTTCATTCAGCATGATAATCTCTAGGTCCATCCATGTGGCTGCAGAAGGTATTATTTGATTATTTTTAATGGCTGAGTAATATTCCACTTTATGTATGCACCACACCTTCTTTATCCATTCCTCTGTTGATAAAAGCAGGCTTTCAGATGCACATAATGTTAGAACAAGATCACTTTGTTCAACCCGTTGATTGTACAGAGATTAAGTAAGGGGAACTCACTCAAGTGTGAGTGAGGTTGGCTATTGGAGACAGGGGAGGGAGGGCATTGCCCTTTACTCAACTCTAGTTCTTTTATGGGCAAAAAGATGGGACCACTGCTATCAGATCATCAACTGAAGCAACCATCCAGATTTTAAGGTGAAATCTCCCACTATTTAAATATTGATGACTGTATAATTCAAACTTTTTGAAACATTAAGCCACACAATGACATACCTGTGGGTTTCCAATTTGTAATCTTTGGGTTAAGACACATGATACAGTCCACAAAATTATCCGTTATGTATAACAACTATAAAATGAAACAGATGTTTTGAGCAATTTTAGTTCAATGAGCACTTGTTTAGTACCTGCTGAGTGCCTTGCATTTTATTTGGTGGTATGGTGGATATGGATTAAATAATTTCATCAGATTGTGATTTAGTACGGGAGAAGCAACCAAGCATCCATGCAACAATCAGAACACATAAATACATCTATGGCCTCAAGACTTTGAGACGAGGGATTATCTTGCCTGTACTGTAGGAAGAGGCCAGAACAATTCATCAGAATGCTTAGTGATCTTCGGTATGCCATCTTTAATGGTGTGAACTGTGAAGATCTGGTTCACAATATTATATTGATATACTCATTACACATAATCTGCCACTGTTGATTCTAAGGATAGGCCCAGTCTTGCTTTTGTACTCCAGACCCACATATTCAACAATCTGGTTTCATCTCACTCTGTCATAAAATGGGACTCATTTTTTTTTTTTTTTTTTGACTCCTAAACCTGTTTCCTTCTTCTATTGTTTAGGGTATATCTTACTCAAGTAACAACAAAAAAAAAATCCGGCTCAATCTGACTTGAACTATGAGGAGACCGTTATCTAACATTATGACTGTGGTTGGGGAACTGAGATTATTTGACTCAGCAGCTCAGTGAAGTTGCCAAGGTCCTATTTCTTTTCACTATTTTGTTCTTTCATCCTCATTAGCCCTACTCTCAGATTGGTCTGCCTCTTGTTCCTAAGACGATGCAGAAGGTCCAGATAGCACATCTAAATAGTGTTCAGAGGGAAAACACTGTTCAGAGGGAAAAGGGGGCCCTTTCTTCCTTTGTCTCTCTCTTGCGAGAAAGGAGGAATCTTTCATGGAAGGTCTCTAGCGCATTTCTCCTTAGGTAAAACAGGGTCTCAGGTCTACCCCTAATCCAGTTATTAGTGTGTGGAATGAGGTTGTCCTAAGAGGCCTCGGCCTTGGTTTCTCTATAGGGTGTACCAGTGCTTCAGGCAAGACAGACAATTCACATCTTTGTTTTGTTAACTTGTCTTATGCATCTCAGGATGTTTACCATTCTGAAACACTGAATGAAAAATAGCAGTAACATTTCTCAGTCACCAGGAAAGCTCCAAACTTCCCCCATCTCACATTTTTCTAAGACACCCCCCTCCACTACCCTGGGGCAGTGGGGAGTGAGAGGTAGAGGAGGGGCACATGCCCTATTGAGGGCTACTGGCTTGGATTTATCAATCATTTTGAAAGAAGGAATTGGGGGGATTAACCGTGACGAATATGACACTCTCCCTTTCACGTTCTTTTGATATTTCTTTGAAAGTCTTTGATATTCAAGTCAGAAACACAAGTGGCGTTCTTCAAACATGCCTCATCTCCACCCACAATGTCTAATAACGACCAGCCAAATCCACCAACATGTACCTTACCTCTGTCTACTGTGCTTCACCATCTCTGTCATCATCATGGCACAGGCCATCATTGCTTCTCACTCAGGCAATTGCTATAACTTCTAACTGATTACATTCCTGCCCCTTGTTCTCCCAACAGCAGCAAACGCCATCTTAAAATATATCCAGTATATGGATACTATATATGGATAAAGAAATTGTGATACACACACACACACACACACACACACACACACACACTCTCACAGGAATATTATTCAGCCATAAAAAAGCTAGATAATGCTACCATTTATGACTACATGGATGAATCTTGAAAATATTATGCTAAGTGAAATAAGTCATACAGAGAAAGGCAAATAGTATATGACCTTACTTATATGTGGAACCAAAAACAACAAAACTCAGAAAAAGAGAACAAAAAAAGTGGTTACTAAGGTGGAGGGGAGGGAGAGGGGAATTAGAGCAGGTGGTCAAACTTCCAGTTATAATATAAATAGGTAACTAGGGATGTAACATACAGCACAATAACTATGGCTAACACTGCTGTGTGACGTGGGCTTCCCTGATAGCTCAGTTGGTAAAGAATTCGCCTGCAATGCAGGAGACCCCGGTTCAATTCCTGGGCTGGGAAGATCCCCTGGAGAAGGGGTAGGCTACCCCCTCCAGTATTCTTGGGCTTCCCTTGTGGCTCAGCTAGTAAAGAATCTGCCTGCAGTGTGGGAGACCTGGGTTCGATTCCTGGGTTGGGAAGATCCCCTAAGAAGGGAAAGGCTACTCACTCCAGTATTCTTGCCTGGAGAATTCCATGAGTGTATAGTCCATGGGGTCACGAAGAGTTGGAGCAAGTTGTTAAGAAAGTAGTTAAGTCCTAAGAATTCTCAAAAGAAGGCATTTTTTTCCTTTTCACCATATTCATATAAGATGAATTTTAGCTGAACTTACTGTCGTACATCATGCATATAAATTAAACCATCATATTTTATGCCTTAAACTTATGCAGTGATGTATGCCAACATTTTTTAATTAAAACTGGAAAAATTGTTATCCTATTGATTATATAGATTCCTTTGGAAAATGGAATTCTAGGGCTCTCTGCCGGAGAGTGCAATGGCACCCCACTACAGTACTTTTGCCTGGAAAATCCCATGGATGGAGGAGCCTGGTAGGCTGCAGTCCATGGGGTCGCTGAGTCGGACACGACTGAGCGACTTCACTTTCACTTTTCACTTTTATGCATTGGAGAAGGAAATGGCAACCCACTCCAGTGTTCTTGCCTGGAGAATCCCAGGGATGGGGAAGCCTGGTGGGCTGCTGTCTATGGGGTCGCACAGAGTCGGACACAACTGAAGTGACTTAGCAGCAAGACTTAGCAGCAGCAGCAGCAAGACTCTCTGCAATGAAACTTCATGTACATTTCATGTCTATAATTCCAGTGTTACTCAAATACAGGGTATAGTTTCATTAGGGCTGTGTGGAAGTCTGTGAATTCGGTTGTTCTGCATAACAGTGAATTTATTCCATCCTGGAGTCCCACCATTCAGCATGCCGTTTTCTCAGCACAAATGTGTACCCCTTTGCTGCGTTTTGTAGACACCTCTGCCCTTTGACTTTAAAGATGATGGAAGGGAGACAGAGCATACGTTCAATTCACAAACATCTCCCTAAGGATGTACTAAGTGAAAACAATGTGTCCACATCTGGGCAGGGTGGTCTCTGGGAAGTAATAGGAAATGCTGGCTCTGCCTTCAAAGGGCTTACATTTTGAACACCACCAGACGGTTCACTTGTAAGACAAAACAATCTTTTGTTCACTCGGGAGTAGCTTTTTAATTTGTCTAATTTTTATCACTCTAGTGCTGATGACTTTGTTTACCAGGGCCCACTGTGCTGATGGCTGTCTTGCAGACAGCATCAAGGGGATTTCCCTATTTAATGTTCTGTTAGTTACAGATGGGTTCCCTGCTTCAGTGAGGCTGCTGGGAGCTTTCTTCAAATGGCTCCATTCAGGCATACTCATTTTCTAATTGAAAGATCACGGGAAACTTAGCCCAGAGGAAAGAAGACAGAGAGGGCATGATAGCTGCTACAAGTATTTTAAAGCCTTTCATCTGGAAGAAGGATTGAGTATGAAACGGGGAGACCACACTGAGTGTAAGTTGTGGTTGACATAGGATTCAACGCTGCCTGGAATGACCTGGAGGACTTTATGGAGGGCCGGGGAGGGAGTAGTACTTCCCAGTGTCCATTTGTAAGAGGATAGTCATGGTTTTCATTCCCCTCTACCCTTGGTTTGGAGTTCATCAATGTCCTGAGACTGGCCCTAAGTCCTGGACGTTCTCGCCTTATGATAAGTGGAGCAGCAGCTCTGCTGTGTGCCCCCCTCTCTTCCTGTTCACTGTCCAGGAATGGTGCTGGGGAGCAGCATATTCTCCAGGGCTGAAGATGATGACGGGGTACCCCAGAGCAGCATGAGCAGAGAATCAGTGTGAGGGCAGAGCAGATGCCTGAATGGGTAAGCAGCCTCTTCTAAACTAGGGCGCCGGGTTGGGTCCTCTGGGCTGGCTTGAGCTGGCATCACTGCAGCATCATCTTGGTCATGGCAGTCCTCCCCACGTCCCCTCTTATACCTTAAATGGATCCCATTACTGGGCTCAATTGTCTGCTCTCTCCCAGACCCAGAGCATCACCCCATTTCCTTCTTTCTGTCTTCTTCCCTGGGTACCACTGTGCCACTCTTAATCTGTTTTTAACTCATAAGCAGTACTCCTCATATTTCTCTTTCCTAACAATTCTCCTGTTTATTAGAAAAAATACTAGTGACAGAAACCACAGGGAGTAAAAGCTTGTTTATTCTCCCCTTGTAGGAGGGATACTTTTATGTGTTTTTCTATAGTTACAAGAGTTTTCTGACACTTCAAAAAAAATGCAAGCCTTTATCTGGAACCCCTGCTCTCACTACATGAGGACTTCAGGTGCTTTGGAGGAAAGAACTCATTCCCAAAGAATATAATTGAGTTTCTAACGAATTGTTAAGGGCAGGAGGACATGACTGTGGAGAATTACACGGGAGGTTAACAAGAGGAATTCTAAGGTCCATAATTTAATGAATTAGGCCAGATTCTGTCCTATGGATTGTTCCGTGTCTCAGCCTCTACAAACTCATATTTAAGTCCTTAAGGATGCCAACCGCCATCATAAAAAGAAAGCTTAATCAAAAAAGTCTAGAGTTGTCCCGTCATCAGCTCTGTAGTCCATGTACGGCTGGCTCGGGAGTCTGAGTTGATCTAGGAGCGCTGAGGATCTAGGCTTAGCTACTCACAGCTGACCTGGCTCATGGGGACCTTGACCACATCCCCCCACCCCCAGTCCCCGAGATCAGATGGTTGCAGAGTCTATTGAGGCCTAGGTGGGTCAGAACTGTTACAGTGTGATTTCTGACACATTCTATTGGTCAGTACAAGCCCAAAGGTCAGTCCAGCTTCTAGGGATGGGAAAATGTACTTCTTGATGGGAAAAGATGCAAATACACATAGCAAAGAGTAAATGGCTACAAGGAAGGAAAAAACTGTGAACACTTTTATAATTTGCTTCAGTGTGTTAGTATCAAGTGCTTTTGCTTGTATTCTCTTTAGTCATCTTCCCAAATAATTCAGTGAGGTGAGTACTACGGGTATTACAATTCGTTTTTTACTGAAGAGCAGACTAAGAACAGTGAGACTGAGAGATTCTCAATGGATCACAAATGCTGGAAGTGGTGAGAACTCAAATGTATTTAAAAAGCATATAAATAGAGATGTTACTGTGATCAAAGGAAGGTTTTCAACACTTGACCCAGGCAGACTCGTTGAGCCTTAGTAGTTACCCTTTGTGAACTGGGACAATGGAAGGTTGAAAGTTTTCCTAAATGTTGTCTAACTTTAAATGTTAACATAAGGGTGTCAGTTCAAGTGCAGGAGCTTCTTGGAGTCCAGATAGTGTGGGGATATTGTAAACTCTTTCAAGATCTTTGACCGATCCACTTTATTTCTAACTGCAATAGAGTTTTGTTTTTTTTTTTCTTTTTTGCAATCTTCTCTCTTGAGCTGTGTGAACAAAACACTTGAAAACACCCACTCAATATGCTGTTCCTAAGCTGTATCCTTCTGCTAAACACTGGGAAGGCGGTTTCAACAGAGCAGAAGGGAAGAAAGTCTCCGTATCCTTTATTTCTCTTAGGTGCAGGTGAGCTCTATCCACAGATACGCTTTCATATATAATAATGATACTCTTTGGACAGCTCTCGACAATTCCATGACACATGCTTTTACAAAAGTGAACATTTCTATGAGATGAATCCTAAATTCTCATTTCTAGATTCTTGACATCTTCTTAATTATCAAGAGGACACAGAAATGCCATAAACTGGCCCAAGTTTTAGGACTTACTCCCAAATTGAAGTTCTACCTTTAGAAAATGCATTCATTTTTGAGTAGTTAAATGAAACTATTTAATTTATATGAAATCCTTTAATACACTTATTGATACACATCAAAACTCTAGTTGAAAGGCAAATGTACCAAAGTTAATATTTCAAAACATTTTCAGTTGACACATTTTTTCATTAATCACCATATCTGAGGTATGATATGGAGCAGGCAACTGCACCCCACTCCAGTACTCTTGCCTGGAAAATCCCATGGATGGAGGAGCCTGGTCGGCTGCAGTCCATTGGGTTGCTAAGAGTCAGGCAAAACTGAGCGATTTCACTTTCACTTTCACTTTTCACTTTCATGCATTGGAGAAGGAAATGGCAACCCACTCCAGTGTTCTTGCCTAAAAAATCCCAGGGACAGAGGAGCCTAGTGGGCTTTCATCTATGGGGTCGCACAGAGTCGGACACGACTGAAGCGACTTAGCAGCAGCAGCAGCAACTGGGGTATCACTCAATTTTCACAAATACCTCTTTGAGGGGAACATTATCTTAATTTTATAAAACAGAAAAGTAGACTCAGAAAAAAATACATATATGTTAGGGTAAGCCAGAAAATGATCAACTCTTGGACTGAAATTCTCATTTCCTTGAATCCCAGAATCCTGTTCTGCCTCTGTACCACAGTCTACAACTAAGAGATGGCAAGGTCCTCTGAGAAGGAGATACAAGTTGAGTGTTTACGGAAGTAAAGGCAGGAAAAAGATATTGAAACTGAGATTGAAGAGTCAAAGTCACATGTATTTTTTTAAAATTTAGAGAATACTTTATTAGTTTCTGTAATCAAACCCAAGTAGGTAAGACCTTACATATTTAATACAGTGACGTTTCTAGACAAATATGGCTGTTAATTTTTGTACAATGCCAACACAACACAATACAACTGGGATACTTTTTCCAAAGTTGAGAACACAGCTAAAGTTTCCAAAAATTCAAATTATATATATATCACTCTGTATTTTGTCTAATTTTAAAAAGGCATAATCTGAGTTTTAGCAGCATATTTCCTTTGCCCCAATAAGCCTGCTATAGGAAAGAAAAATTCTGTCTTGAAATGCTCCTAATATAATATCTATGTCTACAATTCCCATCTGCTTCTTTCCTACGTGATTATCCAGATCCAAAGGCAGCTAGCTAAAGAAGGGATGAAGAAAATCATTACATGTTTGGAATTTAGCTGGTAAAACACCACAAGTAAGGGCATGATACTATCTGAACAGGTTCAGGTAAGATGTGGTTCAGTTAAGCCCAGAGAGCAATACCCTCAGGACCCCGCAGAGCCTGGATACCACGGGAAATGCCACACAATGGGCTTCTGGCTCACTTGTAGCAAGCACAGTACCAACTCAAGCTGGTCTCTCCAATTTCTTTGCTGCTCCAAAAAAAAAGTGCAGGTGAGCGTAGATAGTGTGTAACTGTGATCTCCTATTCATCTAATCTGCTTAGGAGAATATAATACAATCAGAATAATTCAGGGTTTTGAGACAAACAAGTCTGAGTAACTTTATTGGTCTGGCAAGTATTGTATTGACCCTATGACCCCAGAATTTAACTCCCAAAGACTGAATCCTACCAAGTTGCTTTTTGGTACTCACCGGCAAGAGCAGACAAAATGTAAGTTAGATCACTGTGACATTAATTTTTTAACTTGCTATATCTTAAAAAGAAATACTAAGTCTTATCAGACTTTAACACAATAACCATTTCAAAAACAATTTCCTAAATAGTCCCTGGGATTTATCAAGTGGAATGTGACCTGGATTGTATTTAATGCCAACTAAGCACTCATACTGGAGAAGGCGATGGCACCCCACTCCAGTACTCTTATCTGGAAAATCCCACGGATGGAGGGGCCTGGTGGGCTGCAGTCCATGGGGTCGCTAGGAGTCGGACACGACTGAGCGACTTCACTTTTCCTTTTCACTTTCATGCATTGGAGAAGGAAATGGCAACCCACTCCAGTGTTCTTGCCTGGAGAATCCCAGGGACGGGGGAGCCTGGTGGGCTGCCGTCTATGGATTTGCACAGAGTCAGACACGACTGAAAAGACTTAGCAGCAATAGCAGCAGCAAGCACTCATACTCATGATTTCACAGCAGCTTTCCTTGCAGAGAAGACTGTGGATTATGTGTCTGTTCTAGTCAAGTAGGAATCAGTGGAATGCTTTTCTTCTGATTGTAGTCCTGGACTGCAAACCTCAAGCTGGGATGTCAGCTTCAGCAAGTTCTTTAGAAGAGTCCACATTTAGCAAGTTGGAGGGAGAGAGAACACAGGTGACGTACGAACACAGGAACGTAATTCTTTTGCTCTTTTCCTGTCTTACAACCTTCCTGCTCAGAATCTAAAAGGCAGGTCCACCATCAGGATGTTGAGAAGAGCAGAGTATCGTAGGTAGCCTTCTAAGAGTTTATCCTATGCAAGACTATTCCCAGGTTGGCAACTAAAAACTCTAGAAAGTGTGAGAAGGGACAAGGTTGCAGAAAAGGAAGAACCTCTGCCTTAATGAAGTGGACAGGTTCAGTATTTATTTGCAACCACTTCAAAGAGAGATTTCACGTGCCGTGCACAATCCAGAGTGAATCTCTGACAGCCTCTTTCCTGTATGTACTCTGTTCTGAAAGATCACTGATACTTACAAGGGAATGAGAACATGTGCCTACATTACTCTGAAAATCTGGGACTGTGCAGTGGCCAGAAATATGAGTTGGCAGAGTTAGAGGGCCAGTAACACAGGAAAAAATATTAAAATGTACAGCAATATTAGTTATCTCTTAATATGCCTCATCAAGGGTTCACAAAATACATCTAACCAAAATCTTCCTTTCCCAAAAAATATAATCCTTTCACAAAATATGTAAGCAGCTACTAGTTAGGGGGGCTGCATTTTAAAATATATGTGCACTTATGCATACTAAGTTGCTAGAGCTGAAATGCTTTCAGATACAAGTCAGATAATGTCCCTAGACATTTACTATCTAATTAGTGCTCCTTTTAAAATATATCTTTAAAGCAATCTTATGCATTAGGTGAGACTTGCCCCTTGCAAGAGATAAAGAAGCATATAGTTTTCAAAATAGCAGTTCTTTTCATCTCTATAACTTGGTTCTGATCACATACTATAGTCAACTGTGATTTCTGGACACATCAGGAGGTGCTTGGAGGATTTATGGGGGCAAGAATTTCCATCACCAAAAGGAGGCTAGAACATCTAATTTTTTTTTTTTTTTAATTCTTCTGCCCGACCGGCCTCGTGCGCGCATGCGCACGCCTGGTGCGCGCGACCCCGCCTCCTCTTCCTCACGCCTCAAGAACATCTAATTTTTTATACAGTTATGACAAAGCACTGAAATAGTGATATTTGATTTTGCAGCAAAGACCTTCAGCCCTTTGTCAACCAACACTGCTATTTTTCTTTCTGACCAAAATATTCTAATAGCCTGGCCGACTAATTTCAAGGATTAGCACCTAGGTAGTTTGAAGAGAAGCATGTTTGAGCAATCCTGACATCGACCACAAACCAGGGCAGATCCAATATTTTCTGTCTGATGGTGCCACCTGCTTATCGCTCAGTCATTCAGGAAGCACACCTGGAACAGGTGCCAGATCCTCTGGGTAAAGTGAGGCAACTGCAGGTAATTCTGAAAATAAGGAAAAACCCACCACAGTCCTGATTTGGTTTAAAGCAATCATGTAATCCCATTAGACCCAAGTCTTCCCCAAACACCTTTTCCATGACAAGCTAAGTTACTGATAATGTATGTGGCTTCTGTCACAGTGATGCATTCGGTTAGAAGCTGTGTGCTGAGTACCAGCGGGGACTCCGAAATGCATCTTCTCCCTCTTCCAGTTGTCTTTGCTCAGGTTCTGCCTTTGATGCCAACTGTGATCTCAGGCCTAAGAATGAAAGGACTGTATTGATCTTATATTCAAAAAAACTGTCATAATCTCCATAGTATTGGTCATCATTAAACATCGAGGTGGCAGAGGGTTGCCCTGAGCAGGTTTCTTCTTATACACCCACTGCCTCTGCTCTTCTGCCATTGGGATGTCCACCTCTTCAGCCTCTATCTTGCGGCTTCTAGAAATCTAACCACATCCTGCTGTTTCTTCTTCATCGCCACGAAGCCTGAGGAGGAGGAGATGAACACACGGATGACCATCCTCTCGCCGGGTAGGGACCGACCTTCTGCCCTCGCGGGCTCCGGGCTGGCGGGGACGTGAAGGCAGAACTCTGCGGCCGCCACTGCTGCCCTGCAGAGCGCTCGGGTCTGGGGAGATGGCAGGGATCCGGAGCCCTCCTGCCCGCTCTGCCAAAGCCACAGTTTTTGAGGGTCAACCTCATGAGGGACATGAAGGATCCACTTTACAGTGGAAGAGCCTATAGTAAATGATACTACATGGACGTGGTAAATAGGAAATCAGTATGATTTTCTGTTTCTCCTCTGCGATAGAATTGCCTCTCACATTTTTCTGTATATGCCAACTACTCAGTCCTTTTAAGAATCTCTTCAATAAGGGATTGTAAGTCCTTTTAAAAATCATATTTTCTCTGCCTGCATATGTATTGTTTCTTACCTCTTTTAAAAAAAAATCCAATTTTTCTTTTACTGCTTGTTTTATTTCCTACAATGATTTGGATTCCTATCCAAATTCCTTCCTGATTATTGTTAATTTAAGTTGGTATTATAAACCTAGACTTTTGGTTTCTGGGTTAGATTTTTTCTGGAAGAATATTTGAGTGGTTGGTGTATTTTCTGAGTCCTTCCATACCTGAGGTTGTATTTTAATTGACTTCACACATTAATGACAACTTTGCCGAATACTGAATTCTGGCACCATTACGCTTTAATTTGTAATGATAAAGATACTCTTACATAGTGTTCTATGACTGAGTGTCACTGAAAGAAGTCTGTATGCAACTTGATTTTACTCCATTTTGAGCCATCTGACTCAATTATACCAAGTGTGATTTTGTTGATCAGGTTTTCTTAGAACATGAAGCACACTGTGAATTTTCAGACTCAGGTCTTTCTTCCTTTTATAATTTTTTATTTTTATGATACAAAATTTACATAGAGTGAAATGCAAAAATGTGTTGCTAAACATTTGGATTGTTATCAGTTTGGGCTATTATGAACTAAACTTTTATGAACATTCTTATGCAAGTTGTCTATGGACATACGTTTTTATTTCTCTGGGGAAAATATATGGGCAGTAGAGTAGGTGAATTTTTTAACCCTGTAAAAAACTGCCAAGCTATTTTCTGAAATAGTTGTACCATTTTACACCCCTGTCAGAAATGTATGAGGATTATAGTTGTCTCACATCCTCTATTTGGTATTGTCAGTATTATTTTATCCATTATGATATGTGGTGTGTACCCGTTTGATTTTATTTTGCATTTCCCTAATGTTTGATGGTATTGCACAAAATTCTCTTACTTATTGCCATCTGTGTATCTCATTTGTGAGTTGTCTAAGTCTTTTGCTCAATTTTATTGAAACAGAAGCAGAAGATATTAAGAAGAGGTGGCAAGAATACACAGAAGAACTGTACAAAAAAGATCTTCATGACCCAGATAATCACGATGGTGTGATCACTCACCTAGAGCCAGACATCCTGGAATGTGAAGTCAAGTGGGCCTTAGAAAGCATCATTACGAACAAAGCTAGTGGAGGTGATGGAATTCCAGTTGAGCTATTTCAAATCCTGAAAGAAGATGCTGTGAAAGTGCTGCACTCAATATGCCAGCAAATTTGGAAAACTCAGCAGTGGCCACAGGACTGGAAAAGGTCATTTTTCATCCAATCCCAAAGAAAGGCAATGCCAAATAATGCTCAAACTACCACACAATTGCACTCATCTCACACACTAATAAAGTAACGCTCAAAATTCTCCAAGCCAGGCTTCAGCAATACGTGAACCATGAACTTCCAGATGTTCAAGCTGGTTTTAGAAAAGGCAGAGGAACCAGAGATCAAATTGCCAACATCCACTGGATCATGGAAAAAGCAAGAGAGTTCCAGAAAAACATCTATTTCTGCTTTATTGACTATGCCAAAGCCTTTGACTGTGTGGATCACAATACAGTGTGGAAAATTCTGAAAGAGATGGGAATACCAGACCACCTGATCTGCCTCTTGAGAAATCTATATGCAGGTCAGGAAGCAACAGTTAGAACTGGACATGGAACAACGGACTGGTTCCAAATAGGAAAAGGAGTATGTCAAAGTTGTATATTGTCACCCTGCTTATTGAACTTCTATGCAGAGTACATCATGAGAAACGCTGGGCTGAAAGAAGCACAAGCTGGAATCAAGATTGCTGGGAGAAATATGAATAACCTCAGATATGCAGATGACACCACCCTTATGGCAGAAAGTGAAGAGGAACTAAAAAACCTCTTGATGAAAGTGAAAGAGGAGAGTGAAAATGTTGGCTTAAAGCTCAACATTCAGAAAACGAAGATCATGACATCTGGTCCCATCACTTCATGGGAAATAGATGGAGAAACAGTGGAAATAGAGTCAGACTTCATTTTTCTGGGCTCCAGTATCACTGTAGATGATGATTACGGCCATGAAATTAAAAGACACTTACTCCTTGGAAGGAAAGTTATGACAAACCTAGAGAGCATATTCAAAAGCAGAGACAATATTTTGCCAACAAAGGTTCCTCTAGTCAAGGCTATGGTTTTTCCAGTGGTCGTGTATGGATGTGAGAGTTAGGCTGTGAAGAAAGCTGAGCACTGAAGAATTGATGTTTTTGAACTGTGGTGTTGGAGAAGACTCTTGAGAGTCCCTTGGACTGCAAGGAGATCTAACCAGTCCATTCTAAAGGAGACCAGTCCTGGGTGTTCTTTGGAAGGACTGACGCTGAGGCTGAAACTCCAATACTTTGGCCACCTCACGTGAAGAGTTGACTCATTGGAAAAGACTCTGATGCTGGGAGGCATTGGGGGCAGGAGGAGAAGGGGATGACAGAGGATGAGATGGCTGGATGGCATCACCGGTTCGATGCACATGGGTTTGGGTGAACTCCAGGAGTTGGTGATGGACCGGGAGGCCTGGCGTGCTGCGATTCATGGGTTCGCAAAGAGTCAGACACGACTGAGTGACTGAACTGAACTGAACTGATGGTATCATATGTGTTTTTATTTTGAATTGTAGGATTTCTTATATATTCTGTATACACAAACTTTGTTATATGTTAGTTATTGTTGTTCAGTTGCTAAGTTGTGTCTGACTCTTTGTGACCCCATGGACTGAAGCACACTGGCCTCTTCTGTCCTCCACTGTCTTCTGGAGTTTGCTCAAATTCATATCCATTGAGTTGGTGATACTATCTAACCACCTCATCCTCTGAGAATATCTCCCAGTCTGTGGCTTGCCTATTCATTTACTTAATGAGGTTTTTGATGAACAATCGTTCTACATTTTGATAAGTTCTAATTTTTCAATTTTTTCTTTTCTTGTTATTGCTTTAATAAAATTATATGCTTATTTCAACTATTCTTGTGAGAATATTCTTGTGTTTCCTTTTAGAAGCCTTATAATTTTAACTTATAAACTTGGGCTCATAATCTATACTGAATTAATTTTTTGTACAGTATGGCACACAAAGATCAAGATTCTTTATATGAATATCCAATTATTTATTCACATTGTTTTGAAGAGACTTTCCTTTCCCCTACTGAAGTGATTTTTTGCCTTTGTCAGAAGTCTTTTGAACATATAGGAATGAGTCCATTCTGTACTCCTCAGTCTGTCCCAAAACACTTTCTCTCTGTCTTACTCCAATATAATATTATCTTAAATACTCTTGCTTTATAGGAAGTCTTGTAATCAGATAGGGTTAATCCTCAATTTGGTTCTTTTTCAACAGTTTTGGTTTTTTTTTTTTTTTTAGGGGCTTAGATTTTTCATATATGAATATTAGAAATGGTTTGTCAATTTCACAAAGAAGTAGGTCTTTCTTATATGAACAAAGTTTTCTGCTATTATTACTTTATTTTGTCTCTTTCTTTCTGGAATTCCAATGAACCAAAGGTTTAAACACAGGGATCTCTCTCTCTCACTTATTTTCTCTCATAATTTAAAATTTTTAAGGCTTTCTTGGGAGTTCTGAGTGTATTTCTCACTTTTATCTAACACTGACTTGATTTTCTGTTCTTAATTGCCTCCCTGTGGCTTTACTTTAGTGACTCTGCTTTCATTTTCAGTGAGTTTTTAGTCTTAGATTTGTCCCTCTCACTACACTATCACTTCAGCGGTCCCTTGAATCTTACTATACATGGGTTAGACATTTTCTAAAGGCTTATTTGATAGACTCACCAGGTAAAGCATCTGCCTGCAGTGTAGGAGACACAGGAGACACGGGTTCGATTCCTGGGTTGGGAGGATCCCCTGGAGAGGGCATAGCAACCCACTCCAGTATTCTTGCCTGGAGAATCTGATGGACAGAGGAGCCTGGTGGGCTATAGTCCATATGGTCACAAAGATGTGGACATGACTGAGCTCCTAGGCACGCAGTCTTATTCAATTCCAGTAGTAAGTTAGTAAGTCAATATACAGGGTAGCCAACTACTTCCTCAAAAGAAGGAACACGTCTTTACTGTTTCGTTTCCTTTTTTCACCTGGCACATGGTATGCTCAAAAAATACCTGTTGAGTCAATGGCTGTGCCATTTTTCTAAGTGCTCCCTTCACTTACATACTCTCAACATTTTCAGATCTCATGATATTTTCAGTTTTCTTTTACTCCCAGAAGGTTGCCTGTGCTTGCCAATCTTTGTAGGAGTTGAGTGGGTACTACTGGCAATTGGTGTGCTTCCTGTTCTTCCCAAATGTTTCACAGAGTTCCTTCAAACCTACACAGAAGGAAGTAGGGAAGAAATAAGCCACCAAATCAACAAAAACACCACAGACCATTCAGGTATGACCTAATCAAATCCCTTACAATTATACAGTGGAAGTGAGAAATAGATTCAAGGGATTAGATCTGATAGACAGACTGCCTGACGAACTATGGATGGAGGTTCCTGACATTGTACAGGAGACAGGGATCAAGAGCATCCGCAAGAAAAACAAATGCAAAAAAGCAAAAATGGCTGTCTGAGGAGGCCTTACAAATAGCTGTGAAAAAAGAGAAGTGAAAAGCAAAGAGAAAAGGAAAGATATACACATTTGAAGGCAGAGTTTCAAAGAATAGCAAGGAGAGATAAGAAAGCCTCCCTCAGTGATCAGTGCCAAGAAATAGAGGAAAACAATAGAATGGGAAAGACTAGAGATCTCTTCAAGAAAATTAGAGATACCAAGGGAACATTTCATGCAAAGATGGGCTCAATAAAGGACAGAAATGGTATGGACCTAACAGAAGCAGAAGATATTAAGAAGAGGTGGCAAGAATACACAGAAAAACTGTACAAAAAAGATCTTCATGACCCAGATAATCACGATGGTGTGATCACTCACGTAGAGCAAGACATCCTGGAATGTGAAGTCAAGTGGGCCTTAAGAAGCATCACTATGAACATAACTAGTGGAGGTGATGGAATTCCAGTTGAGCTATTTCAAATCCTGAAAGAAGATGCTGTGAAAGTGCTGCACTCAATATGCCAGCACATTTGGAAAACTCAGCAGTGGCCACAGGACTGGAAAAGGTCAGTTTTCACTCCAATCCCAAAGAAAGGCAATGCCAAACAATGCTCAAACTACCACACAATGACACTCATTTCACACGCTAATAAAGTAATGCTCAAAATTCTCCAAGCCAGGCTTCATCAGTATGTGAACTGTGAAGTTCCAGATGTTCATGTTGGTTTTAGAAAAGGCAGAGGAACCAGAGATGAAATTGCCAACATCTGTTGCATCATCAAAAAAGCAAGAGAGTTCCAGATAAACATCTACTTCTGCTTTATTGACTATGCCAAAGCCTTTGACTGTGTGGATCACAACAAACTGTGGAAAATTCTTAAACAGATGGGAATACCAGACCACCTGACCTGCCTCTTTAGACATCTGTATGCAGGTCAGGAAGCAACAGTTAGAACTGGACATGGAACAACAGACTGGTTCCAAATCGGGAAAGGAGTGCATCAAGGCTGTATATTGTCACCCTGCTTATTTAACTTCTATGCAGTGTACATCATGAGAAATGCTGGGCTGGGTGAAGCACAAGCTGGAATAAAGATTACTAGGAGAAATATCAATAACCTTAGATATGCTGATGACACCACCCTTATGGAAGAAAGTGAAGAAGAACTAAAGAGCCTCATGATGAAAGCAAAAGAGGAGAGTGAAAATGCTGGCTTAAAGCTCAACATTCAGAAAACGAAGATCATGGCATCTGGTCCCATCAGTTCATGGCAAATAGATGGGGAAACAGTGAAAACAGTGTCAGACTTTATTTTTTGAGGCTCCAAAATCACTGCAGATGGTGACTGAAGCTATGAATTAAAAGATGCTTACTCCTTGGAAGAAAAGTTATGACCAACCTAGATAGCATAGTCAAAAGCAGAGACATTGCTTTGCCAACAAAGATCCATCTAATCAAGGCTATGGTTTTTCCAGTAGTCATGTATGGATGTGAGATTTGGACTATAAAGAAAGCTGAACGCCGAAGAATTGATGCTTTTTAACTGTGGTGCTGGAGAAGATTTTTGAGAGTCCCTTGGACTGCAAGGAGATCCAACCAGTCCATCCTAAAGGAGATCATTCCTGGGTGTTCATTGGAAGGACTGATGTTGAAGCTGAAGCTGCAATACTTTGGCCACCTGATGCGAAGAGCTGACGCTTTCGAAAAGACCCTGATTCTGGGAAGGATTAAAGGCAGAAGAAGGGGGCAACAGAGGATGAGATGGTTGGATGGATCAGGTACTCAACGGACATGAGTTTAGTAAACTGTGGGGGTTGGTGATAGAGAGGCCTGGCATGCTGCAGTCCATGGAGTTGCAAAGAATCGGACACAGCTGAGCGACTGAACTGAACTGAACTGAACTGATCAATATGAGAAAGTCTAAGAGGGAAATGGTGCTGGGGGACATCATGGCACAGGACTATGTCTCTGTGCTATATTCCAAATTAGTTGTTTCCCGTATTCCATATGTCTACTTCCATGCCTGCTTTGGTTCTACCTGTGTTAGGAGCAAACCATGGAGCCTTTTGGTGTTGGCTGTGGGTCTAAAACAACAGACAGTAGAAATCTACCCATGGTTATGGTTTTTTTTTTGCCCTTGTCTCTGGCTGTTTTCTCTAGTTTATAAGGGTGATTGAAGTATCCTCTTATTACCCAATATATTTTAAAAATATTTATTTATTTCTGTCTGTCTACGCACTTGGCTGCCTTGGGTCTTCGTTGTGGTACACAGGATCCTCATTGCTGTGTTTGGCCTTCTCTGTAGTTGCGGTGCTTAGGCTTAGTTACCCCATGGCATGTGGGAACCTAGTTCCGCAACCAGGGATCGAACATGTGTCCCTTGCATTGGAAGGCAGATTCTTGACCACTGACCAACAGGAAAGTCCTCATATTACCCAACGTTTTGATTGACATGGAAGCTTTCCATCCTTTTTTTTTTTTTTTTTTAATTTCTGGAATGGAGCGATGGAGATCTCTTCTAGCGTCTGGTGCTCAGGCAGTATTTCCATTTGAATATTCCATGGGTCACTTCAGTGGGATTCTGGAACGAGAGCTAGACTCGTGTTTATATAATCTTTCCCAGAAGTCACATAGACTTTAAATGCCCTCGTCTAGCACAGCAGCTTATTTTATGGTTTGAAGTAAGAAAGCAATTCTGCACTTTCTTTGGGGGCACAGGTATGCCAGAATGACTGGGAGAAGGGTTTTCTTCTGCCCCAGACCTAAAAATACCATTCACCGAATGACAGGGGCCATGTTTTTAACCAAGTATTGTCCTGAATTCACAGCATAAATGTCCCTATTAATTTTTTCCTTCCGGAAAATATTATTTTACTTCTGAAAACACAGATATAGATGAATCAGTGACCTTTGCCACAGAAATGTGCATTTAGTGACACTTTTCTGATGTACTGGGACTGGAAATAACATCCTTTGCTGAGTTGCTTTAGTCAAGAAAGATTGAATGTCACAACACTTGAATTCTAGAGGTTTTTCTGACTTTTTAGTTCTCTAACTGCATCTATGCCTGAGGCAGAAGGAACAGAAGCAACAAAATATTATAAAATGACTATGTTTTGCACAGAAAGAAAATATCCCTGTACTGATTCATCCTAGAGAACAATAAATTGGTCACTGTGTAAATGTTTCTTACTGAAAGAGATCTTGTTTTTATACTGCTAGACAACTTCTCTGCCCATCAGGGGGGTTTCTGAGAGCAGATTAACTTTATTATCCATTTTCAACACAGCAAATGTAAATAATTAGAACTTAAACTTGCAATTTAGTCACCCGACAGCTAAAAATGATTGCATATTGCACCGAGACCAATACATCTATTTTATGTGGCAAATGAACGGTCTTACCATGATTCATTTACCTGCTGTTTTGTGCGAACATTCTTTTGTAAAATGTTTGGGAGACAGTACTGAAGAGAAATTACTGTTTTATCACAATATTCAGCAGCAGTGTTTCTGCTTCATATATATATAATTTCATGAAGGTAAAAGAAAGATCAGTCAATAAATATTTATTGAACCTCTTCCTTTATGTTTAATGCCTTGCTGGACTCAGTGGAAGGTAAAGAAATGTATAAAATGCAGTACTTTCAGGAAAGGTAGAGAGGAAATCTTACAGTCTGTGTAGCTTTATCTGTTCTAACACATGTTAAAAAGTTAAGTTCAAGTCTAGGTTAGAAATCTCTTTATCTAGGCCTTTAAAAAAAGTTTGTAGTTTTTCTCTCTGGCCAGACTATTTTTTGAAAATGAGGAGAACTGGACATATGTGTTTAACAAGTAAATGGAACTAATTTCATTCATGGGCTAGACTTTCTTGTTTGACTAGTGAATTGAACATGCCAGGCATGGGAGTAGATAAGCTATCCCTGCACTGAAATGCATTCTATTTTAGTGAGTGAAATAACAAGTGTACCAATAATTTCAGCATGATAAGTGGTTTAGTAGAGGTCTGTAGGCATTTTTCTATGGGTATATCACTTCACTTAGATTATCAGCAAGATTGTTCCTGAGAAGTAAGGATAGTTTTTCTGTTCCTTGTAAATGAGAAGGCTGTGATCAGGATTCTAACATTTACCACCCATTCATGGATTTCATGGGCTCCCCAGGAGGCATTAGTGATAAAGAACCCATCTGCCAATGCAAGTTAGATTTAAGAAATGTGGGTTTGATCCCTGGGTTGAGAAGATCCCCTCTTGGAGGGTGTGGCAACCCACTCCAGTATTCTTGCCTGAAGAGTCCCATAGACAGTGGAGCCTGGCAGGCAGCAGTCCATAGGGTAGCACAGAGTCGGACACGACTGAAGCAACTTAGCGCGCATACATGGATCACAGGCATTTGAACATACTCTAGTCTCTTCTGTCTTTGTCTCTAAAAAAGTCTTTCTGGGGTCCTCTAAGACCTTTCAGCTATTTCCCAGCAGGCTTCTGCCCGTCACAGCCAGACCTCCTCATCTCCCCTAGGGGCTTCATTTGAGCACCATTTACTTCCACTCTCACACCACTTCATTGATTGGTTCTTGTCGAGACTGCCAAGGACCTAAAGACTTCAAAGGACAATATTCAATTCCCACCTTCCTTGAACTCTTTTTAGTTTTTGGTATGTTTTTTACCAACTTCTTCCTGATAAACCTGTTTTTCACCTGATTCCTATGACACCCTCTGACTTTCTTAGCACCTTTGGCTACTTATTTTCATTTGAAGATTTCACCTTCTCTTCCTTATCTTCAAATGCTGAAGCTCCTTATGGCTGTATCCTAGACCCCTCTTCTCTTGACTCTCTGGAGATTTTGTTTTACTTTAAAGATCATGGCTCATAATTAGGAAGATTTACTCTAACTAGGGTTTGTTCTAAGTGATTTCAATATTTTACTAATTTACTCTTCACCACAGTCCTTTAAGGCACATACAATTATTATTCCCATTTTACAGATCAGGAAATTGAGGCATCAAGAATTCAAGTAACGTATAAGTAAAAACATATAAATATAAGTACACAGTAGAGTTAGGTTTTGAACCCAGACACTTTTGCTACATGTCTGTGTGCTGATAGCTGGACTTTTTACACACTGAAGTGATTTATTTCAGAGTCTGTAGTCAGCACAAGCCTGTAAGAATACAGAGTTTGGATTGTTGTTTTTCTTCAATCACTAAGTTGTGTCCTACTCTCTGTGAACCCATGGACGGCAGCAGGCCAGGCTTCCCTGTTCTTCACCATCTTCTAAAGTTTTCTCAAACTCAAGCCCATTGAGTCAATGATGCCATCCAACCATCTCATCCTCTGTCGTCCCCCTCTCTTCCTGCCTTCTATCTTTCCCAGCATCAGGGTCTTTTCAAATGAGTCAGCTCATTGCATCAGGTGGCCAAAGTATTGGAGCTTCAGCATCAGTCCTTCCAATGAATACTCAGGGTTGATTTCCTTTAGGATTGACTGATTTGATGTTGCAGTCTAAGGGATTCTCAAGAGTTTTCTCCAGCACCACAGTTTGAAAGCATCAGGTCTTTAGCACTCAGCCTTCTTTAAGGTCCAGTTCTCACATGACTACTGGAAAAACCATAGCTTTGACTATTTGGATCTTTGTTGATCCTTCCCAGCATCTGGGTCTTTTCAAATGGGTCAGTTCTTCACATCAGGTGGCCAAAGTATTGGAATTTCAGCTTCAGCATCAGTCCTTCCAATGAACACCCAGGACTGATTTCTTTTAGCATGGACCAGTGGATCTCCTTGCAGTCCAAGGGACTCTCAAGAGTCTTCTCCAACACCACAGTTAAAAAGCATCAATTCTTCACTGCTCTGTTTTCTTTATAGTCCAACTCTCACATCCATACATGACTACTGGAAAAACCTTAGCTTTGACTAGATGGACCTTTGTTGGCAAAGTTATGTCTCTGATTTTTAATATGCTATCTAGGTTGGTCATAACTTTCTTCCAAGAAGGAAGCATCTTTTAATTTCATGGCTGCAGTCACCATCTGCAGTGATTTTGGAGCCCAGAAAAATAAAGTCTGACACTGTTTCCAGTTTCCCCATCTATTTCCCATGAAGTGATGGGACCAGATGCCATTATCTTAGTTTTCTGAATGTTGAGCTTTAAGACAACTTTTTCACTCCCTCTTTCACTTTCATCAAGAGGCTTTTGAGTTCCTCTTCACTTTCTTCCATAAGGGTGGTGTCATCTGCATATCTGAAGTTATTGATATTTCTCCCGGCAATCTTGATTCCAGCTTGTGCTTCTTCCAGCCCAGCATTTTTCGTGGTGTACTCTGCATAGAAGTTAAATAAGCAGGGTGACAATATACAGCCTTGACGTACTCCTTTTCCGATTTGGAACCAGTCTGTTGTTCCATGTCCAGTTCTAACTGTTGCTTCCTGACCCACATACACATGTCACAAGAGGCAGGTCAGGTGGTCGGGTATTCCCATCTCTTTCAGAATTTTCCACAGTTTATTGTGATCCACACAGTCAAAGGCTTTGGCATAGTCAATAAAGCAGAAATAGATATTTTTCTGGAATTCTCTTGCTTTTTCCATGATCCAGCGGATGTTGGCAATTTGATCTCTGGTTCTTCTGCCTTTTCTAAAACCAGCTTGAACATCTGGAAGTTCACAGTTCACATACTGCTGAAACCTGGCTTGGAGAATTTTGAACATTACTTTACTAGCATGTGAGATGAGTGCAATTGTGTGGTAGTTTGAGCATTCTTTGGCATTGCCTTTCTTTGGGATTGGAGTGAAAACTGACTTTCCCAGTCCTGTGGCCACTGCTGAGTTTTCCAAATTTGCTGGCATATTGAGTGAAGCACTTTCACAGCATCTTCTTTTAGGATTTGAAATAGCTCAACTAGAATTCCATCACCTCCACTAGCTTTGTTAGTAGTGATGCTTCCTAAGGCCCACTTGACTTCACATTCCAGGATGTCTGGCTCTAGGTGAGTGATCACACCATCCTGATTATCTGGGTCGTGAAGATCTTTTTTGTACAGTTCTTCTGTGTATTCTTGCCACCTCTTCTTAATATCTTCTGCTTCTGTTAGGTCCCTACCATTTCTGTCCTTTATCGAGCCCATCTTTGCATGACATGTTCCCTTGGTATCTCTAATTTTTTTGAAGAGGTCTCCAGTCTTTCCCATTCTATTGTTTTCCTCTATTTCTTTGCACTGATCACTGAGGAAGGTTTTCTTCTCTCTCCTTGCTATTCTTTAGAACTCTGCCTTCAAATGGGTATATGTTTCCTTTTCTCCTTTGCTTTTCACTTCTCTTCTTTTCACAGCTATTTGTAAGGCCTCCCCAGACAGCCATTTTGCTTTTTTGCATTTAAGTAAGGTGGTAGGCACTGAGAGCGTGCATCAGAGGGCAGACAGACTGATGCCATAATCACAGACATCTAGCCAATCTGATCACATGGACCACAGCCTTGTCTAACTCAGTGAAATTAAGCCATGCCATGTGGAGCCACCCAAGATAGACAGGTCATGGTGGAGAGGTCTGACAGAATGTGGTCCACTGGAGAAGGGAATGGAAAACCACTTCAGTATTCTTGCCTTGAGAACCCCATGAACAGTATAAATAAGCAAGAAGATAGGACTCTGAAAGAGGAACTCCACAGGTCAGTAGGTGCCCAATGTGCTACTGGAGATCAGTGGAGAAATAACTCCAGAAAGAATGAAGGAATGGAGCCAAAGCAAAAACAATACCCAGTTGTGGATGTTACTGGTGATAGAAGCAAGGTCCGATGCTGTAAAGAGCAATATTGCATAGGAACCTGGAATGTTAGGTCCATGAATCAAGGCAAATTGGAAGTGGTCAAACAGGAGATGGCAAGAGTGAGTGTCGACATTCCAGGATTCAGTGAACTAAAATGGACTGGAATTGGTGAATTTAACTCACATGACCATTATATCTACTATTGTGGCAGGAATCCCTTAGAAGAAACGCAGTAGCCATCATAGTCAGCAAAAGAGTCCAAAATGCAGTACTTGGATGCAATCTTCATTTCCAAGGCAAACCATTCAATATCATGGTAATCCAAGTCTATGCCCCAACCAGTAATGCTGAAGAAGCTGAAGTTAAATGGTTCTATGAAGACCTACCAGATCTTTTAGAAGTAACCCTCAAAAAAGATGTCCTTTTCATTATAGGGGACTGGAATGCAAAAGTAGGAAGTCAGGAAACACCTGGAGTAACAGGCCAATTTGGCCTTGGAATATGGAATGAAGCAGGGCATAGAGTTTTGCCAAGAGAACGCACTGGTCATAGCAAACACCCTCTTCCAACAACACAGGAGAAGACTCTACACAGGAACATTACCAGATGGTCAACACTGAAATCAGATTGATTATAGTCTTTGGAGCCAAAGATGGAGAAGCTCTATAAAGTCAGCAAAAACAAGACCAGGAGCTGACTGTGGCTCACATCATGAACTCCTTATTGCCAAATTCAGACTTAAATAGAAGAAAGTGGGGAAAAGCATTAGACCATTCAGGTATGACCTAAATCAAATCCCTTATGATTATACAGTGGAAGTGAGAAATAGATTTAAGGGACTAGATCTGATAGACAGAGTGCCTGAGAAGACAGGAATCAAGACCATTCCCAAGAAAAAGAAATGAAAAAAAAAAAAAAAAAGCAAGATTTGTCAGAGCTGTGTCTAATTCACTGCTACATCCTTATCACCTACCCTAATGCCTGGCATATGGAGAATACTATTAAATATTTGGTGAAGTAAACTGAATCAGTTGCCATCTTGACTTTGTATAGACAGGATTTCATTTTTCCTCTTGGCTTAGAGATCAGTGGGTATTTTGTTGTAGAAAACTTCATAGCCATTATGGAATGCATGTGGTAAAATAAACCCCAGCATCCAAAGATTACATGTTCTTTGTGAAACATTATCCATTTGGCTGTGGTTTGCTTACCCATTTTCAAAGGTCTGTGATTAATCTCCTTGTTCATCTAGTGGGCTGTCTTAGACTGATATTACAAGGACTTTAAAGCAGTCATCTTTGGCAGCTGAGCTCTTAGCTGGTCATCTTCATGGTATTAAGTGATACTTGTCCAGATAAGTATCAGAACAGAGGGAAGAAGTTATTGAATCTCTTGGATTTCTAATATCTGTAGAAGGAAGTTGATAATGATTGAAGAAGATCATTTTTGATATGTCATGTATGTGTGTCTTTTTAAATGACAGTTTCAGCAGTACTTAAAAATGTTCTTGTATTTCAGATGGATAAAGAAAACTTCTGAGCCACCAGGGAAGTCCAAAGAAAATTAATAGTGATAGTAATTTTAGTGCTTATAATTACTAATGACTTGATCTGACTTCCTGGGAGCAGTAAACTTTTATATTTTTGCAACACCAACAGCACAGAAATAGGATTTCTTTTTATTCCCCCAGCTATAGAACCGGAGAAGGCAATGGCACCCCACTCCAGTACTCTTGCCTGGAGAATCCCAGGGACGGGGGAGCCTGGTGGGCTGCCGTCTATGGGGTCACACAGAGTCGGACACGACTGAGCGACTTCACTTTCACTTTTCACTTTCCACTTTCATGCATTGGAGAAGGCAATGGCGCCCCACTCCAGTACTCTTGCCTGGAGAATCCCAGGGACAGCGGAGCCTGGTGGGCTGCCGTCTATGGGGTCACACAGAGTCGGACACGACTGAAGCGACTTAGCAGCAGCAGTAGCTATAGAACATGAACCACAGATAGGAAAAGATGCAGTTTTTTTTTTTTTAAACTCAAAGAAAGTAGAGGTTTAGACACAGTAAAACACCCATTATGAAGCATTTTGGGTCAAATCAAGGCTCTAACGTGCCCAGTAATTTATTACAATAGGCAGGTTTCATTTGTGTTTGAACTTTTTTGCAGTCCCATAGCATCAGTGCCGAAATGGTTTTTCCACATACCAAAATGTTTAGCAAAGCTACTTGTTTCCCTACTCTCTTATCTTATGCATGTGGGAATGGTCAAACTGTAAGCTTAGAAAAGAAAGGATGATCTTCATAACTGCTTTGCATTTGACTTTTAAAATTTTAATTTATGGCATAGAGATTATGTTAAATTGGAAAAAGAGAGACTTACTTTTGGAACCTTTCTTTAGTGTGATTAATTAAAAGAAAACCTCAACTGCAACTCTGTCAATGGCAAACATGAGTATCATAAACCACAACACAGCTGTTTTCTTTTATCTGTTCTATTTAGGTAGTGTGCCATGAACCTCGGGATGAAAACCAATACTGCAACATTATTTAAGAACTGCTAACAGGCCTCATATCACTTTTCAAGAAGCATGTAAAACTAACGCCTGACCTTTCCATGCTCATTAGAATTTGCTACGTCTTCATGCTACACTGGGGTTTCTGTTTCTGCCGCTGTGGCAGAAGTGGTCACTGTCGTGTCTTCTCACTTCTGTTACTGCTGAAAAGTTATCAAAGTAAATGAGTTTCAAGTTCAAGTGGGAGACACATGAAGCAGTGTTCCCCTTCTTGTGACAAAGCTTCAGCAGAACCAAGGTAGAGGATAACTGGCAAGAAGTTATAGAATATCGCTGAAAATGCCAAGGGACTTCCCTGGCAGTCCAGTAGTTAAGATTCTGTGCTTCTACTGCAGCAGCACGGGTCCAATCCCTGGTCATGGAAATAAGATCCCACATGCCGCATGATGTGGCCAAAAGGGGCTACGGAGATTTTTTTAAAAAGAAAATGCTAATGGTCACATTAGTTTGGCTTTTCAACAAAGTCCAAAATAGCAACGACCTATAAAAAGATAGAAGTTTGTTTATTTTATGAGTAACAATTCAAGGGTAAGCAGACCAGGGTGAAGGCTGCACTCATCCATGACCCACACTCCTTCTGCCCTGTTGCTCTGTCTTTTCAACCTGTGGTTTCCTCCTTAAGGTCTGAAATAGCTGCTTCAGCTTTCACCGTCATGTCTGCCTTCTAGTAAGTTGTGAGCAAAAAAAGGAGAAGTGGAGACAATGCTTCTTTCCTTTACTGTCATGATGCAGAAGTCATTCCACTCATTTTCACTCACATCCCACGTCAGAACTTAGTCATGAACCAATGTAGCTGCAAGGAAATTTGGGAAATGTAGATTTTGGTTGGGTGGCCACCTGTCTAGCTAAAAATCAAAGGCTTTACAATTGAAGGGAAAAGTGAAGGATGGATTTTGAGACAGAATGGATAATACTATAAATAACTTCAGGTAAAATGAGGGAGTAGAGAAATAACATGATACAGGGGTAAACAGATGATTATCCTTTAGCTCTAGCAACCTGTAAGTACATAAGATACAGAGACCAATTACAGTTAATTAAGGTTGAAAGGATACAGACTGGCTAGACATCATATACATTGTTGAAAATTTTGAAAGATGATGAAACTGATGAAAATTTTGGAGAATAAGGCACAGAACTAGGCTTAAGACAGTGTAGCCACAGGTACTTGCAGATCACACCAAGGAATGATCTTCTGATAATAGTGCCACTGGTGACTTAGATTAGAGTCTTAGATTAGACTGTAAGACTCTTGATTTTGTTATGAATATCAACACTGGAAACTGAAATATCATCCCTGGATGCTGCCAAAGCTAGAAATGAATTTTAAACTCTCTCTTTTTCCTTCAATCTTTGTGCCAGATTCAAAATCCTATGTTGGGAGGCCAGAATTTAGCACGTGGGTCTGAATCTGAGCTGCCAGGGGTCTGAGAGCTCGAGTGTCTGGCCCTCTAGGTGCTGGCAATGGAAGATAGAGCTGCCTCCTGCAGAGACTGATTTGTACAATGTTGGACCCAAAGCATGGACAGGGGTTCATTTTCTGATCAGCCATTTAAAAATGTCAAAAATGTGTACTATAATGACCAACATATTTTTCAGATTGAGCAAAAATAGCATAAGTACTTAAGTGCCTGGTTTCAGAGTTAGAGAATACAGAATTCTAGTCTTTGCTCTGTAAATGTATTCATAATGCCTACCTCCTAGGGTTTTGTGGGCAACATTTGTAATGTAGAGGTTTCAAAAATAGACATAAAAGAGGTAGATTTACACATTAACTTCTAAATATAGTTTGAAGATTTTAAAACATTTTTTCCTTTCTAAGTGGTCTTAATATTATCTATCCACCTTTATCATTAACTGATTAGCCAGTATTTCAATTCAGCTGGCCAATAATATATGCTAAATATATTCTAAAATTAATCTGTAATCCTATAATAAGCAAGGCTGATGATTGGGCCAATTTTGTGCTCACTCTGAACTTTCTCAGATTTATCAGTTAGGGGGAGAAAATATTGGGCAGTGCTTTTTATAATGAACTAAAGGCAGTGAAAGTGAAAAGTGAAAGTGAAGTCGCTCAGTCATATCTGACTCTTTGCAACCCCGTGGACTGTAGCCCACTAGGCTCCTCTGTCCATGGGATTCTCCAGGTCAGAATACTGGAGTGGGTTGCCATTTGCTTCTCCAGGGGATCTTCCTGACCCAGGGATCGAACCCAGGTCTCCCACATCGCAGGCAGACACTTGAACCTCTGAGCCACCAGGGAAGCCCACAAAGGCAGTAAACTCAATCTAAAAGTATGAAGAATAACATCAAACATATATTCTGATAGTAGTTCTCTGTAGTTATTAAGTGAACGGCTTTGTTTTCTTCTCTCAGAAGTGAATTCTCCTTGACAGTACTTTTGTGTTGATAAATATAAGCATGTAAAACTCAATTGTTTCTGGTAACCACTTCAAACTTTCTCCTCTAAAAAACATCTTAAGCAGCATTAGGAAGAAAGACAGAGGCAAGCTTAAGTACCTCTGCAGGCTGCCAAAAATACAGGTTGGATGGTGAACAGCACCTGGGGAATTCATTAAGACCATATGGACCGTCAAAAGTTCAGTGTACTAGTGAAGAAAACTCCCTCAGTGATTGCATGTGAATAAAATAATCATTGGAAACAATGGCTCTAGGGGATTACTATGGGCATTTAAAAAGTTGCAAGTTCTGCTCTGAACAGAGAAATTACAAACTAAATGAACTCAATTGTTGAACAGACAACCAGGCAACGAGACAGAATTTATATCCGTGTCTTCTTTTTTTCTCTAAAATATTTTTAATTTATTTTTTAATTAATTTATTTTAACTGGAGGCTAATTACTTTACAATATTGTAGTGTTTTTTTTTGCTATACATTGACATGAATCAGCCATGGGTGTACATGTGTTCCCCATCCTGAACCCCCTCCCACCTCCCTTCCCATCCCATCCCATCCCTCTGGGTCATCCCAGTGTACCAGCCCCGAGCACCCTGTACCATGCATCGGACCTGGACTGGCGATCTATTTCGCATATGATAATATACATGTTTCAATGCAGTTCTCTCAAATCATCCCACCCTCGCCTTAAGATATTTTTAAAATTTTATCTATTTGACTATGCTGGGTCTTAGTTGCAGCATGTGGGATCTAATTTCCTGACCAGGGATTGAACCTAGGCCCCCTGTGTTAGGAGCTTGGAGTCTTAGCCACTGGACCACCAGGGAAGCCCTAATGTCTTTTCATTTGGCCTCAATTCTTAGGGTTCTCATATATATGTAAATAAAAGGTTGAAGTCAATGTCAGATCAGATCAGATCAGTCGCTCAGTCATGTCTGACTCTTTGCGACCCCATGAATCGCAGCACACCAGGCCTCCCTGTCCATCACCAACTCCCGGAGTTCACTCAGACTCACGTCCATCGAGTCAGTGATGCCATCCAGCCATCTCATCCTCTGTCGTCCCCTTCTCCTCCTGCCCCCAATCCCTCCCAGCAGCAGAGTCTTTTCCAATGAGTCAACTCTTCGCATGAGGTGGCCAAAGTACTGGAGTTTCAGCTTTAGCATCATTCCTTCCAAAGAAATCCCAGGGCTGATCTCCTTCAGAATGGACTGGTTGGATCTCCTTGCAGTCCAAGGGACTCTCAAGAGTCTTCTCCAACACCACACTTCAAAAGCATCAATTCTTCTGCGCTCAGCCTTCTTCACAGTCCAACTCTCACATCCATACATGACCACAGGCAAAACCATAGCCTTGACTAGACGAACCTCTGTTGGCAAAGTAATGTCTCTGCTTTTGAATATGCTATCTAGGTTGGTCATAACTTTTCTTCCAAGGAGTAAGCGTCTTTTAATTTCATGGCTGCAGTCACCATCTGCAGTGATTTTGGAGCCCAGAAAAATAAAGTCTGACACCGTTTCCACTGTTTCCCCATCTATTTCCCATGAAGTGATGGGACCGGATGCCATGATCTTCGTTTTCTGAATGTTGAGCTTTAAGCCAACTTTTTCGCTCTCCACTTTCACTTTCATCAAGAGCTTTTGAGTTCCTCTTCACTTTCTGCCATAAGGGTGGTGTCATCTGCATATCTGAGGTTATTGATATTTCTCCTGGCAATCTTGATTCCAGCTTGTGTTTATTCCAGTCCAGTGTTTCTCATGATGTACTCTGCATATAAGTTAAATAAGCAGGGTGACAATATACAGCCTTGACGTACTCCTTTTCCTATTTGGAACCAGTCTGTTGTTCCATGTCCAATTGTAACTGTTGCTTCCTGACCTGCATACAGATTTCTCAAGAGGCAGATCAGGTGGTCTGGTATTCCCATCTCTTTCAGAATTTTCCACACTTTATTGTGATCCACACAGTCAAAGGCTGTGGCATAGTCAATAAAGCAGAAATGATGTTTTTCTGGAACTCTCTTGCTTTTTCCATGATCCAGCAGATGTTGGCAAATTGTTCATTGGTACTATATAGAAATCCAATAAATTTTGTATATTGAATTTGTATCCTTTGTTCTTGCTAAGCTCACTTACTAGTTCTAGTAGAATGAGTGTGTGTGTGTGTGTGTATGTGTAGATAGATCCCTTGGAATATTCTACATAGACAATTATGTTTTCTTCAAATGGAGACAGTTTTATTTCTTTTTTTCTAGTCTATATGTTTTTTTTTTTCTCTTTTATATCTTTTATCTTGTATTATTGCATTGCCTGGGATCTCCAGTATTATGTTGAATAGGAGTAGTGTAAGTGGACATACTTGTCTTTTTCCCAGCCTTAGGGGAAAAGAATTCAGTCTTTCACTATTTAGTATGATGTTAGCAACTTCATGTTTACTGCTGAACTACTAGTAGTTACGACAAAGCTATTCATTTATGCTCACTAATTCTGTTAATCACTGAGAGAGAACTGAAGTTTTTAAGTGTAACTGTAAATTTGTTTATTTCTCTGTAAAGTTAAACATTTTTTTTGAGATTATTTTTTAGAGCAGTTTAAGTTTCACAGCTAAATTGAGGGGAATGTACAGAGATTTTCCATATACTACCTACCCACCCCCCACCTACATATAAAGGCTCCCTTGAACTGTGGTGTTAGAGAAGACTCTTGAGAGTCCCTTGGACTGCAAGGAGATCCAACCAGTCCATTCTGAAGGAGATCAGCCCTGGGTGTTCTTTAGAAGGAATGACGCTAAAGCTGAAACTGCAGTACTTTGGCCACCTCATGCGAAGAGTTGACTCATTGGAAAAGACTCTGATGCTGGGAGGGATTGGGGGCAGGAGGAGAAGGGGACGACAGAGGATGAGATGGCTGGATGGCATCACCAACTTGATGCACGTGAGTTTGAGTGAACTCCGGGAGTTGGTGATGGACAGGGATGCCTGGCGTGCTGCGATTCATTTGGTCACAAAGAGTCGGACACGACTGAACTGAACTGAACTAACTCATTATGAATATCCCCCACCAGAGAGTACATTGTTATAATTGCTGAACTGGCACTGACATATCATAATCACCCAGAGTCCACACTTTATTTGTTCTGCCTCTTTCTCTCTCTTGTCTCCTAGGACTCCAATTACATAAATGTTAGACTGTTTAATATTGCACAACTCAGAATTGCTGTTCTGTTCTTTCCCTTTTTCTTAAACATTTTTTCTCTTTGTAGGTTTTTTTTGTTTTGTTTTGTAATTTCTATTGTTCAGTCACCCAGTTATGTCTGACTCTCCACAACCACATGGAGTACAGAATGCCAGGGCTCCCTGTCACTTATCACCTCCTGGAGTTTGCCCAAGTTCATGTTCATTGCATCAGTGATGCCATCCAGCCACCTATCTTCTCCTTTTGCCCTTGGTCTTTCCCAGCATCAGGGACTTTCCCAGTGAGTCGTCTGTTCACATCAGATGACCAAAATATTGGTGCTTCAGCATCAGCACCAGTTCTTCCAGTGAATATTCAAGGTTGATCTCCCTTAAGGTTGATTGGTTTGATCTCCCTGCTGTCCAAGGGACTTTCAGGAGTCTTCTCCAGCACCTCAGTTCAAAGGCATCAATTCTTTGGCAATCTGCCTTATTCAAGGCCCAGCTCTCACAACCGTTCATGACCGACCACTGGGGAGACCATAGCCTTGACTTTACAGACCTTTGTCAGCAGACTTGTCTCTGTTTTTCAACACACTGTCTAGGTTTGTCATCAGTTTCCTGCCAAGAAATAGTCGTTTTCCCACTTCATGGCTGCAGTCACCATCTGCAGTGATTTTGGAGCCCAAGAAGAGGAAATCTGTTACTATTTCCACCTTTTCTACTTCTATTAGCCATGCAATAATGGGGCCAGATGCCGTGATCTTAGCTTTTTTAAATATTTAGTCTTAAGCTGGCTCTTTCACTCTCCTCCTTCATTCTCTTCAAAAGGCTCTTTATTTCCTCTTCAGTTTCTGCCATTAGAGTGATACCATCCGCATATCTGAGGTTGTTGATGCTTCTCCCGCCTGTCTTGATTCCAGCTTGTAACTCATCCAGCCCGGCATTTCTCATGATGTGCTCAGTGTATAGGCTAAACAAACAGGGTGACAGCAGACAGCCCTGTCCTACTCCTTTCTCAATCTTGAACCAATCAGCTGTTCCATACAGGCTTCTAAGTGTTGCTTCTTGACCTACATACAGGTTTCTCAGCATACAGGTAAGATGGTCAGGTTATTCCCATCTCTCTAAGAGCTTTCCACTCTTTAATTTCACTGATTTTTTTTCTCGGCTGCTTCAAATATGCTCATTAGCCCATGAAAGGCATACTTCATCTCTGTTACTTTTTTTTTTTTCATTTCTAGCATTTACATTTTATTTTGGTGCTATATTTTTCATCTTTCTACTGAAATTCCTGAATTGTTTATGCATATTGTCCATTTTTTTTTCCGCTAGAGCGTTTAACATATCATATTTTAAATTCTTTGATACCTTCAAATCTGGATTATATTTGAGTCTGGTTCTGTTGATTTTGCTTTGTCTTTTGCCAGAGTGTTACTTTTCCTTGCTTCTTTGTGTGTTGTATATTTTATTTGAATGTTGGGCATTTGATGTACAATAGTAAAGACAAATTGATATTATGTGTGTTTGGAAATGTCCACCTTTTTTGGCTTGGTTTTGGAGAGAGAGGGGAAATATCAAATTAGTCTCATCAGGGGTTGACCTGGGTATGCTTTTATTGCTCTTGTGATCCTTGGCATGCTGCAGGTGTTAACTTCCTTGTCCTTAGGGTGGTCCTTGACTTCCCTGGTGGCTCAGATGGTAAAGCATCTGCCTACAATGTGGGAGACCTGGGTTCAATCCCTGGGTCAGGAAGATCTCCTGGAGAAGGGAATGGCAACTCACTCCAGTACTCTTGCCTGGAAAATCCCATGGATGGAGGAGACTGATAGGCTACAGTCCATGGGGTCACAAAGAGTCGGACATGACTGAGCGGCTTCACTTTCACTTAGGGCGGTAATTAGTTTTTTGGAGAATGTTTCTCAATATCTGCTCCGTCTTCAGCTTTAGGTCTTCTCTTTGTGCCTGTGTCTCAGACAGGGTCTCTTTCCCACCTCTTGCCCTTCTCCCAGTGATGGACTGCTGTTGCCTTTTACTCAGGGCTTGCTGGCTGGGCTGTTCAAGCTAGTTATCAGGGTAAGTACTGTGTCCCTGAGCCCTGGAGGGTAGGACTGTCAAATGATTCTTCCCTTCTGTTTGTAATCACTGAGCCCAGATGACTTCTGCCCTTCCTGGAGGGACAGAAGAATATTTGCTTTCTCCAGGTGAAATAGAGGACTTTCCTGGTGGCTCAGACGGTAAAGTGTCTGTCTGTAGTGCAGGAGACCTGGGTTCAATCCCTGGGTTGGGAAGATCTCCTGGAGAAGGAAAGGGCAACCCACTGCAGTATTCTTGCCTAGAAAATCCCATGGGCAGAGGAGCCTGGTAGGCTACAGTCTATGGGGTCACAAAGAGTTGGACAGGACTCAGTGACTTCACTGTCACTTTCTAGGTGCAATAGGCCTTGACATTTGGCCCAAGTGACAGAGTTGCCAGTGACAGAGTTTCCTGTATTTCTCCTCAGTGGCTTAAGGCTTTTGTTGCCTAAAGAAAAAGTGGAGCAGAATCCCTTGCTCTAATGGAAGATATTTCCCTTTCTCGGGTCTTCTCTACAAGGAAGATTTTCTCCTAACTCTTCACCTATCCCAAATCTTTCTTGTATTTGGTGAGGTTCCTGGAAAAGAGCCTGAGTTGGTGCAAATCTCTTTGCGTTTGTGGTTCTCTGGGTTTCTGTTCTCTCATACATTGCACTTGACTTTCAGTGATTTGCTAAAAACTTGGTTGCTTTCTTCTTACCATCTTACATGTTTCCCAGTGTCTTTCCTAGGTAAGCAAGGGCTTACTCTCCTTATCATCTTTTCTTTAGATTTGGGGTTCATTTGTTGCCCTAAGACCTCAAGTGTCTCACTCCATATTTTTTAGGTGAGGCAAGGTGAAGCCAAGAGAGGTGATAAATTACCCAATCTAGAAAGTGACAGAACCAGAATTCAAAGACTGAGACCTAGGCAGTGTCTCTCTGGAGACCACATCATTAGCCACTGCCTGTGTTGCATATATAAACCACCTCTCCTATGCGGGGGTGGATGACAGATACCCTGTTGCACATGTAAACCTGTAGGACTTTGAATAATTCAGAGAGAGACTGGGAGCTCCATGAGGGAGATTTCTTACTTTTTTTAATCACATGGGATGTGACTATACTAATAATGGTATTGTATTATTGAAGTTTCTAGATAATTTTCTACATATACTTTATTTTCCCAACTAGATATTAACTTTCTTGGAGAAATGAACTGCTGATGATTTGATTTGTACCTTGTCCCCCTATACTTTGTAACTCTCTGAAAAGTATCCTCCTTATAGGAAGTAATTGGCAAGGATTCTGTGACAGAAAAATAAGATGGGGCTTAAAACAATTGATTTAGGGAAGTAAAACTTGAAGGAAAACTTAGAAAGTCGTGATTTATTTAGGCTTCTGGTGATTGAAGACTTCATTTTCACTAGTGGTAGGAAATCATTTTAAAAGGAAATTCTTGAACTCTAGTTTACAAATTAACCTTCATGAGAACAGATTTAAGTGAATAGTTTGGATAGCACACATTCAGTCTCTTTCTGTTGGTAGATATGACCAAACGGGAGATGACAGTGACTATTTGTCAACATGAGTCTATTAGAAGAGACGCTACAGGTAAAAGGTTGGAACATTAATTTCTATGTTCCTTGAGCTCTTCTGTCTCTTGAGAACGTGTCTGCTGACATAGGACTTGACACCAAGGCCATCGGAAATAGTTCCTTCTAAAATGACAGGGAAAAAAGGCTTTTATCCCTGTTCTTTCTGTGTGCTGAAAGATAATGCCCTTGACTAACAACATACCCAGAGGAATACATGTTCTGAAAAGAATGACCAAGTTCAGTGGCAGGCCAAAGAATCAAAGCATAATCATTTTTTTTTAAAGAAATGACAAAAATTAAAAATGTGTACTTTTATTTCCCAAATAAAGGAAAAGTGAAAAAAGAATGATAATGTCTTACTACAGACCCTTAGTGAAAATGGTAAATATCACTGTAAAAAGACATTTACTTGAACTTTATAGTATCTCCTTATTTTCTCATTATGAAAATTATACTCTATCTCTTACAGTACAAATTTTTAATGTTTGCATGTAAGTGAAAAAATGAAACTACTTGTAATCTTCCTATGCATCAGTGACCACTGGCAATAGGTATTTCCAGATTTTTTTCTCTATTCATCTAGACCTTCAACATTTCCTACTGCATTGAGATCTCTCTATAGATCATAGAAGTGACTTTATACTGTACATATTTCTTAATGTATTTTCTTTCACATGAAGCTGTATAATGAAATGTTTCCCTGTTGTGGCAGAAAAGGCCAGTTGAGTTCCAAAGATTTGAGCTTCCCTTCTATAGCTGGGAAGCCGCTTCTCAGCCAGGTACTGCATTTCTCAGTCCTTTTGCAGCCATGTGGTATCCCATCATGTTTTGGTAAAGTGGAATAGGAACTGAAGGGATGTGCCACGCTGCGCCAGGGAGATTAGGTGTCTGTGTTGCCATCCCTCCATTCACTTTCAAGGTGCCATTGGAGGCCGTGCTTATCTTCCACTGCCATGAGCAAAACATGACCTCTGGATGGCCTTCTGGTCCCAGAAGGAGAATAGCAGACACATGACAGGAACCAGCCCAGCTTCCCCATAATGGGAATCTACATGCCAGAGAGAGCTGCCCCAGATGATCTGCAAACTTACGATTGAGAAACAGCTAGTGTTGCATTATGTTGAGTGTGCTTTACAGAAGCTCATGTGCCTGCAGTACTTAAAACTGAATCTAGAAAGAGGGATGTGTTTCAAAAAGAATGGTGAATGTGGTTTTTGGGAAATGGCTTTGTTTAGAACCAAAGACATGGAAATACCCCCAAAGTCTTTGAGCATATTATGCTGGACTAACCTCAGCTGGACTAAAAAAGATTAAGACTATATGAATTATAAAAATGACGTCTTAACATTCCATGGCAGGAAGCAGGCTGAGAAATTTCAGAATTCTAGGATGGTATGTTTTCCAAACTCCTTGTTGGAAGGCCGAGGAAAAGAATGTAAAACGAAGGACCTCCACCTCACTCATGGAGGGCTTTGTCAATAGTTCTGGAGAATCACAGATTAAGCAGAAACTTTCAGGGATCAGAACTTGGACCAAATCAAGGAACATTTTCCCCCCTGAGAAGAAATGGCAACACAGTTATAGTGGTCTTTCAGAACTGCAGTGGACCATGGATTGCCAGATGCCTCTCATTCTTCCCTTTTTCAAATGGGATTGTTTATTATGGTCATCCTGTCTTCATTCCATTACTGTATTTTGGATGAGATAAGGGAGATGGCCTGTTTATTTATATCAAGAGTGTCTGAAAAACAGGAGGTACATCTAGGCTTGATTCTGAACTTTGAGTCTGTTGTTATCTAATAGATGAAATTTGGGCAGGGGTGACTTGAGGCGGGAGTGAGTATATTTTGCGTATGAAAGGAATATGATTTTATAAAAAAAAATAGAGAGGTCTATGATAGATTAGACTGTTGTTTAAAGTATTCACTTTATTCTCTCACCTCTACTTTTTCATATGAAAGTATGAGAAAGTTCAGTTCTGTCTCTCCACTTTGATCTTAACTTGGCCATATGGATTGTTTTGGCAAATGGCATAGTGCCAAAAATGCTTGGCGTGGTTCAAGCAAATGCCTCAGAGTTGCTTGAGTTGTGGCTCTTGCCGTATTGTGCTCCTGCCATTGTTATGGAAAGCAAAAGCCTCTGATTGTCTCCTGGTCTCAGGACAAGGATAAGAGACATGCAGAAGAGAACCAGTGATTGCCACCTGAGACTAAGATACTCCAAGCCACCAACGAAGCTGAGCAAGAAATAAATGCTTTGTTACATTTTCCGTGTTAGTTTGAGGTTGTTCTATGAGATATATGTATGGATTTGTCTTTTATCCCTTTCAAAGTTTGGCTAAGAATGTCATATTCTTAGTGACTGACTCACTCTAATTAAAAATAATGGTCCTCATTCTAGTCCAACAGTGAGAGATTTTATTTTTGGGGGCTCCAAAATCACTGCAGATGGTACTGCAGCCATGAAATTAACAGACACTTGCTCCTTGAAAGAAAAGCTTTGACAAACCTAGCCAGCATATTAAAAAGCAGAGACATTACTTTGCCAACAAAGGTCTGTCTAGTCAAAGCTATGGTTTTTCCAGTAGTCATGTATGGATGTGAGAGTTGGACTATAAAGAAAGCTGAGCACTGAAGAATTGATGCTTTTGAACTGTGGTGTTGGAGAAGACTCTTGAGAGTCCCTTGGACAGCAAGGAGATCCACCCAGTCCATCCTAAAGGAAATCAGTCCTGAATATTCATTGGAAGCTGAAGTTGAAACTCCAATACTTTGGCCACCTGATGTGAAGAACTGACTCATTTGAAAAGACTCCGATGCTGGGAAAGATTGAAGGCAGGAGGAGAAGGGGATGACAGAGGATGAGATGGTTGGATGGCATAACTGATGTGATGGACATGAGTTTGAGTGAACTCTGGGAGTTGGTGATGGACAGGGAGGCCTGGTGTGCTGCAGTCCATGGGATTGCAAAGAGTCTGACACAAATGAGCGACTGAACTGAACTGAATACCTGATCCCTCTTCCTCACTGTATTTTTCTCCACAGCACTTTCCATCTTCTAATATACCATATAACTGACTCATTTGGGAGGGTTATCATCTGTCTTCCTCAATTAGAATATAAGCTCCTTTAGGAAAAAGTTTTTGCCTGTTAACTGCTATATCCTCAACACCTAAGCATTGCCTGGCACATGCTAGTTACTCTATTTTTGTAAGATGAGTGAATTCATCTATATATATATTTCAATAAATATGAAAAAGAAGTCCAGAAAATATAAATAGTGTGTCTCCACTTTCTGTGAATATGAGTGATGGTTTTCTTTATATTTTCTGTTTTCTAAATTATTCACAATAAATTATATGATGTATTTAATGAAAACAAATGACTTTTAAAATTGTTTTGACTACACACAGAAATTTCAGGGTTCTTTTCCTTATTATTTTAATATTGTTGAAATTGTCTATTTATCAGTAAGCATAATTTTTGCTCTAGCTTATATTGTGGCAAAGGGATCTGTGGGTAGAATGAGGCTCAAAACAGAAGGCAAGTGGGTCAAGGAGAGAAAGCTGAGAAGCTGAGAGCTGAGGGAACTAAGTAAAAGAATCACATCCCAGAAATCTGTTCCATGAATCTCTGTAGGAATCTGGGCAATCTTCTTTCTTTTTTCAGCCTCCAGAGTGTTGCCAAGTTTTCCTATTTCTAATTATTCCTTATGGCAGAAAGCAAAGAGGAACTCAAGAGCCTCTTGATGAAGGTGAAAAAGGAGAATGAAAAAGCTGGCTTAAAACTCAACATTCAAAAAACTAAGATCACGGCATCTGGTCCCATATCTTCATGGCAAGTAGATGGGAAAACAATGGAAACAGTGACAGACTTTATTTTCTTGTGGTTTCTCCAAAACCACTGCGGATGGTGACTGCAGCCATGAAATTAAAAGATGCTTGCTCTTTGGAAGAAAAGCTATGACAAACCTAGATAATGTATTTAAAAGCAGAGACATCATGTCTGTATAGCCAAAGCTGAGGTTTCTCCAGTAGTCATGTACAGGTTTGAGAGGTGGACCATGAAGAAGGCTGAGCGCCAAAGATTTGATGCTTTTGAACTGTGGTGTTGGAGAAGACTCTGGAGAGTCCCTTGGACTGCAAGGAGATCAAACCAGCCAATCCTAAAGGAAATCCACCTTTAGGATATTCATTGGAAGGACTGATGCTGAAGCTGAAGCTCCAATACTTTGGCCACCCGATGCAAAGAGCTGAATCATTGAAAAAGACCATGATGCTGGGAAAGATTGAGGGCAGGAGGAGAAGGGGACAACAGAGGATAAGATGATTATATGGCATCACTGACTCAATGGACATGAGTTTGAGCAAGTTCCGGGAGAATGGTGAAAGACAGGGAAGCCTGGCACACTGCAGTCCATGGGGCTGCAAAGAGTTGGACATGACCGAGCAACTGAACAACAATTATTCCTGAACTTTAAGACAAGTTCAAGTTATGTACTTTTGCATTTATAATAAAGAGAATAGAAAAATAAAAGACATTTGGAACACTAAATAATATAATAAATAGCTCCCTGGTTAAGAAATGTCATTTTTTATTCTGTAGGGTATCAGTCACAGATATAACCCTTACAGGAACAAGACCAGTAGGATGGTTTTGTATTTGGCAGATTACTAAGCTCCACTTAGAGAAGCTGGAGTAATTGCATGAAGCTGCTTCTCCTAGGTTGAATGTTAGTTACATGACTGAAATGGCCAAGCAAAGACAAGATGCCAGCTATGCAAGATGAGAGGTGTTGGATGACATGTTTTCTCCATTCATCTACCTCCTCTTTTTCCCCATCCTCACCTCCATTGGGAGACTGGAGAGGCTGAGCTGTGATTTCTGAGTCTCAGTGCCAGGTAGATTTTTTAAAGAAGTAAGTGACTTATCTTGCCTGATGTAAGTTTCTCGTGGTTGAAGTTGTATAGCATAGGGGTTAAGAACATGAGGCTTTGGAGAAAGATGCAATTTGATTTAAATTTCAGCTCCACCATTTACTAGCAGTATGGCCTTGTCAAGTAAATGACCTTCCTGAACCTCACTTTTATCATCTGTAAATGGGAGAAACAAGGATTAAATGAGATGCCATTTGTAAAGTGTTCAGTGTTGTATATTATCACTATCAAGCATTCAACAAATTCTGGCTCCTTTTATGACTACTGTGATAATTTTCTAATTGATACCTGCTTAGTTCTCTAGTAGTCAGGCCGACAAGCTGGTCTTCTGGAGAAGGAAGAGAGAGAGAACTTGAAGAAAAAAAAAAAAAGATTAAAAAGTAATACCCCTAAGGTCTCTGCTTTGTACAAGTGGTGACTCTTGATTGCTTTGTTGTTTTGAGGTTTAACAGCAGAGCTTTACTGTGTAGTCACCACAGTGTCATAAAACTTGGTACATCTTGACCTTGAGTGATGATATACTAGCTCAACTGTTCTTTGAGTGTTTTAGCAATCAATACCTGTCCTGAATCCCAGCCATGGTCATCAAATTTGTTATATATATATAAGAACCTAGAGCAATTCCAGGATGGAAGATTGCAGAAATTTCTCTTAGTAAGTCTGTGAAACATAAAACTAAGTAGATGGATCACAGAGAGTTGTAAGACTGAAACAAAATCGGGGAGAAGCTAAGTCATTCAGATTATACATTTGCTTTTTTATCATGATACCCTCTAATTAAGGGTAAGTTGATGAGTACTATATGCATCTACATGATACTAAAGTAGCTGCTAGCATCCTTAAGGAGTCAGGACCACTCCCTACACAGTGGGCCTTTGCTGCCCTACTGCTCTTTTTGTTTTGAAATCTAGCCTCATTACATTAATGGCTGGAAACCTTCTCAGGCATGTTAAAAATAGATTGCATGAGAATTGAATGCAGTGTTTCCCTCCTCCCTCCCACTCCTTTTCTCGACTGCAGTATAATGGCACCACTCAGAAACAGTCCACGGAAATCAGGGTTTTCTCAGCGGCTTATGTGGGAAGTGCAGACTATTGTGAGCAAGTGTTGCAGCCCACTGCTTGGCAGGAAGTCGTTTTTGGAAAAGTTAACCGAACAAACACCTTCCATTGTCTACAGAGGTTGAAAGCCCAACGAAGTCTCTTTATTTCTATCTCTAAACCAACTTGGTGACTGTTAATACATTTAACCCTTTTGATTCTAGAGTCTCAGATTTATTGAAGGCTTTTTCTCTCAGGGATTCTTAACCTTTTTGAATTCTTGGACCTTTTTGAGAATCCAGTGGGCGATAAATTCATGTGTTCATTTTTCAGAAGATCTGTGATTCTTCCCCTCCTCCCACCCTCCGTGTTGAGTTGTTCTATAGTTGGTCTGAGTAATTAATGATCAAGGGAAAAACAGCAAAGGAGGGAAGGTGAGAATCTCTCTGCTCCCTTGCTACTCCACTGCATATTTCTCATTTCTTTCTTTGCAAATTTACTAAAAAAAAAAGGCCAAGCCCTGCTGAGGATTTTAAAAGCTGTTAACCACATTCATAGTCTTATTTATTAAAGTAATTATACATAGGCTTAATTGTTTCCCAATGTAATAAAACTGAGAAGTTTGCCATTATAAATGAGTATACACACACATATGTATAGCTGAGTCCCTTTTCTGTCCACCTGAAACTATCATAGCATTGTTAATCAGCTATACTCCTATATAAAATAAAACCTTTCAGAAAATATAAATGAGTATACAAAGGATTTAGACCAGAAGGAATAGATTACGTTTAACTAGGCATGACTCTTATTGTACTCAAAATATTGCAAGGACATTTTTGGGGATCAATGTCACAATCTGTCACAATCACAGAATCATTGAAGGAAGGCTGTTTTTTGAAAACACGTTTTGGTTAAACCTCAGGCCCTGAGATTTAATGTTCAACAATGGAATTGGCTGACTTAGAAGACAACGAGTTTATATTCAAGAGAAGGATGCTACATTATCTGTCAAGAGTAATTTAGAAGGCATTTTTGTTCTCTGTGGCAGGACCTTTGTGCTAGGAATTCTGCAAGTACACAACAATTTTAGTTGACCCACAAGAAGAAAACTTTTGAGATGTCTTTTGTTTTCTCCCCTGTGCCTGCGCCCAGGAGAGTGGCTTTAATTTGTGCTGAGATGGAGCTTCCACTCTCCAACGTCACTTGGCTCGTGTGTGGCCTTAGATACCTATGATGCCGTTACATGAGAACTGCAACCTCTTTCCCCATATCTGAAAGTGCCCCATTATCCACTGGGAATTGACTCCTGTCATTTGGGAAGACAGAGCTACAGTCTGACCTTCACAAAAAGAAGGTATCTGAATTAAGTGTCTTACCAAGTACTTTCTTTCTTTTTTTTCCCTCAAGCATTTTCATTTTCTATTTGAGAGTTCATATATTAAAGTACTCTTTTTCTTAAGACCATATTATCTGTTGTTATCCGTGTTGAATTTATAAGGTATGAAATTTCAGGTTGAGAAAACGTGATGGCATTTAGCATCCGGGATTAAGCTGTGCTCAGCCTGAAATCCTTTACTCTGAAGTTTTCCCATGGCGCTGACTTTGGTGTGTGTTTTAGTTAACTTGGGCTGCCGTAACAAAATACCATAGATTGGGTTGTAAACAGCAGAAATTTATTCTGTCACAGTTCTGGGGGCTGAAAGACTGAGATCAGGGTGCTGGTACAGTCAGGTTCTGGCAAGAGTCCTCTCCCTGGCTTGCAGAGGTCCACCTTCTCACTGTGTCCTCTCCTGGCCTTTCCTTGGTGTGTGTGTTTGTGTGTGAATGTGTGTGTGTCTGTGTGTGGAGAGAGAGAAAAAGATCTTTTTCCTCTTATGTCTTCAGTCCTGTCCGATTAAGACCTCATCCTTATGGCCACATTTAACCTCATTTACCTCCTGAAAGCTCCATCTCTAAAAAAGTCACATTAGAGCTTAGGTCTTCAAGATATGAATTTTGGAGAGACACAGTTCAGTCCATAGCAATGTGGCAAATGTCTATTATAAACCTTGTGCAGCATCTTGGACATCTCTCAGTGGAAGAACAGGGAAAAAATTCATTGTGACATAATTTTCCTTGTCATCTGCTCTTGTGGCATGGATTACAAAGACATCAAGTATTCGATATAGTTAAGAGAGCTTAAAATGTGTTTGTGAGTGAGAGAGAGAGAATGGAAGGAGGGAGAGGGAGAAAAGAGCGATGGAAACAGAAGATAATTAAATCAATAAGCATTTAAAAACTAATTGCTGAGTACAGTGTACAGCCAGGAGTGACAAAAGATACATCTTCCCTGCCCTATAATAAACAAACAAAAACCAGAAAGGTGTAGATTTTGCTCTAAGGAGTCTGGGATTTATTTGAGGAGCTAAGAAGCGCAATGGCAACCCACTCCAGTACTCTTGCTTGGAGAATCCCATGGATGGAGGAGCCTGGTAGGCTGCAGTCCATGGGGTCGCTGAGTCGGACACGACTGAGTGACTTCACTTTCACTTTTCACTTTCATGCACTGGAGAAGGAAATGGCAACCCACTCCAGTATTCTTGCCTGGAGAATCCCAGGGACAGAGGAGCCTGTTGGGCTGCCATCTATGGGGTCGCACAGAGTCGGACACTACTGACGTGACTTAGCAGCAGCAGCAGCAAGAAGTGAAAACAATTCAAATGAAAAGTACATTAAAAAGAAAGGACCATTTGTGTTAAGCATTGAGTAACTGGGTTAGCAAGGATGTGAAATTAATGCTCAGAGGATCACTCTGCAGTGAGAGGATCAGGGAGATTCTGATCCTGAAGAATGTAGATGGTGGGATGAGCTGGGGCAGGATGGAAGTTAAGGATTTGAGGGGATCAGAGAAGTCTTCTTAGGAGAGGTGATGGCCACACAGTTAGTGCAAAGAAAATGGGGGAAGGGCATGCACACATCAAACAGAGAAGATAAGAAAGAGCATGCGCAGTACGTGGGGGGAGGCCACCAGCAGTTCCTGTAGCTGGAGGTGGAGGGCTAGGCAGAGTGGAAGGAGAAGAAGGGGAAGAACCTATCAGAAGTCACAAGACTGAGGGCTCCGTGAGCCATGTGTTACCCTGAAGATCAGAGGTTTTCAAACTGCAGAAACGTTTCTTCAAATGAAAAGCTTATTTTATATGCCAGGGATGGCAAGTCTGCTCTAGGTATAGCCAGAGTGGGGCTCAGGTCCTGCTTCCTCACCTCTGCCTCTGCTGTTGCCATCCCTATTCTACCCTCCTGGTGCAGACTGGCCTCCTGCACCTGGATCATAGCAACAGCCTCCTTTTCTAGCTTGTCCCCTTGCTCATCCACCCTCCAACTGCACAGCTTTCTAACAGGTGAGTCTGATTTTGTCCTTCCTCTGTTTAAGTCCCCTGCAATCGTTCCCAACTGCCTACACGAACAAACCCATGCTCCTGAGGCCCTGCCTCCTGAGTTACTTTCCTCTCTTGCCAAATTCTCACCATAATGTTAACTCAGCTTTATGTTCTAGCTAAGCTGAAATGCTTGCAACTGTGTCTTGTCCAGCCCTTGACTATGTTACCACCCCTGCCTCAATATCTACCTCCTTTTATGTCCCAGTCAAAAGATCCCTGTCTCCATGAGGATGTGACTAACCTCCTTTGAACTCAGACTGACTTGGCCATCCTGTTTTTTTTTTTTTTTTTTTATGCCTAACTGTACCCATAGGTGGAACTTCTTTGGTGGTTCAAACGGTAAAGAATCTGCCTGCCAATGCAGGAGACACAGGTTCAATATGTGGGTCAGGAAGATCCCCTGGAGAAAGGAATGGCTACCCACTCCAGTATGCTTGCCTGAAGAATTCCATGGACAGAGCAGCCTGGTGGGCTACAGTCCATGGGGGTCACAGAATCGGACATGACTGAGTGACTAATACACTAACTCATAGGTACAGATCCTATTATTGTAGCTTTGTATGTGGACAGATATGAGAGATGTTAAGAGTCAAGCCAACAAGTTTCAGTCAGAGAATGGCTGTGGGTGGGAGGAAGGATTTGGAGAAGTGTCAGATGACACCCCAGTTTCTATCAAGATTGACATGTAGGAGGGCTGTCCCAAGATGGTGGAGGAATAGGATGGGGAGACCACTTGTCCCCTAAAAATTCATCAAAAGATCATCTGAATGCTGAGCAACTTCCACAAAACAATTTCTGAACACTGGCAGAGGACACCAGGCACCCAGAAAGGCAGCCCATTCTCTTTGAAAAGAGGTAGGACAAAATATAAAGACAAAAAGAGAGAAAAAAGAGTTAGGGATGGAGAGCCATCCTGGGGAGGGAGTCATGAAGTAGGAAAAGTTTCCACACAGTAAGAAACCCTCTCACAGCCAGGTCTGTGAGGAGTTTTGGGGTCTCAGAGGGCAACATAACCAGGAGGAAAAAAAAAAAAAAAAACCCTACAGAATAGGCACCTAACCAAAACTGCCAGTGGAGAAGTAGCCCAGACACTTGAGTCTGCCACCAGCAAGCAGGGGCTGGGCAGAGAGACGCGAGTGGCATCATCGGTGCTTAGGGTAAGGGCCAGGCCTGAATGCCCTGAGGACAATCTGAGGGAGTAACGTGAGATAGCAACCCAAACTGTGGGAGAGCCACAGAGAAAGAGAGAGAGGAGAAAAAAAAAAAAAGGGAAAACTTCCCTGAGAAAGGCTCTAACCTAACGCACAGCCTGGTCCATTCACAGAACAAAGGATTGGGCAAATACCAAAGGAGAGCTAGCCAGCTGCATATGGGTCCTTCCCCCCACCTCAGAGGCAGAGAGGCCAGAGCTGGAAGGCAAGGGGCTGCTGTAATCTCGGCCCCAGAGATGGCATCTTCCACCAAACTCTGAGCAGGTTCCCAGTTGCTAACTACATCTTCCTGAGATCCTGGGTCATTGACATCCGCCAGGAGGGTCGCAGCCTGAGATCAGCTCCCCAGAGGAGACACGTGGCACACCTGAGACTGCTCTCACGGTGAACCTGGGAAACCGAGTGGCCAGATGGCAGGAGGCGATTAAGACACACCGCCACCTCGGACAGTGTGCTTGCCAAGAGCCTGGTCACCTGAGCTGCTCAGACCTGGGAAGGGCACAAAATGTACACCCAGCCTGGTCTGTGCCGTTGTGGAGTACCTGAGAACCTGAACAGCTTAGACCTGGGAAGTGCAGGAAATGCAGGGTCCACTTCAGGCAGTGCCCTTGCAGAGCACCCTGAAGCCTGAGCAGCGTAGACCCAGGAAGCACATACCGCCTTGAGCTGTGGCAAACCTGCTGTGGTTCATGCACTGTGAGCACTCCACACACGCACCAGTGATATTTGTTTGCAGTGTTCCTCCCTCCCCACAACACAACTGAACAAGCGAGCCTAAATAAGGGACCACTTTTGCCCCCTTGTGTCAGGGTGGAGATTAGACACTGAAGAGACTTGCAAACAGAGGAAAGTGAAGTTGCTCGGTCGTGTCCGACTCTTTGCGACCCCAGGGACTATAGCCTACAATGCTCCTCTGTCCATGGGATTTTCCGGGCAAGAGTACTGGAGTGGGTTGCCATTTCCTTCTCCAGAGGATCTTCCCAACCCAGGGATCAAACCTGGGTCTCCTGCATTGTAGGCAGATGCTTTGCCATCTGAGCCACCAGGGAAGAAGCCAAAGTAAACAAAGGAAAAGCAAACAGAGGAAGCCAAAATAAACAAAGAAGAGGGAACCTCTCTGGAAGTGACAGATGCAACAGATTAAAACCCTGTGGTTAATGTTGACTATGCATTGGAAAGGGCCTATAGACCTTAAGAACAAGTACAAGCTGAAACAAGGAATTATCTGAAACTGAACTGACCCCACACTGCCCAAAACAGCTCCAGAGAAATTCATAGCTATATCTTTAATATTATCACTTTTTAATTAAAAAATTTTTAAGTTCTTTATTACTCCTTCAATTTTCATTTTTATAATCTATTACCTTGTAAAAAAAAAAGACCCTATTTTTAAAGCAAATTTCATGTATATATATTTTTTAACTTTTGTGATTGATTTTATTTGTATTTTTGAGAGTCTAACCTCTATTCTAGATTTTTAATCTTTGCTTTTTGGTATTTGTTATCAATTTTATACCTTTAAGAATCTAATCTTCAGTATCCATTTTCACTTAGGGGTATGATTTACTGCCTTGATTGCTCTCTCCCTCTTTGACTCTCCCTTTTCTCCCACAGGTCACTTCTATCTCCTTCCTCCCCCTTCTCTTCTCTACTTAACTCTGTGAATCTCTCTGGGTGTTCTGGACTGTGGAGAACATTTAGGGAACTGTTTACTGGCTAGATTGCTCTCTCCCCTTTTGACTCCCCCTCTTCTTCTCCTGGTCACCTCTATCTCCTTCCTCCCTCTTCTCTTCTCTATGCAACTCAGTGAATCTCTCTAGGTGTCCCTCACTGTGGAGAATTGTTTCACCATAAACCTAGATGTTTCATCATCTGTGCTGTATGGATGGAGAAGTCTTGAGGCTACTGTAAGAGAAGGACTGAAAGCCAGAGGCAGGAGGCTTAACTCCAAAACTTGAGAACATCAGAGAACTCCTGATTTCAGGGAACATTAATAGACAAGAGCTCACCCAAAAGTCTCCACACCTACACTGAAACAAAGCTCCACCCAAGTTCCACTGAAACCAAGAGCCAACAAGTTCCAAAGAGAGACATCCAACACTAATTCTCCAGCAAAGCAGGAACACAGCCCTGAGCATTAAAAGACAGGTTGCACAAGCCATGCCAAAAACATAGACACCCCAAAAGGCACTACTGGACACTTTATTGCACTAGAGAGAAGAGATCAAACTCCATCCACCAGAACACAGATGTAAGCTCCCCCAACCAGGAAACCTTGACAAACCACTAGTCCAACCCCACCCACAAGGAGCAGTCTTCACAATAAAGAAGAACCGTGAACTTCCAGCCTACATAAAGGGCACCCCTGACATAGCAATATAAACAAAATGAGAAGGCATAGAAATATTCAGCAGGTAAAGGAACATGGTAAATACTCACCAAACCAAACAAAAGAGGAGGAGATAGGGAGTCTACCTGAAAAAGAATTCAGAATACTGATAGTAAAGATGATCCAAAATCTTGAAAACAAAATGGATAAATAGACTGAAGATAAATAGACTGGAGACAAGGATTGAGAAGATGCAAGAAATGTTTAACAAGGACCTAGAAGAAATAAAAGAGTCCATCAATAATGAATAATGCAATAACCGAGATCAAAAGTGCTCTGAAAGGAACCAACAGTAGATTAACTGAGGCATAAGGGAGGATAAGTGAGGTGGAAGATAGAATGGTGGAAATAAATGAAGCAGAGAGGAAAAAAGAATGAAAAGAAATGAGGACAATCTCAGAGACCTCTGGGACAATGTTAAACACCCCAACATTTGAATCATAGGTATCCCAGAAAAAGACAACAAAAAGAAAGGGCGTGAGAAAATACTTGAGGAGACAATAGCTGAAAACGTCCCTAAAATGGGGACGGAAATAGCCACCCAAGTCCAAGAAACCCAGAGTGTCCCAAACAGGATAAATCCAAGGTGAAACACCCCAAGACACATATTAATCAAACTAATGAAGATCAAACACAAACAGCAAATATTAAAATCAGCAAAGAAAAGCAACAAATATGACACAAGGAGATCCCCATAACAGCTGATCTTTCAATAGAAACTCTTCAGGCCAGAACAGAATGCCAGGAGATACTTAAAGCGATGAAAGAGAAAAGCCTACAACCCAGATTACTATTCCCAGCAAGGATCTCATTCAAATATGAAGCAGAAATCAAAAGCTTTACAGACAAGCAAAAATTTAGCACTACTAAACCAGCTTTTCAACAAATGCTAAAGGATCTCTAGACAGGAAACACAGAAAAGGTCTATAAACTCGAACTCAAAATAATAAAGTAAATGGCAGTGGGATCATACTTATCAATAACAACCTTAAATGTGAATGGCTTGAATGTCCCAACCAAAAGACAGACTGGATTAATGGATACAAAAACAAGACCCCTATATATGCTGTCTACAAGAGACCCACCTCAAACCAAGGGACACATACAGACTGAAAATGAAGGGCTGGAAAAGGATATTTCATGCAAATGCAGATCAAAAGAAAGCAGGAGTAACAATACTCATATCAGATAAAATAGACTTTGAAATACAGACCATGAAAAGAGACAAAGATGGACACTACATAATGATCAAAGGATCAATCCAAGAAGATATAACAATTGTAAATATATATATGCACCCAACATAGGAGCACTGCAATATGTAAGGCAAATGCTAACAAGTATGAAAGGGGAAATTAACAATAACACAATAATAGTGGGAGACTTTAATACCCCACTCACACCTGTGGATAGATCAACCAAACAGAAAATCAGTAAGGAAAAACACAAGCTTTAAATGATGCAATGGACCAGTTAGACCTAATTGATATCTATAGGATATTCACCCCAAAACAATGAATTTCAACTTTTTCTCAAGTGCACACAGAACGTTCTTCAGGATAGATCACATCCTGGGCCATAAATCTAGCCTTGGTAAATTCAAAAAAAATGGAAATCATTTCAAGCATCTTTTCTGATCACAATGTTGTAAGATTAGATGTCAACTACAAGCAAAGAACTATTAAAAATACAAACATATGAAGGCTAAATGACACGCTTTGAATAACCTACAGATCACAGAAAGTCAAAAAGGAAATCAAAATGTACATGGAAAAAATGAAAACGAAAACACTACAACCCAAAACCTGTGGGATTCAGTAAAAGCAGTGCTAAGAGGAAGGTTCAAAGCAGTATAAGCTCACTTCAAGAAACAAGAGAAAAATCAAATAAATAACCAAACTTTACACCTAAAACAACTAGAAAAAGAAGAAATGAACTCTAAAGTTAGTAAAAGGAAAGAAATTATAAAAATCATATCAGAAATAAATGAAAAAGAAACAAAGGAGATTATAGCAAAAATCAAAAAACTAAAAGCTGATTCTTTGAGAAGATAAATAATAGAGACAAACCAGACTCATTAGCCAGACTCATCAAGAAAAATAGGGAGAACAATCAAATCAACAAAATTAGAAGTGAAAATGGAGAAATCACAACAGACAACACAGAAATAAAAAGCATCATAAGAGACTACTATCAGCAACTGTATGTATGCCAATAAAATGGACAACTTGGAAGAAATGGATGAATTCTTAAAAATGTACAACCTTCCAAAACTGAACCAGGAAGAAATAGAAAATCTGAACAGACCCATCACTAGCACAGAAATCAAAACGGTAATTAAAAAGTCTTCCAACAAACAAAAGCCCTGGCTTCACAGTTGAATTATACCAAAACTTTAGAGAAGAACTAATGCCTATCCTACTCAAACTCTTCCAGAAAATTGCAGAGGAAGGTAAACTGCCAAACTCATTCTATGAGGCCACCATCGCCCTAATACCCAAACCAGACAAAAATCACAAAAAAAGAAAATTACAGGCCAATATCACTGATGAACATAGATGCAAAAATCCTCAACAAAATTCTAGCAAACAGAATCCAACGGCATATTAAAAAGATCATACAAGTGGGCTTTATCCCAGGGATGCAAGGATTCTTCAATATTTGCAAATCAATCAATGTGATATACCACATTAACAAACTGAAAGGAAAAAACCATATAACTAACTCAATATAGGCAGAGAAAGCCTTTGACAAATTCAACACCCATTTATGGTAAAAACTCTCCAGAAAGCAGGCATAGAAGGAACATACCTCAACATAAAAGCCATACATGATTAATCACAGCAAACAATATCCTCAATAGTGAAAAATTGAAAGCATTTCCCCTAAAGTCTGAAACAAGACAAGGGTGCCCACTCTCACCACTACTATTCAACATAGTTTTGGAAGATTTAGCCACAGCAATCAGAGAAGGAGGAAAAAAAAAAAAAGGAATCCAGATTGGAAAAAAGTAAAACTTTCACTGTTTGCAGATGACATGATCCTCTATATAGAAAACCCTAAAGATACCACCAGAAAATTACTAGAGCTAATCAATGACTATAGTAAAATTGCAGGATATAAAATTAATACAGAAATCCCTTGCATTCCTAGACACTAACAATGAGAAGACAGAAAGAGAAATTAAGGAAAAAATCCCATTCACCATTGGGAAAAAAAGAATAAAATACTTAGGACTATATCTACCTAAAGAAACAAAAGACCTATATATAGAAAACTATAAAACACTGATGAAATAGAACTGCCATATGACCCAACAATCCCACTGCTGGGCATACACACTGAGGAAACCAGAATTGAAAGAGACACATGTACCCCAATGTTCATCACAGCACTGTTTACAATAGCCAGGACATGGAAGCAACCTAAATGTCCATTGGCAGATGAATGGATAAGAAGGCTGTGGTACATACACATAATGGAAATATTCAGTTCAGTTCAGTTCAGTCGCTCAGTCATGTCTGATTCTTTGCGACCTCATGAATTGCAGCACACCAGGCCTCCCTGTCCATTATCAACTCCTGGAGTTCACCCAAACTCATGTGCATAGAGTTGGTGATGCCTTCCAGCCATCTCATCCTCTGTCGTCCCCTTCTCCTCCTGCCCCCAATCCCTCCCAGCATCAGGGTCTTTTCCAATGAGTCAAATCTTCACATGAGGTGGCCAAAGTATTGGAGTTTCATCTTTAGCATCAGTCCTTCCAATGAACACCCAGGGCTGATCTCCTTTAGAATGGACTGATTGGATTTCCTTGCAGTCCAAGGGACTCTCAAGAGTCTTCTCCAACACCACAGTTCAAAGGCATCAATTCGTTGGCGCTCAGCTTTCTTCACAGTCCAACTCTCACATCCATACATGACCACAGGAAAAACCATAGCCTTCACTAGATGGACCTTTGTTGGCAAAGTAATGTCTCTGCTTTTGAATATGGTACCTAGGTTGGTCATAACTTTCCTTCCAAGGAGGAAGCGTCTTTTAATTTCGTGGCTGCAGTTACCATCTGCAGTGATTTTGGAGACCCAAAAAATAAAGTCTGACACTGTTTCTAATGTTTCTCCTTCTATTTGCCATGAACTAATGGGACCAGATGCCATGATCTTAGTTTTCTGAATGTTGAGTTTTAAGCCAACTTTTTCACTCTCCACTTTCACTTTCATCAAGAGGCTTTTTAGTTCCTCTTCACTTTCTGCCATAAGGGTGGTGTCATCTGCATATCTGAGGTTATTGATATTTCTCCTGGCAAACTTGATTCCAGCCTGTGCTTCTTCCAGCCCAGTGTTTCTCATGATGTACTCTGCATAGAAGTTAAATAAGCAGGGTGACAATATACAGCCTTGATGTACTCCTTTTCCTATTTGGAACCAGTCTGTTGTTCCATGTCCAGTTTGAACTGTTGCTTCCTGACCTGCATATAGATTTCTCAAGAGGTAGGTCAGGTGGTCTGGTATTCCCCTCTCTGTCATAATTTTGCAGAGTTTATTGTGATCCACACAGTCAAAGGCTTTGGCATAGTCAATAAAGCAGAAATAGGTGTTTTTCTGGAACTCTCTTGCTTTTTCCATGATCCAGCAGATGTTGGCAATTTGATCTCTGGTTCCTCTGCCTTTTCTAAAACCAGCTTGAACATCTGGAAGTCATGGTTAACGTATTGCTGAAGCCTGGCTTGGAGAATTTAGAGCATTACTTTACTAGCGTGTGAGATGAGTGCAACTGTGCGGTAGTTTGAGCATTCTTTGGCATTGCCTTTCTTTGGGATTGGAGTGAAAACTGATCTTTTCCAGTCCTGTGGCCACTGCTGAGTTTTCCAAATTTGCTGGCATATTGAGTGCGGCACTTTCACAGCATCATCTTTCAGGGTTTGGAATAGCTCAACTGGAATTCCATCACTTCCACTAGCTTTGTTCATAGTGATGCTTCCTAAGGCCCACTTGACTTCACATTCCAGGATGTCTGGCTCTAGGTGAGTGATCACACCATCATGATTATCTGGGTTGTGAAGATCTTTTTTGTATAGTTCTTTTCTGTATTCTTGCCACCTCTTCTTAATATCTTCTGTTTCTGTTAGGTCCATACCATTTCTGTCCTTTATTGAGCCCATCTTTGCATGAAATGTTCCCTTGGTATCTCTAATTTTCTTGAAGAGATCTCTAGTCTTTCCCATTCTATTGTTTTCCTCTATTTCTTTGCATTGATCGCTGAAGAAGGCTTTCTTACCTCTCCTTGCTATTCTTTGGAACTCTGCGTTCAGATGTTTATATCTTTCCTTTTCTCCTTTGCTTTTGCTTCTCTTCTTTTCACACCTATTTGTAAGGCCTCCTCAGACAGCCATTTTGATTTTTTGCATTTCTTTTCCATGGGGATAGTTTTGATTCCTGTCTCCTGTACAATGTCACAAACCTCTGTCCATAGTTCATCAGGCACTCTGTCTATCAGATCTAGTCCCTTAAATCTATTTCTCACTTCCACTATATAATCATAAGGGATTTGATTTAGGTCATACCTGAATGGTCTAGTGGTTTTCCCTACTTTCTTCAATTTAAGTCTGAATTTGGCAATAAGGAGTTCATGATCTGAGCCACAGTCAACTCCCAGTCTTTTTTTTTGCTGACTGTATAGTGCTTCTCCATCTTTGGCTGCAAAGAATATAATCAATCTGATTTCCGTGTTGACTGTCTGGTGATGTCCATATGTAGAGTCTTCTCTTGTGTTGTTGGAAGAGGGTGTTTGCTATGACCAGTGCATTCTCTTGGCAAAACTTGATTAGCCTTTGCCCTGCTTCATTCTGTACTCCAAGGCCAAATTTGCCTGTTACCCCACTCAGCCATTAAAAAGAATGCATTAGAATCAGTTCTAATGAAATGGATGAAACTGGAGCCTATTATACAGAGTGAAGTAAGTCAGAAAGTAAAACACCAATACAGTGTACTAATGCATATATGTGGAATTTATAAAATTGATAACGATGACACTATATGTGAGACAGCAAAAGAGACCACAGATATATAGAATAGTCTTTTGGACTCTGTGGGAGAAGGCGAGGGGGGATGATTTGAGAGAATAGCATTGAAACATGTATATTATCTTATGTGAAACAGATCGCCAGTCCAGGTTTGATGCATGACACAGGTTTCTCAGGGCTGGTGCACTGGGATGACCCAGAGGGACGGGATGGGTAGGGAGGTGGGAGAGGGGTTCAGGATGGGGAACACATGTACACCCATGGCTGATTCATGTCAATGTATGGCAAAAACCACCACAATATTGTAAAGTAATTAGCCTCCAGTTAAAATAAATAAATTAATTAAAAAACCATTGATGAAAGAAATCAAAGATGACACAAATAAGTGGAGAAATATACCATGTTCATGGATCGGGAGAATCAATATAGTGAAAATGAGTATACTATCCAAAGCAATATATAGATTTACTACAATCCCTGTCAGGCTACCAATGGTATTTTTCACAGAACTAGAACAAATAATTTCATAATTTGTATGGAAATACAAAAAAAATCTCAAATAGCCAGAGCAATCTTAAGAAAGAAGAATGGAACTGGAGGAATCAACCTGCTTGACTTCAGACTATACTACAAAGCTACAGTCATCAAGACAGTATGGTACTGACACAAAGACAGAATTATAGATCAATGGAACAAAATAGAAAGCCAAGAATTAAATCCACACACCTATGGACACCTCCTCTTTGACAAAGGAGGCAAAAATATACAATGGAGAAAAGACAATCTCTTCAACAAGTGGTGCTGGGAAAACTGGTCAACCATCTGTGAAAGAATGAAATGCGAACACTTTCTAACACCATACACAAAAATAAATTCTAAATGGATTAAAGCTCTAAATGTAAGATCAGAAACTATAAAACACTTAGAGGAAAATATAGGCAAAACACTCTCTGACATAAATCACAGCAAGATCCTCTATGACCCCCTCCCAGAGTAATGGAAATAAAAGCAAAAATAAACAAATGGAATCTAATTAAACTTAAAAACTTTTGCACAATTAAGGAAACTATAAGCAAGGTGAAAAGACAGCCTTTAGAATTGGAGAAAATAATAGCAAATGGTAACTGACAAAGAATTAATGTCAGAAATATATAAGCAGCTCAGGTGGCTCAATTCCAGAAAAATAAACGACCCAATCAAAAGATGAGCCAAAGAACTAAACAGACATTTTTCCAAAGAAGACATACAGATGGCTAACAAACACATGAAAAGATGCTCAACATCACTCATTATCAGAGAAATGCAAATCAAAATCACAATGAGGTACCATCTCACACCAGTCAGAATGGCTGCTATTAAAAAGTCTACAAACAATAAGGGCTGGAGATGGTGTGGAGAAAAGGGAACCCTCTTACACTGTTGGTGGGAATGCAAATTAATATAGCTGTTATGGAGAACAGAGTGGAGATTCCTTAAAAGACTGGAAATCAAACTGACATATGAAAGCAATCCCACTGCTGGGTATACACACTGAGGAAACCAGAACTGAAAGAGACACATGTACCCCAATGTTCATCACAGCACTGTTTACACTAGCCAGGACTTGGAAGCAACCTAGATGTCCATCAGCAGACAAATGGATAAGAAAGCTGTGGTACATGCCGTAAAGCTGTGGGGTGGGGAGGGAGGTGGGAGGGGGGTTTGAGACTGGAGGACACACATACACCCGTGACTGATTCATGTCACCATATGGAAAAAACCACTACAATATTGTAAAGTAATTAGCCTCCAATTAAAATAATAAATTAATTTAAAAGAAAAGATTAACATGTACTGCCATAGGGAATGCAGGAGCGTAAGGGCTTAAAAAGGGAAGGACAAGTTCCACTTTGGTGAAGCTGTATGTTGTCTGTGGAGATCCAGGTTGAGATGAACAGCAGGCAGTCAGGAAAAAGAACTGAAGATACACACTTGGGAATCCTTAGGTAGGTAGTAGGTAAATCTTTAAGAATGAATGAGATTATTCAAGGTGAGATTATAGTGTGAGTGGGGAAGTGAGATGTGGACTAGGTGATTAAGGAAGAAGGTGGAATGGGAAGAGATTCCCTACATAATCCCAGTTGCACTTCCCCCGACATTTTGGTCCCTGGGACCACAAAGATCATGGCACAACTTGATAAAAACTTTATAAACATAAAAGTTGTGTTTGCAGTTCAGGGTCTTAGGCCACTCGAAGGTCCAATGAAACGGTGAATCTTATAAACAGCCAGGTGACTCATGCTCACAATTACAACAGGGAATGTTCTCCAACCTCATCATATGTGACTGCATATAATACTCAGTTCAGTTCATTTCAGTCACTCAGTCATGTCTGACTCTTTGTGACCACATGGACTGCAGCACACCAGGCCTCCCTGTCCATCACCAACTCCTGGAGCTTACTCAAACTCATGTCCATTGAGTCGGTGATGCCATCCAACCATCTCATCCTCTGTCATCCCCTTTTCGTCCAGCCTTCAATCTTTCCCAGCATCAGGGTCTTTTCCAGTGAGTCAGTTCTTTGCATCAGGTGGCCAAAGTATTAGAGTTTCAGCTTCAACATCAGTCCTTCCAATAAACACCCAGGACTGATCTCCTTCAGAATGGACTGGTTGGATCTCCTTGCAGTCCAAGGGACTCTCAAGAGTCTTCTCCAGCACCACAGTTCAAAAGCATCAATTCTTCAGCACTCAGCTTTCTTTATAGTCCAACTCTCATATCCTTACATGACTACTGAAAAAACCATAGCTTTTACTTGATGGACCTTTGTTGGCAAAGTAATGTCTCTGCTTTTTAATATGCTGTCTAGATTGGTCGTAACTTTTCTTCCAAGAAGTAAGCGTCTTTTAATTTCATGGCTGAAATCACCATCTGCAGTGATTTTGGAGCCCCCCAAAATGAAGTCTTTCACTGTTTCCCCATCTATTTGCCATGAAGTGATGAGATCAGATGCTATGATCTTAGTTTTCTGAATTTTGAGTTTTAAGCCAACATTTTCACTCTCCTATTTCACTTTCATCATGAGGCTCTTTAGTTCTTCTTCACTTTCTGCCATAAGGGTGGTGTCATCTGCATATCTGAGGTTATTGATATTTCTCCCGGCAATCTTGATTCCAGCTTGTGTTTCATCCAGCCCAGCATTTATCATGATGTATTCTGCATACAAGTTAAACAAGCAGGGTGACAATATACATCCTTGACGTACTCCTTTTCCTATTTGGAACCAGTCTGTTGTTCCATGTCCAGTTCTGTTACTTCCCTATCTGCATAGAGATTTCCCAAGAGGCAGGTCAGGTGGTCTAGTATTTCCATCTCTTTCAGAATTTTCCACAGTTTATTGTGATCCACACAGTCAAAGGCTTTGGCATAGTCAATAAAGCAGAAATAGATGTTTTTCTGGAACTCTCTTGCTTTTTCCATGATCCAGCAGATGTTGGCAATTTGATCTCTGGTTCCTCTGCTTTTTCTAAATCCGGCTTGAACATTTGGAATTTCACGGTTCACATACTATTGAAGTATATAATATTAGTACAGTTATAATTCGGGCTTCCCTGATAGCTCAGTTGGTAAAGAATCTGCCTGCAATGCAGGAGACCTCGGTTCAATTCCTGGGTTGGGAAGATCCCCTGGAGAAGGGATAGGCTACCCTCTCCAGTATTCTTTGGCTTACCTTGTGGCTCAGATGGTAAAGAATCTGTTTGCAAGGCAGGAGACCTGGGTTTGATCCCTGGGTTGGGAATATCCCCTGGAGAAGAGAATGGCTATCCACTCCAGTACTCTAGCCTGGAGAATTCCATGGACTATATATAGTCCATGGGATCAGACACAACCGAGTGACTTTCAGCAGCTTTCAGTTATAATTCAGTATTTAGAAAAGGGAAATGTTAGTTATATTAAAACAGGACTTTGAGATTTAGCATATTTCTTGTTATCAAAGACTCCTTAAATAATTTAGAAAAACATTTGCAGCAGGAGTATCTCTGAATGTTGTTTAGGTATAGCAATACTTGCCCATCAGAAATTTTTTTCCAAATTCATATGTAAACAGACCCATCATATATTTTACAGCAAGAGAGAAGTAAGTGTGGACATATTATTTAAAAGATTTTCTGTTTTATTTACCTAGAAGAAAGAAATATCTTCTTAGTCACAGGAAGAGAGAGAATGGTGAATGCAAGATTATAATATATAGATGAAGTGACATCATCTTGTGATACATGAAGGTGAGTCAAGAATCCCACAAGTCAAGTGTGTGGTAACTTGAATCTTGCATGCTCTTTGTGATGGTTGACATGTGATTCCCTGCAGGCACTGAGAATTTTTCATGCTCTTGCAGACCTTTTCAAACACTGCAGAAGAATTTCCTTACCAGCACAAAAGGACCTTTTAGCTTTCTGGAGTACTATATTTCACTCGGTGTTGATCAATAGAAATGGTACCATTTTCCACCTCTGGGATGTGAAGGCTGGTTTCAGTGGTCTAGGGCTCTGGATATGAGCCTACATTTTTCCACGATGGGTCAATGAACATGTGGGGGAGAGAGAGAGGCCAGCTGCCTCTTAGCTAGAGCAGTTAAATCAGTCTTGGCAAATTGAGTAACATGCCTCAACCAGGCTGCTCTTATCTTTATGTGGTCGATTAGAGGAAGATCTTGTGAGAAAAGAAAAGCAAAAAAAAAAAAAAAAGAATGATGTCATTTCTTTATAGCCTCGTTGGTATGATTCATATGAATATTTGTAATTACACATAGGATGTATTGACCGCTCAGTTCTAAAGGAAATCAGTCCTGAATGTTCATTGGAAGGACTGATGCTGAAGCTGAAACTCCAATACTTTGGCCACCTGATGTGAACAGCTGACTTATTTGAAAAGACCCTGATGCTGGGAAAGATTGAAGGTGGGAGGAGAAGGGGATGACAGAGGATGAGATGGTTGGATGGCATCACTGACGCGATAGACAAGTTTGAATAGGCTCCAGGTGTTGGTGATGAAATGGGAAGCCTGGCGTGCTGCAATTATGGGGTTGCAAAGAGTCAGATATGACTGAGCAACTGAACTGAACTGAACAGGATGTATATGTATTATCAGACTGTTTCAATGTAGAGGCACCTTTGTGAAGAAAGAATAATTAAATATGAACTATGTATTTGTCTTAAGGAGGTATGATGTATTCAGAGCTCATATAAATTTGGAACATAGGCATATGCCAAATTGTTTTCAAATGTGTTATTTTCTGCTCTATACCCATAATTGTTTAATTTTGGCAGTAACTATTTTTGTCTTAAAGTGAAAATATGCTTTCAATTCAAGCAAAAAATTATATGCAATAACTTCCAGTTAATTTTATAAGAAATAAGCATTAGCATTAAGTAATTTTAGAAGTAATTTTCTTAAATTTTTTAACTTGAACTTTGTAAAAATTGGAGACTTATATTTTCATCTTTAGTACACTGCTTACTGGTTAATTTTTGTAAAAACAAAGATTTTCCATGTCACATTTTCAGATGTCCTAGGAAAAGAAATGCTTAAAAAGTATTTTAAAGCTTTGATAAATATGTAGCAAGTTATATTTTACATCTTTTTAAAAGATCTATTTTGCTGATGAATAAATTGAAAGGAGAAATTTAGATGACATTTCAAGGTCAAACTAGAACTATGAAGAAAACTGGGACTTGATTTTGAGTTCTCTTTAGCCCTGACCTTTCATACTCTTGGCCTGTATGTGAGCTCCTCTTAAATGCCCGACATCTTTATTGTTCAGTTGCTAAGCCGTGTCCAGCTCTTTGTGACTGCGTGGACCGCAGCATGCCAGGCTTCCCTGTCCTTCACCATCTCCCAAAGCTTGCTCAAACTCATATCCATTGAATCAGTGATGCCATCCAACCATCTCGTCCTCTGTCATCCCCTTCTCCTCCAGTCTTTCCCAGCATCAGGATCTTTTCTGATGAGTCAGTTCTTCACACCAAGTGGCCAAATTATTGGAGCTTCAGCTTCAGCATCAGTCCTTCCAATGAATATTCAGGATTGATTTCCTTTAGGATTGACTGGTCTATATCAATATGTGATAAGGAGAGCCCATCATTATTTTCTCCCACACCTACTCATTCTCAACTCTTCTCTGGCTTAGACTGCAGCATCAACAGCCATGCATGCAACTGCTTTAGCCAAACTTGGGTTCATCTTTTATTCTTCTTTCCTTGATCTATCCTTCAGCAAATCTTGTTGGTTGTACCTCTAAATATTATATGTATAAAGCATCACTTTTCCATTATATCCAACCTGGTCTGAGGTACCAACGCCTCTCACTGGGATTCATAGTAGTAACCTCCAAGTGTCTGGTGCGTGGTAAGTAAAATCACTTAAGTTATCTCAGTGTTATTTTTGCCCTTCTGCAATCTATTTGATGGCCAAGTAATATTTACTGCATTTTCTGCATCTACTTGATGGCCAAGTAATATTTACTGAAACAAATCAACACAGAGTCAGTCACTGACCTGTTTAAAAATCTCTGCTTTGAGAAGAAAATGTAAGCTTCTTGACCTGGCCCCTACAACCTGCATGATCTGTCCCCTGTTTTTCCTCTCTGGCCCCACCTCCTCCCTCTCATCCCTTCTATGGTGCAAGTACTTTCTGACTTGTTCATCACTTTATCTACAACAGA